>NC_043705.1:124954495-125178787 GCF_006229205.1 Suricata suricatta | reverse complement strand
ATTGATTTTAGGTAAAGTTAAAATATATAACAATATGCTCATTTCTCCTTTAGTTTTCTTGATCTTATTTACTTGAGTTAGGTGAATAATAGCCCTCACAATTTGTTAGATGGCTATTCTTCTTTTCAAAGTTTCAAAGTTCGTCAGAGGCAAATTGCATATTTAGAATAGAAATCAAAAGTTGAACAAAGAAAGAAAAATAAAAATTTTGGTGTGACCAGTTTTACAAAACACTATGGATTAATTTTGACTTTCACACCATAAACTTTATATCCAGGCAGAGGAATTCATTGTGTTGCAGGTTAAGCAACATTAAATTTTAAAACACCACCATGATTTCATCCTATGAGCATTTGAGAAACTTTTATATTTTAGCCCAGATGCATATTTAATGGGTTATACTCTACTAGGCAGCAGCAGCATTATGAAACTTCTGAATAATTGAGGTCTATGGGAATGACATATAGGAATGTTATTAGGATTTTTCATTTTTTATTACAGTCAATTAGACACTGATATGCTAATAACTTTTGAGACCATGCATTTATCTGCTTAAGAGAGCAAGCAAGAAAAAAATTATATGTGTTCTATGCCATAGAATATAGTAGTATTAAAATATCCACAACCAAAATCTCAAAGATCTTGTTTACTCAGCAGATTAAGAGAACTCTGGTGACAAGAGGGACAAATGAGTTAGCTGTTATTCACCAAGCCTCTTAAATAACGTTAATGGATACAATATTTAAGTTACTAGTCCTAGTAAATCTGCATCTTTCTGATAATTTATGCCTGCTCAGGCAAAATATGAGCATGCTATTTCAAGGCATACTGCAGGGCTCTTGAGGTCCTACTCCCCAGGACTGTGATTATAGTTTGCAAAAGCTAAACATCAGTATTGGGTAATGTGCAAATGAATCAGCTAGCCATGTATATGTTCAAAGTTAGTAGAAATAATTAGCTTCTATTTATCAGAGCTTCTCCAGTAGATCACATTATGATCTGGCTGTCTTGGAGCACAGTTTGCTCCCCTTATAAAACCAGTTTTGAGTGATTTAGATGTCTGAAGTTCACATTGTGTTTTCTTGTTTTGTGTCCTTTGCTGCCCCTTAACCCTCACTCAGTTAGGCTGGCCCATCCACTCACTGATCACATCTTTGTCTGCTCATAAAGAAAGTTACATACATGATAGAGGGGCTAGCTAACACCAGTATTTGGTATCTTCTGAGGTCTCTCTCTCTCTCTCTCTCTCTCTCTCTCTCTCTCTCTCTGAGGCTTTCAGATCGCTGCCTTCTCAGTGTACCATCATCTGACCTTTTCTCTGCACACTGTGCAGGCATCTCTGGTGTCTCCTCCACTTTTAAAAAGGGCACAAGGCATATTGGATTAGAGCCTACTCTACGACAGCCTTCTTTGAACTTAAGCACCTCTTTAGAGAGCTCACCTCCAATTATGGTTATATTCTGAGGTAATGGGTTTGCGACTTTAAAATATGAATTGTGGGTAGAGGAACACATATACACCTAGGCTCATAACAATGGGGTAGAAAATTAAATTCAACCAGAAAATGCCAACATATAAAATGGTCCTGAGAATAGAGAATGCAGAGAGTTGCAGATAATTTATCATGGCTAGAGAAAATATTTGAATGGAGCTAGAAAGTAGCAAGAGACTATAAGACAAGCAGGACCAGATCATAACATCTTTAAAGGTAAGTAGTTACCAAAATCCACAATCTTCTCTTTCACCTGAGCACAAAGACTGATTTCACTTTTCAGGCTTCTTTTCAGTTATATGTTGCCATGGAACTGATTTCTGGTCAATAAAATATGGGTACCATTTCTAAGCTTTGAGAATATAACTGTGCCTCGTTACATTGTTTTATGAATTTTTTGTTTCTTCTTTTTAATGGCAGGAATATGTTGTAAAAAACCAAAAGATGGAAAGAATATGGGTCTCTGAATCAGTGGATTACAGGGAGCTCTCTGAAAAACCAGTAACATCCATATAGCAGAATCATAAGCAAGAATTTTAACATCAGTAACCAAGCCATTGTATGCTTTAGGGAGTTTATTGATACTACAGTCTAATCTATGTTAATTAATTTATACAATTGGATTTACGCAATTCATGAAGACACATGCAGCATTAGAAAATTTAAAGGGGAGCAACCTCATCAGTTCTTATTTAGAAGCTCTATTCAAGGCACAGTGAGAAGACTGGATTCGACAGACACCACACTCCAAACCAATCAGCTCAGTTATCATCACAAAATGATGAGAGCCTAAAGAAGGGAGGGGGGATTTAAAAACAGCAGATAGAATAGCAAAAGATTTTATTGGTGAAAATAATTCCTAGCAGTGATTCATTTTTATACAGTAGAAGACATGGAAGAGGGGAAGAAGGAAAAAAAGAATCCAGGGTGAAAATTTAGTGTCTCTGACAGCTGGTTGAACTAGATTTCATGTGACAAGAATGGAAGATGTACACATAACATATTCAATCTTAAACAAATGTAAATGTCCATACACTTCTATGTGGAGATGTGAGTTTGATATACAAGACTGTAACCCAACAGAGTAACATGAGTAGAAGATAAAGATTTGTGAAAAAGAGAAACTGATTTGCATGTTTACTCTTGACAGATGCAAATCAATCAGGATTCTTGAGTGTTTCCTGATCAAGTCATTCCCAGAATTCTCATAGAGAAGTGGCATGCGTCTTTGACCGATCTATAAATGTGGTCTAAGTTTATGGTCCATTAAACTAACCTAAACTTTATTCTTTACCTAAAATATTGGGAAGAGAAAATATACACATAATGAAAAAAAGTATGGCAAGTATATAAAAAATTATCTTTGAAATACCTTACCCAAATTAAGTAGTATCTTAGTCATTCTTGGCTCTTTGCTATTTCTTATGTGTGTGTTCATGTGTGTGTTTATGATTCAAATTGTCAAGAGAAATCCTTTGCAGATTGTAGTTTGATTTTATTTAATATGTATTGTATTGAGTCTTTTGGATAATTTGAAAGTTTTTATTTTAACTATTATTATATATTATATATCATATATCCCAATTTATTGTCTAATTTAGTATACTTCACCAAAGTCTTGTAATATTTTCTATACTGGTCTTATACAGTCAATGACTTCTTACATGAGGTCAATTTTCTTAACTGGTCCATATGTGCTTGAAAAGGATACATATTTTTCACTGTGTTGTGTCATTTATCATATATCAGATTAATATTGGTATTTCAGTTATTTATATCATCTGTATAATTTTTGAATTTTTGTTTGCTTGATCTATCAATCACTAACAGAGCCATATTTGATAAATTTGCAATTATAAAAAGACATTTTATATCTATTTGTAGTTTTGTTGATTGCTATTTAAACACATGCATGTGTGCTCATGCACACACACACCATAAGAGATGATAGATTGCCAAGTAATTTTTCTCAACTCATTAAACTTGAAATTCAAATAATTTCTGACAGGTTTCCAGCAGTCTAATTTTGCTTCTGGGTAAGCTATCTTTTACTTCTCAGTGTTCTACAAATTTTCTCTCTGTCTTTGACATTATAAGTATGAATTCTTATCAATCTAAATAGTGTTTCATGTTTGGTGTGTATGTGTGTAAATATAGCTTGTGACTCACAGAAATTCTTGAACCTGTAGATTTCTTCATATCTGGAAAATCCATTATTTCTTCAAATGCTCACTTTTTTTTCTCTGTTATTCTGAAATTACCTTAAACATGTACTGTATCTTCTCACTCATTCCCCATATTCCTTACCCTTTTACATATTTTTCATCTTTTTGTCTGGTTAATCTCCAATCGTATGTCTAAATTGATTATCTTCCTCTCTATTTTTAATCTGTTGTTCATACTGTTCATCATGTTCTTATTTTCAAAAACAACATTGATTTTTTAAATTATAAAAGTTGTAATCACTTCTTTTTCAGGTCAGTTTAGCCATTAGTATGTCTGTTGCCTTTTAGTCATATTTTTAATCCCATCTTTAAGTTTTTTAAACATTGTTTAAAATATTCCTTTCCTATTCTGCTTCAGCAATTCTTCTTTTTTTAATGTTTATTTATTTTTGGAAGAGAGAAAGAGAGACAGAGTGCAAGTGGGGGAGGAGGACAGAGAAAGGGAGACACAGAATCTGAAACAGACTCCAAGCTCTGAACTGTCAGCACAGAGACTGATGTGGTACTTGAACTCACAGCCTGCGAGTTCATGACCTGATCCAAAGTTGGACACTTAACTGACTGAGCCACTCAGGTGCGCTCCACAATTCTAACTTCTGAATATTTTCTGAGCTTTCTACTTGCTGTTTTTTTTTTAATCTTGTATGTTTATCAGAGTCTCACAGGAAAACGGATGGCCCTATGGAAGTCTTAAGAACAACAACAACAAAAAATAGTAAAATAAAAGCTTACACTAGCTTGAAAGGGCTAGTGTGCCAAATGTCAGTGATTCTGCCAATAGCTTTCAGAAACTCCAGAAATGCTAGTAGCAATTACTAGGATCTCTAGCCAATGATCTCACCTTCCTGAAACCCTAATAAGGATGATTAAGGATAATGTGTGGAAGCTGTGAGATGAGGCAGGATGCTGCAGTTCAGTTCATGCCCTGTGAGGTGGCTCATTTGGGTGACCAAGTGAGCCAGAGTCTCAGAGGAGCACATCTACCCGGGAAGGACTGCATAGCTGTGTCATCTACTAGACAGTTTCTTATTCTCTTCAGCTTTTCAGATTTTATGTGGATGCTCCTTATATGTCAAATCTAGCTGAAACTTTAAAGAATTCTAGACAATGTAATACATTGAAAATTTTAGAAAAGCAAGAATAATAACAAGCATCAATTGACAACATATATCCAGATGGAATTTGTGTGGGGTTTAATATTTTTCTGGATATTTTATGATTTTTTATACCATGAGGTATATATTTTTTAAATTTTTTGGAAGGTTAATTTGAGGAAAAATTTGAGGCCAGTGTGGAAGGAAGGTTACTCTAGAGAGAAATTGCTCTTGTGTCTGACATTCTAATGAGAGCAAAACCACATTAAATAAATTATGCACTTGAGATTTCCAAATATCCAGAGAGTATGAATTTGGTGCAAACTTGGTGTAATACTGACTTGAGGTTGTAGAACCTAAAGAAAGAAAAAAATGTTTCGCATCCTGAGAGCCAATGTTTGTATGGTCATGAACTATATGTACTTTGGAATTGAGGTTGGGCAATTACCGCTAACCACTGCAGTGAGAATTAAGTCTTCTTGTATCCCAGTTTAATGGGGCAAAGGATGTCTTATGAGCTTCTACACATCTCAGCAGGCACTGGACTTTATCCACAGTGACCTGAGAATTAATAAGGTTTATCAAAAATTTCAAGGCAAAAGTAAGCTTTAGTGCTCTGCTGACCTCCCAGGATCTCTCTCTCATCTACTTTTTTAGTTTCTGAGTATCCTGTATCTCCTTTCCAATTCATTAAGCTAAAACATATTTTATTATCATCTTTCATTGTTTTCAGCATGAGGGTGAAATAAAGCTGCTACAAATAAAAATCTATAGGTTCTTTTTAAGGCAAAGAAAAGTATATATACCCTGAGTGGAAGATGTTTAATTGCAAAGTTACCGGAGAGCATTTTATGATAGTCCATACAATCAAGTTAATAAAAATTATACAATATATGGAATATTTTATTTACCAAGGTTTGGGAAATTATTTTAGTCAGAAGCACTAATGCTTACTTCTACAAAAAAAAAAGTATATCTATGCTTGTTAGCCATTAGAAAACAAACACCAACATCTTACATTTGACTTTCTACTTTGCTTAAAGTGAGTGAAATTACTTTCCATTCAAAGTAAGATAAATCCCACTTGAATAATTAAAATTTAAGGCCAAAAGTATCTCCTGTAATGAAATGTATAAAGATATAATTATTCCAGTAGTTTTTGTCAATTTTAAACTTTTATTTTATCTTATTTCATAATAAATAATATCCTTATTTTTCTCAAGCTACCTCCCCCCTCATGTTTCTAAGATGACTTTGTCATTTTCTGATGACACATTCATATACAAATGAAGTAGGAATAGATTATATGCCACATTTTTAGAATGAGTAAAATTTTCCTAAAATTTACCTAAGGACTTACTCTTTGGTGTCATTGTCATACTTATGCTGTTGCAAATGCGCCTTTACCATTCACTGGCAAAGATCATCTTATTACCATTAAGAGTTCAACTAACTAGAATACACACCTGAGCATACAATAAGGTATTGAACCAAGGAGTGAAAACATTTTTAAAAATCACATTCATGTTAATAAGTAAAATGAAGAGATGTTTGTTGATGGATAATAGTATATAAAGAAAATATACTAGAAGTATCAAAATTTAGAAGTTCTGAGTAAAGACTCTCTTCAATAATCCTTTATAATATCAAAAATTAGTGAAAATAAATAATAGGTATGGTGGAAACCTTGAACTAAGGATCTTCTATGGGTCCAATCATTTTTATTTATGTGCAATTTTCTTACATAACTTTCAGAGCAATCATATGAAGGTCCATGAGAATTGCCCAAATTTTGCATATAGAAAAATAGCTTTTAGAAAGACTAAGTAATATGCCCAACTGGATATAACTAAAAAATGAATATCTGAGTCTGTTAGTCCTCAAAAATAGTGTCATATCTGCACACATGGCTTCTTATATGTATTTAAGCATACAAATGCAAATACAAAAATTAGTAGTAATATATAACATGTTTATTTTAACATATTTTAAGGTAATATTTATCCATTGCAACAGATATTAACTTTTTTTCCTAATGGTTGGACCCATCTAATTTACATCTGTATGTGTGAAAACATCAAATATTGGTATATGTTAATCTTAATTAAAATGAGAATAAGGTTTATACCATCTGGGCTGAGATTCTGGTGGTTTGGTACTATATTATGGGTCTAATAGTACTAAGAATGATGGTCTAGAGTGCTTCCTAACTTGTACAATCCTTCAGCTGATCTTGAAGGAAAATTTTACTAGAATAGAAAAATTACAAATGATTAAGTATTTGCATACTCATTGTCTACCCTCAATGCTTCCTTGTAGTAAAGATATTTATTTGATGAAAGATCTAAAAGGAAAATGCCTGTAGGAGGGAAAAGGAGATAGAATATAGATCTTAAGCAATTTGATTACAAATGTGTTTCTGGAGGAGGGCCGTGTCTTCTCTTCAGTTTTGCTCATGATTGAAATTTTCCATTTAAGCTTATAGAAACAATAATACTGATTTATTTTTTAAAAAAAGTACCAATTCTCCTTTCTTTACCAAGAAATAAGTAGAAGGATTTATTAGAATTTTGTTTTATTTCCTTTTGCTATTTTAAGCATTAGCTCACCTATTGATAACATTCTGAAGAAGGATAGCAGCTCTTAGTATTCAGATGATAACATTATTACTAAGTTACATATTCAGAGAGCAAATTATGAAGATTTCATAAATGACCACAGAATCAAACCAGTTCAACCAAATAAACACAGAAAATTTTCTTCTGAGTTCCATCCTTGCTTATCAACCATTAAGTTTCCTTTTTGTTCAGTTTGGCCTGAATAGCATTCAAAAAGAAAACTCCCTTGGGCTCCTTATATGTGATTTATAACAAACATTAAGTTTAAAATTAGTTTTTTGTTGGAATTTCCCTGAGAGTCAAGTCCCCTTAGGAAATTACTACCCTCACTTGAACCTGTGTGGTCTGTAGCTGATGAATTACGGCTCAGAGAAAGACATTCATTAAGAGAAAGTTGAGAAGGATTGGGGAAATCAAGGAGGTGGCAAGAACAATATTCTGATTTAATCTGTTCAGCCAATTTCTGGAAGGACTGAGTTCCCTCGTCCACACTGAAAATGCATTTATCTGTGAAAACACAAACAAAAAAGGATCATCCTCATCCTTCAACAGCCACCTGCATTCTTCATTTCCCTTAGGAGAAAGTGAGTAGGCTTCCCTAGAGAACTCAATTCAGTGTCTCGCACATTCTTTTCCATGCTAGGTTTTATAAGCTAGTTCCAGATAAAATAAGGTATGGATAAAAATAATGAAGGAGACAAATTCAATTATTAAGAGGGATTGCCCTTCCATCAAAGTTTACCTCTAGTAGTATTATTTATACTTAAGAAATTAATTTTTACAGTAGCAGAATGATTAGGTTTTTTTTGTCTTGCTGAGAAATAGGTGAACAGGGCTTAAATGCTTTCATTTCATATATTATTAATTGCAAATGCATTTAGGGGCATCTGGGTGACTCAGTCTGTTCAGCATCCAAAGGACAGGTCATGATCTCAAGGTTTGTGAATTCGAGCCCCACATCAGGTTCTGTGTTGACAGCTCAGAGCCTGCAGCCTGCTTTGGATTCAGTGTCTCCCTCTCTTTCTCTCCCTCTCTTTGTGCTCCTCCCTGGCTCTCACTGTCTCTCTCTCAAAAATAAATAAACATTAAAAAAATTTTAAAGCATTTAGCTATATGTACTTTAAAAAAAACTTTACAATAAACTAATTTCAATGAACATTTAGGTAAAATATTATCACAGAATAATGAATAGAATAAGATTAATACCTTATGGAGAGGTACTATTACTGATCAAGTGAATATAGGCTTTGAGGTTTTCATTTGCTGAATTTTGACCATGCAGCTGTTATATATGAGTATGTAATGGTATCTCTGATCTAAGTATCCCTGGGTTTCTTGGGATTAGTAATAGCTCACTATTAGTTATTAAGAGTTTGAAACTGGCTGGTTTAGGGCTAGAGTTCATATATCATGGAAAAGCATATACTTCTTGACTGCAGTCATGTTTTTATAAGTTAAAGTAACTATTCTTGGAGTGCCTGGGTGGCTCAGTTGGTTAAGTTTCCAACACTTGATTTCTACTCAGGTCATGATCTCATGGTTCATGAGATTGAGCCCCACATTGGGTTCCATGCTGACAGCGCAGAGACTACTTGGGATTCTCTCTCTTCCCCCCACTACCCCTCCCCTGCTGCTTGCTCACTCTCCGTCTCAAAAATAAATAAATAAACTTTTAAAATATCCTTTAAAAACAACTATTCTTTTTTTTAACTTTTTTTTAATGTTTTATTTATTTTTGATACAGAGAGACACACAGCATGAGAGGGGGAGGGGCAGAGAGAGAAGGAGACACAAGACAGGAAACGGGCTCCAGGCTCTGAGCTAGCTGCCAGCACAGAGCCCGATGCGGGGCTCGAACCCACAAATGTGAGATCTGACCTGAGCCGAAGTCGGAGACTCAACCGACAGAGCCACTCAGGCGCCCCTAAAAACAACTATTCTTATCTGAAGAAGTGCATAATTAAAACAGGAAAAAAAAATTGTAAATCTTTAAAGAATTGTCATTCCTGATATATTCAGTTTGTAAACCACTGTACCAGTATCTTACCTCACTTATAACTTTTCCATGAAATAAAAATTTGGCTAAAGAAAATAAATCTTGGGCCATATGAATGTAGAGTTTGAAACAATGCTTAAAAGAAAAATTAATTTTTGAGTCTCCTATTTAAAAGCAAGTGAGAGAGAAACTATATTACATCTAATTTGTATCATCAGAGTTAATTTCAGTTTTTCTTTCAGACACAGTGTGTATAGTAGGCAGAAACTTTAATACCCCTTTACTTTGCTTGGGTAGAGGTAGAAGGCTAAAATTAGGAGAAACATGAGAGTCCCATTCTCAAAAATCTGATGCCAGAATCTGAAGCCAGAATTATCTTTATCTTACTGTTTTCATTGGAAGGCAGAGATTTAAGTACAGGACTGTTGGTTTAAGAGCTTTCTGAGCTTTACCATTGCCCCCTCTCTAAATTGTTTATAACTTCTGTTTCCCTCTGGTGATTTGCTGTAAAACCTAGCATAAGAAGACTGTCTGTCAGAGAAGGATACTGTATTATCTAACTTACATGTGGAATCTAAAAAAACAACAAAAAAAACTGGACTCATAGAAACAGGGTATAGAATGGTAGTTGCCAGAGGTTGAGGAGTTGGGGAAATGAGGTGCTGGTCAAAGGTACAAACTTTTAGTTATAAAATAAGTACCGGGTTTCTAAGGTACACCATAGTGACTAAGTGAAAAACACTGTATTGTTTTGTTTTTTTAATTTTTTAATATTTATTCATTTTTGAGAGAGAGAGAGAGAGAGAGCAAGGCAGAGAGACAGAGCATCAGTGGGGGTGGGGCAGAGAGAGAGAGGCAGACACAAAATCCAAAGTAGGCTCCAGGCTCTGAGCTGTCAGCACAGAGCCCAACACAAAGCTCAAACCCATGATAAGAGTTCATGACCTGAGCTGAAGTCGGACGCTTAACCGAATGAGACACCCAGTTGCCCACACTATTGTATTGTTAAAAGTTGCTGTAAGAGTAGAACATTCATGGCCTCATCTTAACAAAAACAACAGATGGTAATCATGTGAAGGATGAGATAACCTTATCATGGGAAACATTTTGCAGTATGCGTATGTGTATCAAATCATCACACTGTACACCTTAAAATTACAGAGTGTTGCATGTCAATTATATCTCCAAAAAGCCAGCAAAACAAAACAAAACAAAACAAAACAAAAACTCTCTTGGGTGCTTGTCTCTGAGACCAGCAATAAGTGGGGATTTAATCGGGTCTCCAGTTTCCCTGTGTAAAGGGGAGATAGATCCCCAGGTGAAAGTGGCAGTGATGGAGGCTGCCGGGGTGTGAGAAAAGCAGCCTACACACACCGAGCCCCGAATTAGAGGAAAGGAAAATCGAAGGAGATGATCTCAACCTGAGGACAGATGCCATGACTCAGCAGTTACAGGGAAGCTCTGAGGAGGATTAAAGCAAAAGATAAAGTGACAGAACTCTGGACTGTATGGTTGATACCAGGGCAACAGGATGAATGTATTCTCCACCAGCTTCCACCTGCAGAATTTTGTCGTTAGGAAGGGGAATAGGTTCTAAGCTATTCAAATAGGGTCAAACATTAGAAATAAACCTTTAGTTTGAAATTTCATAAAACCTAGGAAGTTTTGAAATCCTAAAGTCCAGGAGTAGCTTTTGTCCTTTGCCCTTTTGTCCTTTCCCTCCTCACATCTCTTTTAAGATCTTTAGTGGTTTAACTGATTTCAACCGCTACCTGTAGAGCAATGAGTTGCAACTTTGTTGCCAGTTTTTCTGTTTCTATACAATGTCCTCCTTGGCTACTCCAGTCTTCTCAAATTCAACACATCTAAAGCTAAACTATTTTCCTTAGACTTTCAGCCATCACCACCTCTAGCCACTGTACAGTACCATCAGCCATGCATAGGTAGGCAAACATCTCCAAACTATACATCATGAGGATAAAAGTATATATTATTTATGATCTCTTCAGGAATTAACAATATGCCTATAGTAAGAGTCCATTAAATGGAGAAGTATTAAATGTGTGAAAGAGGAGATATTGAGAAGGTGGTCCCATATCATACCTCAGCAATGACACGAATAAAGGGAATCCAGGTTAGGGAAGGCAAATCACGTGATATAAAGGCTCTGAGGGAAGCTAGGAAGGCAGAAAACCTGGGCACACAGAGGGACGTCCACGTTAAGACACAGTGAGAAGGTGCCATCGATAAGTCAAGGTGAGAGGCCTGGAACCGACCCTTCCCATAAGACCCTCCATAAAAATCCAACTTGCTAACACTTTGATCTTGGCTTTCTTGCCTCCAGAATTGTGAGACATTAATTTCTGCCATTCACGCTACACAGGGGTGTGGTATTTTGTTACAATACCCCTAGCAGGCTAATGCAGATTTTAGTATGTGCTATTAGTATATGCATATATTAGTGTCACTTAGTACATCTAGAGGGGGAAATGACTTCTATAAAATAAAAATGACTTCTATAAAATAAAAATGACTTCTATAAAATAAAAACAAAACATGGATCTTCTACCCAAAGATTAGAACAGAGCTCAGTGGTAAGCCTATGTGCATAATCCTAAAGAGGAAAAACTCTGATGAGAGGGTGTTGTTTCTCATCAAGATTTAAATGCAATTATAATAAAACCATGTTTGTTTGCACAAGAGTCAGATGTTTAAACAAATCCATGAATTTCTGGAAACACAGGAAAAAAGATGCTTTGTTTACTTTTATTTCCACATTAATTTTAGTACTGACAGAGGATGACAAAGTGATAGCCTTAGAGACCACAAAAATCATTTCATTCACAAAATGGGTGTTTTATGAGTAAGTGCTCTACAGATTGCTCCTCTGTCAGGAGGGCTGCTTAGGGCTCAGCAGATGGCCACTGGAGTTTGAAAACATCTGTTCAGTCTCTCTCTTTTTGTCAGTCCAGAACCCACAACCATAAAGGCTTTCATCTGATGACGTTATCTACCTACCAAAGCTATGTCGGATCTGGGAAGGACTGGGAAATTTAGTACTTTTGATTCATGTGATTAAAATAGTGTCAATGTGTGAGAACATTTTCACTACATATTAGAGACTCTATCCTACAAGAAAGAGTAACAAAGGTAAGGTCATGAATTGACTAATGTTTGAACTTAGTAATGTAACTCAAGTTAAAATGTATTTTCACTTAAGAAAGGAGTTTGGATTTCAAAAAAATTGCAGTTGTTCCAAAGCCTACAATTTCAGTTTCTAATATAAGTTTGGCTTATACAAATAAAATTTAAAATGGAAGCATAAAAACCTAGAATTAAGTATCTTTCAAAGCCAGGCTTTCACTGGGATATGTTTTTTTCAGACCAAAAACAATTGAGCTGAAAATATTAAGCACCTACTTGGCTCCAGCAACGTAGTTAGGTGTTAGGGTATTCTGCCTGTCAGAGCTTCGAAAGTTTTAAAAACAATTTGGTGGCATGTTTCAGGTCTTTTGGATATAGCCTTTATGATTTTGAGGTATGTCCTTTCTGTCCCTACTTTCTTGGGGGATGCTGTAGTCTGCCAAATGCATTTTCTGCATCTCTCGACAGGATCATATTGTTCATATCCTTTCTTTTATTAATGTGGTATATCATATTGACTGATTTGTGAACATTGTACCAGCCCTGCAGCCCAGGAATAAATCCCACTTGGTTATGATGAATAATTCTTTTAATGTACTGTTAGATTCAATTTGCTACTATTTTGCTGAGAATTCTTGCATTCTAGTTCATCTGGGATATTGGCCTATAATTCTCCTTTTTAGTGGGGTCTTTGTCTGTCTTTGAAATCCAGGTAATGTTGGCTTGATAGAATGAGCTTAAAGCTTTCCTTGCATTTCTTTTCTTTTCTTTCTTTCTTTCTTTCTTTTTTTTTGGAACAGCTTGAGAAGAATAGTTATTAACTCTTCTTTAAATGTCTGGTAGAATTCCCCCAGGAGGCCATCTGGGGGATGTTTGTTGGAAGATTTTTGATTACTGATTCAATTTCTTTGCTGTTTATGGGTCTGTTTCAATTTCCTATTTCTTCCTGTTTCAATTTTGTAGTGTGGGCATGTCTAAGAATTTGTCCATTTTTCTAGACTGCCCAATTTGTTGGCATATAATTTTTCATAGTATTCCCTTAAAAGTTTGTATTTCTGTGGTGTTCATTGTGATCTCTCCTCTCTTACTCATGATTTTATGTATTTGGGTCCTTATTTTTGATAAGTCTGGTTAAAGGCTTATCATTTTTTTTATTCTTTCAAAAAGCCAGTTCTTAATTTCATTGATCTGTTCTATAGCTTTTTGTTGGTGTTGTTTCTATATTATTTATTTCTTCTCTAAACTTTATTATTTTCCTTATGCAAGTTTTAGGTTTTATTTTCTGTTCCTTTTCTAACTCCTTTAGGCATAAGGTTAGATTGTGTATTGGGGACCTTTCTTGCTTCTTGAGATAGGCCTGAACTGCAATATATTTTCCTCATAGAACTGCCTTTGCTGCATCCCAAAAGGTTTGGATTGTCATGTTTTCATTTTCATTGGCTTCCATGTATTTTTTATTTTTGGTTAACTCATTCAGTCTTTAATAGGATGTTCTTTACCCTCCATGTATGTGACGGCTTTCCAAAATTTTTATTATGCTTGACTTCGAGTTTCATAGCATTGGGATATGAAAATATGCATTTGTATGATCATAATTTTTTGTACCTGTTGAGGGCTGATTTGTGACCAAATATGTGATCTGTTTTGGAGAATGTTCCATGTGCCCTTGAGAAGATTTAATATTCTGCTGTTTTAGGTGAAATGGTCTGAATATATCTGTTAAGTCCATCTAGTCCAGTGTGTCATGTCATTCAAAGCCAATGTTTCCTTGTTGATTTTCTACTTAATCTGTCCATTGCTGTAAGTGGGGCATTAAAATTACCTACTACTATTGTATTATTATCAATGAATTTCTTTGTGTTTGTGATTAATTGGTTTATATATGTATGTTACTTTCAGAGTGGGAGCATAAGTATTTACAATCGTTAGGGTACAAAAACAGACATATAGATCAATAGAACTGAATAAAAAACCTAGAAATGGACCCAAAAATGTGTAGCCAATTAATCTTTAACAAAGCAGGAAAGAATATCCAATGGGAAAAGCAAAGACAGTCTCTTCAGCAAACAGTGCTGGGAAAACTGAACAGTGACATGCAGAAGAATAAACCTGGACCACTTTCTTACACCATACACAAAAATAAATTCAAAATGGATTAATGACCTAAATGTAAGATAAGAAGCCATCAAAATCCTATTAGAGAAAACAGGCAGCAACCTCTTTGGCCTTGACTACAGTAGCTTCTTACTAGACAGGTCTCCAGAGGCAAGGGAAATAAAAGCAAAAATGAACTATTGGGACCTCATCAAGATAAAAAGCCTCTGCACAGTGAAGGAAACAATCAGCAAAACTAAAAGGCAGCCAGTGGAATGAGAGAAGATAAGCTCAAATGACATATCAGATAGAAGGTTAGTACCTAAAAGCTATAAGGAACTTACTTAACTCAACACCCAAAACCAAATAATCCAGTGAAGAAATGAGCAGAAGATATTATTAGACACTTTTCCAAAGAAGACATCCAGATGGCTAGCAGACACATGAAAAGATGCTCAACATCACTCATTATCAAAAAATACAAATCAAAGCCACAATGAGATACCACCTCACACCTGTCAGGAGGACTAAAATTAACAATTCAGGAAACACCAGATGTTGATGAGAATGTAAAGGGAACACTTCTGCACTGTTGGTGGGAATGCAAGCTGGTGCAACCATTCTGGAAAACAGTATGAAGTTTCCTCCAAAACTTAAAAATAGAACTACCCTATAGCCCAGCAACTGCACTACTAGGTATTTATCCAAAGGACTCAAAAATGCTGATTCAAGGGGCTCATGCACCCTGATGCTTATAGAAACACTATCAACAAAAGCTAAATTATGGAAAGAGCCCAAATGTCCACCAACTGATGAATGGATAAAGAAGGAGTGGTATATATATATATATACAATGATATTACTTGGGGTGTATGGGTGGCTCAGTTGATTAAGCATCTGACTTTGGCTCAGGTCATGATGTCACAGTTCATGAGTTTGAGCCCCATGTCAGGCTCTGTGCAGACAGCTCAGACCCTAGAGCCTGCTTCAGATTCTGTGTCTTCCTCTCTATTCCCCTGCCCTACTCACACCCAGTCTCTCTCTCTCCCTCTCTCTCTCTCTCTCTCTCTCTCTCTCTCCAAAAAAAAGAGTAAACTTTAAGAAAAAGGAAAATGGTTCAAAAAACAATGGAATATTACTCACCTATCACAAAAGAATGAAATCTTGCCATTTGCAACAAAGTGGATGGAGCTAGAGTGTATTATGCTAAGCAAGATAAGTCAGTCAGAGAAAGACAAATATCATGTGATTTCACTCATATGTGGAATTTAAGAAAGAAAACACATGAAAATAGCAGAAAAGAAGCAAAAATAAGAAAAACAGAGAGGAAGCAGACCATATGAGACTCTTAAATACAGAGAACAAACAGGTTTGCTGGAGGGGAGGTAGGCGGCAGGATAGGCTAAAGGGGCGATGAGCATTAAAAAGACCACTTGTAGGGATGAGCATGGATGTTTTACGTAAGTGATGAATCGCTGGGTTCTAATTCTGAAACCAACACTACACTGTGTGCTAACTATTTTGAATTTAAATAAATTTTTTAAAAGTTTTAAAACAAAAAGGCATAACCAAAAAGTAAGAGTAAAAAAAAAAAAGCATTCATAAGTTACACCTGCATGGTCGCCCAGTTAGGTGTAAAGGTGTTCAGGTAAGGTCTCATGGAGAAAAAAAAGCCCTTTAGGTGAATTCTGAGGAATAGATTGCTACAGGGAGGTAGGAAACAGGTATTCATTGTGAAAAGTATTCTTAAAAAAGGAGTAGAGTCAGAATTTCATGATTGAGTTCAGATAGACTGGATGGACTCGTCTAGTGGTTTTCAGTCATTTGTAAGACATCTACTAGAACATATTTTGTACATTTAATTTTGATTTCATTTCATACTTACCAAAAAAGTTGCAAAAATAGCCCTGTACCCTCGACATACTTTACTTACATTCACTGACTGTTGATAGTTTTCCTCTTAACAGTATTTCTCTCTTTCTCTGCATGCATGTGGCTGTCCCTTGTGTTTAGACTTCCCTCCATGACTCTTAGAGCACTCCTCTAATGTCTGGCACTACAGACGGTCCAGGCTTGCATCTCACTTTTCATCGTTCAGCCCAACTATCAGCAACGTCCCCTCTTTCTTTTTCAGTGGACAACAGTTCTTAGAAAACAAAACTGGGAACCAAATACATTCACAGCTTCTATGACTTTTCGGTGAACAAACCTGGAACTATGTCTCTCCCTTTTAAAATGACAAGTTCATATTGATGTCTCTAATTTTATCCGACAATTCAGGGCACCTAGATTTTGTTTTCTTTTAAATATTTTTAACTCCTTTTGAAACAATGACACACCTGATTCTCATTAACCTCGATATATTTATGCATTTGCTTAAGCTTAGCAAACACAGAAGACGGTTTCAAAATTGGTAACCTACACCATTAACACAAAACACTTGTAACTGGAGTTCAATATTTGTTTACCATTCCTTTGTTTCTTTGAGATAAAATTTAATTATAGTGAAATGAGTAAAGCTTAAATGTGAAATTTAATGAGTTTTGACAAAAGAATATACTGTTCAGACATAAGATTTATGTCACCTCAGAAGCACGTAGCTCTTTTCAATCAATACCCTCACTCTCCACAGAGATAAATGTTACGATTTTTTCTTTTCCATCATGGACTGTTTTTTTTCTTCTGTTTTTTATTTATTTTTGAGAGACAGAGAGAGAGACAGCACAAGCAGGGGAGGGTCAGAGAGAAAGGGAGACACAGAATCTGAAGCAGGCTCCAGGCTCTGAGCTTGTCAGCACAGAGCCAGATGCGGGGCTTGAACACACGAACTGTGAGATCATGACCTGAGCTGAAACTGGATGCTTAAATGACTGAGCCACGCAGGCACCCCAGTTTTTAAAAATTTTTAATGTTTATTTATTATTTATGAGAGAGAGAGAGAGAGAGAGAGAAAGAGAGAGCGAGCAAGCGAGCATGAGTGGGGGAGGGACAGAGAGAGAGGCAGATACAGAATCCGAAGCAGGCTCTGTGCTGTCAGCACAGACCCGATGCGGGGCTTAACTCACGAAGGGTGAGACCATGACCTGAGTGGAAGTTAGACTTTTAATTAATAGGCATTAAATTAATAGGCATCTTAGAAATTATCTGACACTCTGAACTCCTTTTTCTGAGGCACAATTAAACAATTGTGGCAAGGCTAAAGGTAGATTCCAAGCCTGGATCTCATTTCTGTATCCTTGACATTGTGTCCCCACTTTCTATCCATTTTGGCATTTTTATGTGCTAGGCAGGTGCTTGTGCGTTTATTGTCATTACAATCCATGGAAATACCCCCTTACTACTATCTAGTTCAAATAATACTATAAAATTATTGACTACACATTCTCAGGTTGCAAGGACACAGGACTGGGAATGAGAAGACTTCAATGGTGCTATCAATGTATGATACACTGTGGTCACGTGCACCTCACTTAACTTCCATTTTTCCGCTCTCTTAGACCTTTCTTGGCTTAACAAGCTTCATCTATATTCTGCTGGCACAAACCTATTCCAGCATGCATATCTGGTCTAGAGCTGCCATTTTCTTTCTTTTTTTTATTTAATTTTTAAATTTTTTTTTAATTTATTTTTCAGAGACAGAGAGAGACAGCATGAGCAGGGAGGGTCAGAGAGAGAGGGAGATGCAGAATCCGAAACAGACTCCAGGCTCTGAGCTAGCTGTCAGCACAGAGCCCGACACAGGGCTTGAACCCACGAACCGTGAGATCATGACCTGAGCTGAAGCTGGACGCTTAACCAACTAAGCCACCCAGGTGCCCTAATGATGGACTGGTTTTACCAGTTCTAGAATACAGTGGAAGAATCCTACAGTATACAACTTTTAGTATCTGGTTCATTTTCCAATGTGTCGTTGAGATGCAACGTCTTGTATGTATTAAGTTTTTTTATTGATAAGCAGCATATTTGTTATATGAATTTACCATAAAATATTTAATCATTTTCCTATTTGTGAATTAGGGCCACTCCTAGTTTTTGGCTGTGTAAATCAGCTCTAGACAGTCTTGTGTAAAATTATTTGTAGATTTCTAGATCTTGGATAAATAATTAGCATAGAATTTCAGGGACAGACATATCCTTTATGATAGGCTACCAAACTTTCTCTTTCCAATGGGAGTGCATGATTTATATTCTCAACAGCATGTGTAAGAAATCAAGTTGTTCCATACCCTGGCCAACATTTGGTGCTGACAACCTTTAAAATTTTAGTCATTCTAGTGAGTCTATATAAATTTGAATTTAATTTGCATTTTCTTAATGATATTGAAGATTTCTCATATATATGGAACACTTGTACATGTTTCTTTGTGAAGTATACAACTATTGCATCCATTTTTAGATTGCTTACCTTCTTATTGAGTTGTAAAAGTACTTTACATAATTTTTATGTTGGTTTTCTGTCAAAGATTTTGCTTGTACATTTTATTAATTTTTCTATGTTGAGGAAGCCTGATTTTAAAGAAGTCTAATTTTTAATGTCTTATTTTTCTTATTATTCTTTTCTGTGTTCTAAGAAAACCTCAGGTTGCACAGAAAATCCACTATTTTTTTTCTAAACTTTTAGAGTTTTAGCGTTTGCATTTAAATTTGGCTCCATCTCAATTGTTTTTTGTATTGCAGGCCCATTCATTTAAAAGTCTACCCTTCCCCCATTGAAATACTTTGGCATCCCTCTCCAAAATTAAATGAACTTACACGTGTTTGTCTATTTCTGGATTCCTCATTCTATTCCACGTGTCTACTTTTTCCTATTCTCATACCAATAGCATTCTACAGAACTTAGGTAGTTTTATGTAATGACTTAAAGTTTCTCAACTTTTGTCTCTCTAAATGTGGTCTTCTCTTCACATTCAGTTTTTAGGGATATTTCCTGGCCTCCATATTAGTTTCCCCACCCAGTGCCACCCCATTTTTAACGAGAAGATGACTGTTCTTCATATAATCATTTCTCCATGTGCAATAGGTTCTCTTACTGTGGAATCTTCAAGATCTTTCTATTAGCTTCTGTTTTTCTGTATTTTGACTACAACGCTTTTTACTTTTTACTTAACTGTTGTTGCAGTTCAAAGCGCTTTTTTGATCTAAGTTATCCTTTTCACCAAACTCTTGGAATTATCGGTGTTAATCTTTCAACTGTGTTCCTCCCACCTTTCTTACTATGCATGTGATACGCATATATGCTAGACTGATGTTATCACAAAGGTCATGGAGTCTTGGCCATTTTTCTCTCACTTTTTTAATCCCCCATTTTGTAGTTCTTTGAGGTTTAGATTCAGTCATTTATTTGGACCATTTTTCATGCTTAAGGATTATTTGTTCTTCTCTCCTAACTGGATTGTCATAATCTAGTGAATCATGTTGAGCTTTTCACTTACATTATTTTCACTTTACAAACAGTTTTAAAATAGCTTTTGTATTAAACATATTTAGTTGGTCTAGAAAAATAAAAAGTGCTTCACTTGGACGTGGGGGGAAGCCCTGTCCCTCCATCAGGGCCCAGGTATAAATGGATGGAATGGGCATCACTCCCCACGTCCTATTCCTGGCAGCATGCACTAACCAAGCTATTTTTGAACAACCATCTGCTGGAGGCAGGGCCATTTAATTCGCATATGTCCATCCACCTTTCCCCACTGTAGGTAAGGTGGGACACTTCTAAAGAGCATGTGAAGAGCCTGAAGCTGACCGAGGCCAGAAGCTTACACCCATTGCATCTGGAAAGGCTGTTCCAGGGATCAGTGTTGTGACATAGTCAGCATCTTCAAGAAGGCCTGCTGCATCCTGGGTGGAAGGCCACATGTCCAGGTACCCTGCAGAGTGCACCACTGCCTGAACTACACAAAAGAGCAAGATTCTCTCAAAGTACAGAAAGTGGCTGTATTTCATGGGATAGGCATGCTTTGGTC
This sequence comes from Suricata suricatta, assembly GCF_006229205.1. Classification (NCBI taxonomy): domain Eukaryota; kingdom Metazoa; phylum Chordata; class Mammalia; order Carnivora; family Herpestidae; genus Suricata; species Suricata suricatta. The sequence continues at coordinate 125,158,161 of NC_043705.1, read as the reverse complement.
AGCTGGTTGCTGGAGCATATTGGAGGTTGTAATGAAGGTCATGGCACCAGGCACAAACTCTGTACTGGGCTTTGTTCAGACTGAGAGACCAGCACTGCTTCACCAAAGAGCAGCTGCTGGAGCAAATGTCCAGGTCCCTGGGCAGCCCCAAGTTGGGGGACCATCTTCTTGAACAATATCGCTTTCATAGACAGGATATTCTTGGTATTTATGACTTGACCCTGTGCTTGGCCATGAGCTATGCTGTTGCCTGACTCTGTCCCCTCAGCAGCTGACCCCTAGCCTGCATTCTTGATAGATGGGGCTGGCACAGGGTCCTGAACTTGCTGAGGTTTCCTGTCATAGGGGCCAGGGATGGGATTATCACAACTCCTCTAGCATATGAGGGTATTGTCCTAGCCACAGGGGATTCCTTGCCCTGATTCTTGCTCTACACCCAGGGAAATAGCTCTCAATGTATATTTCTAATTTTTGTATGAAATAAAGTCCTTAAGTAGCATAAACAAAAACATTCAATGACAAAGGACCACTATTCATACTTCTATCACCATAAAGTACGAGATATTTCAATTGCATGATTTGTAAATTGGTAAATATATACATTATATTTTGTAGATAGGCAAGGAATACTGTCATTTAGAGGTTTTAACTGAAATGGGAGGGAAAAAAGAGAAACTGATTGAAAATTAAGAATTAAAAAAAATAAGCTTATTTACTTATTTTGAGGGAGACCGAGAGAACACAGGCAGAGGAGGGGCAGAGAGAGGGAGAGAGAGTGTCACAAGCAGACTCTGTGTTTGAAGGCACAAACTGTGAAATCATGAGCTGAACTGAAATCAAGAGTTGGTCACTTAACTCACTGAGCCACCCAGGCACCCCTGAAAATTATTAAGAATTTGAACCTGTTTAGTTACATAATTGAGGAACACAGTAGAGCCACTAAAAGGATTTTATTTCATGATTGTGAATTTAGATGTTGATGTACTGTACTAAAACAAGAAAAGACATTCAGGTGCGCCTGGGTGGCTCAGTTGGTTAAACATCAAACTCTTGATTTTCCCTCAGGTCATGACCTCATGGTTCCTGAGTTTGACCCACGGTTGGCCAGCTCTGCATTGACAGGGGATTGTCTCTCTCCCTCTCTCTCTCTGCCCCTCCCTGGCTCACATGCTCTCTCTCTCAAAATAAATAAACTTTATTATTTATGTATATTCCTATGCAGGTAGCCAAAGACCATTGGAAATACACATATTATATCCATTCATGAGTAAGAAAGAAGTGGTGAAAACTGAGAAAACATGAAAAGTTCAGGCATGCCTGAGGGACTCAGTGGGTTAAGCTTCTGACCCTTGATTTCAGCTCAGGTCATGATACTGCAGTTTGTGAGACTGAGGCCTGTATCAGGCTCTGTGCTATTTAATGCAGTGCCTACTTCAGACTCTCTCTCTCTCTCTCTCTCTCTCTCTCTCTCTCTCTCTCTCTCTGGCTCTCTCAGGCTGTCTCTGCCTCTCCCCCCACCCCCACTCTCTCTTTTTCTCAAAACGAATAAATAAACACTAAAAAAAAAATAAAGAGCTCAGATGTTTAATGAGTAAGAGAAGGAAATAAAACCTGCTTCAAGAAAGTCAAGGAAAATGTGGGCTTGGAAGTTATTAGGTTTGTAATTTTTGAATCCGTCATCTTTGATGGTTGAGAGTAAGGAATTTAAAAGATAGGGGAAGATAAGGCAAAAATAAGAACTTAGGACAGAAAGGTAATGATTGTGAGATATTCTTAGAAATCCATAATTTAAAAGAAAGGATACAGTTTGAAGAAAAAATAGTAACAGCAGTGTTAAGTGGTTATCTCCATTTGTTAATTATTTACTTGTTTGGTTAAAACATTTTAAAGGAGAATGAGTCAAAGCATACAGGACACAAGTTGGGCTATCAGTGAAGACAGAAGTAGATAAATTGCTTTTTGGCAGTAGTACAAATGCCTTTTGGCCTCAGGCTGGAGGGTAGGATGGAGCTAGAAAAATAGAGAATGAGGGAAAAACATCATTTCAAATAACTTTGATTTCTCAATAAATATGTTGGATTCAATTAATATAAGTGAATATAAAACTAAGAAAAGTAGAAAAGTTTTTGGAACAGATACTGTGGAAGTATAGCCAAAGATGAAAGGAAACATGATCAAAATCTTTTAGAACCTAATTGGTCTTGGCATCTTTCACATATTAAGAGCTCAAAATGCTTTTAGTCCATGATTTTCATGGAATAAGTATTCTGTGTAATAAGAATAAAACTAGACCAGATAAAGAATTATCCATAATAAAGAAAATTATCCTAGAGGAGAGCAGATTCCATTCCTTCTTTTTCCTTGAGATATCATACTGATAATTTTAAAAACAAGATTATCCATAATCTCATCAATGTCATCACTTATTATGCACAGTGATTTTCAAACCATTTCACTTGAGAACAGTTCCTCTGAAAATGCTTCTCAAAATTTTCCTATATCTTGATTTTTTTATTGATGAATGATTACTGAGATCCAAATATATATACTGTATGAGGTAAACAAAGTTTAAAGAAATCACCATTTTGGGAAAGCATTCCTTTAAAATCTAACATGCATGTAGAAAAATACTCATGGATAATATTAAGTATTTTTGTAATGATAAACAATATATCTGTAAAAAATCTATCCTAACAATCTAGGTGTGTATAGTTAAAATATTGTGCAAATTCACATCTGCAGAACTGACTCAAGTCAAGGTGTCATAAATATTCAGTTGTGAGGCACCTTGATGGCTCAGTTGGTTAAGCGTCTGACTTCAGCTCAGGTCATGATGTCATGGTCAGTGAGTTAGAATCTTGCATTGGTTCTGTGCTGAGAGCTCGGAGTCTGGAGCCTGCTTTAGATTCTGTGTCTCCCTCTCTCTCTGCTACTCCCCCATTTGCACTCTATCTCTCAAAAACGAATAAATATTAAAATAAATAAATAAATATTCAGTTGTGACAGGGACATCATCTTTGGTATGAGACTACATAAAAAATTTTGCATATTGATATTAACTTAAATGCACAAGAAAGTCTTTTGTATTTTTGGAATATGTAAAGCTGAAAATATGAAAATATGTACAAAATATCCATCTTCCACTTGCAAGGATAGGACTCTTGGGGTGTCTGGGTGACTCGATCAGTTGTGCATCTGACTTTGGCTCAGGTCATGATCTGGCAGTTAGCGTGTTCCAGTCCTTCATCGAGCTCTGTGCTGACAGCTCAGAGCCTGGAGCCTGCTTTGGATTCCATGTCTCCCTCTCTTTCTGCCCTTCCCCCTTTTGTGCATGTGCTCTCGCTCTCTCTCAAATATGAACATCAAAGATTTTTAAAGGATAAGACTCTGGGGGAAAAAAAAAGATAGGACTCCATGTGGTAAGAGGACACATGATGAGCACTGTATAGACATGAAGGGATATCATTTGCCTTCCTGTTTCTTGAGAACAGAGACCTAGTGATTGAATTTTGAAAGACAAAGTGGACACCATATGTTTGCACTCATAGGTCTACCAGGAGAACAGGAGAAATCTAATGGAGGACCAGGGGGAGGGGAAGGGGGAAAGAGAGTTGGGGAGAGAGAGGGACGCAAAACTTGAGAGACTATTGAATACTGAAAATGAATCCAGGGCTGAAGGGGAAGGGGGAGAGGGGAAAAGAGATGGTGGTGGTGGAGGAGGGCACTTGTGGGGAAGAGCACTGGGTGTTGTATGGAAACCAATTTGACAATAAACGATTTAAAAAAAAGACAAATAGAAATTGGTAGATTTGAAGAAATAAAAATAACTTAGCTAATGCTATCAATGCTTTCTTTGACAGTGTTCGCCTTAATTATTGGGATTGTTAACTTGAATGTTGAACTGTTTCAATTGAACAACTCTGGACTTGAACTATATGCTTATGTATTCTGATATCACAAAGAAAAAATATGAAAATTGTATTTTTTTATTTTTAATCTTCTTTGTTGCCTTTCCCACAAGATTTACTCATTTTTTTCTGCCAAATGTCTGGTCTAAAAATACCTGATATATTTCCTTTTTTCTTGAAATGTTATATTTTCCTTTCTTCTTTCTTTTCTCCTAGTTTCTTCCTTTCCTTAGAAAATCTTTTTTTTTTTTTGCCCTTTAATTATATTTTCTTTACATTTTTTCCCAACATTGTCTCTGTTTCCCATTTGAGACCTATGCTATGTTCTAACTTTATTTTAAATGTTTATCTCAAATGTTAGGAGCTCCTTGGTAATTTATATGCAATAGTGAGACACTAAAAATCAGTGTAGAAGAGGCTTTACCACATGCCAGACCCTTTGCTACGTCACTGACTGACTGGGTCAGCTCCAGACAATAACAGTGGGAAATATTTTGTCTGTGCTCTATGGAAAATAGTAATTTCATCATTGTTTCTTTTTTTTTTAATGTTTTATTTATTTTTGATACAGAGAGAGACAGAGCATGAGAGGGGGAGGCGCAGAGAGAGAAGGAGACACAGAACTGGAAACAGGCTCCAGGCTCTGAGCTAGCTGTCTGCACAGAGCCTGATGTGGGACTCGAACCCACAAACGTGAGATCTGACCTGAGCCGAAGCCGGAGGCTTAACCGACTGAGCCACCCAGGCGCCCCTAAATAAGAGAATTTACTTACTTATAGTTTATTTATTTTTTGGCCAAGAGTAATGGCTTGAAGGGTTTTTCTGTCTTATAAACATATACATGGTAGGAAGTCATTTAGTTCAGTATACATTGGCACATGGAATAACTTAATACAATGCAACATCAGGACTCATAGGTTAAAAAAACATGAATAAATAAATATGTAAATAAATGGAGAAGAGATTCCTTAGAATGATCAAAACATTTTTTTCTCTTAATAAGTCTGTACCTTGGGTGGCAAAATTAAGATGCCTCACTTTAAAAAAAAATATGCATTCACATGTAAGTTGAGACTCTGAGACTCAGAAATGGATTTCTCCAGAAAAACTTAACCGATTTACACCATGCACTTAGAGTTCAGTTCAGGATCAATGCTTTCATTACTGGACAGTCTATCACTTTCTGGAAGTAATAGTTCCTGGAATGTTAAAACATTTCACATTTGATATTGGTGGTAAACTAGAATTTATGGCCTATCCTGGTTAGCACTGAGAGCCCCATTTTCCCTGTCTGGCCTGCCCACTGTCCTCACCTGAAAGAATAAGTTTTCACCATTTAGGCAAGTTACATCTCAGATGCTGGCCAGGGTTTAGGAAGCACTTATGCAGCCTTCTTCAGTTTCACGGACAAAGAATGAGCAGGTAGCATTTACTATGAATAAATCAATAAGACTGATGCACTAGAAATGCAGTTTGAAAAGGGCAGCCTCCTTCTAAAAGCTTTGGAAGCTCACTTTTAGCTTTAGAGAGAGAGGTGAAGGTTGAAATTCACGTAGTGGGATTATAACCATGATCTTTTTTCATGTGTATAAAAGAACAATAACTCACTGGGACTTACGGCAACAGTAAGAACTTTTTTAAGAGCCAAAGAAACATAAAAATTACACTTTAATGATTCAAGATATTTTGATTATTTTAAAAAAAGGTATTTGTTTTTATGCAGTTCCCATGTATTGGTCAGGAATTAGGACAAAGATTGTAATAGAATAGGAGGGCAGAAACCCATTGCAAAATGTCATTCTGTACAGAATAGACTTCCTTTAATAATATCAGAGAATAATAGCTATTCCTACCCAATAGCATATTATTTTCTGATTAAATAATAATAAGACACATTTTGATGTGGATATTTATAAAACATGAATTTGTGATACCAGTATGTTTTGGTTTACAGCCCTTATCTGGAATACTAGCATTCTGACTTCAAAAACATTTTCGGGAATGCGATGTTTGTAGCTATCAGTGGTAAGTAAGAACTGCAGAAAACAAACTCCTATGTAACATTTTTGTTTTATAGGCAAATAATGATCTATTTCTAAAAGCTACAGTATAGTAATGCTGGAGGTAACAGAGCTAATCCATTTTTAAACAGTCATGTTCGGAAGAAAAGAAATACAGAGTTAATGTTGCTAAGGCTTAACACAGCTTCCAGAAAAGTTTCTTCGCACACATTAAACTTTGCAAGCTTTCCTCAAAAACTAAGCAGGTAGGATTTGATTTCAGGCTGCTTCATTCTAACAGAATAAAAGGTAAACAAGATAAAAGGTTTATTTAAGGCCTCTCTGTTTTGGAGACTGATTTTAAACAGATGAATCTAAGGGTTTGGAAACTTCTGTTATATTTTCCGACTTATTCCGTCAGAATAATTAGTAGAAGGGACTGAATTTAAAAGTCATGACGTATTATTTTGGCACCTTTTAAAGTTGTTTTTTAATCACTGTTGTGCTATATTTAAAGCATTATTTTATTTTGTTTTACAAAGTTCTGTTTTATTTATTTTTTAATGTTTGTTTATTTTTTGAGACAGAGAGAGACAGAATATGAACAGGGCATGGGCAGAGAGAGAAGGAGATAAAATGATCTAAAGCAGGCTCCAGGCTCTGAGCTGTCAGCACAGAGCCCAACGTGGGGCTCAAACCCACAAACTGCAAGATCATGACCTGAGTCGAAGTGGGACGCTTAACCAACTGAGCCACCCAGGCACCCCTAAAGCATTATTTTAGATTCTGGAACCATGGAACAAGTTGGGAACTTGTGGAGAGAATAGAATGAATAAGACAGGATGAAGGTACGGCTTCTGTGTGCCAAAAGTTTTACAATAATAGACTGGAAGACTCAGACAAATACACACGTCAGATGACAGTCATTGAAACAGAAGTCCACAAAGTATAGATTGAGAAGAATGAAGGCTTGATTTTATGTTGCCATTTGAATGCACTCATATAGCACAAGTATTTCTCCTCTATGTTACGCAGACATAAAGTTAACTGGATATCGTAAGATCAAATAAGTAGAGACCAACGCATGTGTTATGCCAACAGCTATTTATTTGCAGGAGAGGAAGAAGGGTGAGTGGGGAAGAAGATTCCTATTGTACTTGTATCAGGAAAAATGTCATGACATTTCCAATTTAGAATCTCTGTTCTACCGGCTAAGTTCCTTTTCTCTGATACATAATTTATTTTTCCCTTCGTTCTTTACTTAAAGAGCTGCTAAATTTTTTTCCTGTATTTTCCTAAACAATTCGGTTTTCACTCTCAGCTGGCATGCTTAGCTTAGCAAACAGAAGCCTGGTGATTAGAACCACAAACATTTTCTAATGCATGCCCTTTGGGGGCCTTATGACCCTCAGGAACATATCCTAAGGATACTATTAAGACATTCATTTCAGAAAAATAAGGGCCTCCCTCGGGTATACATTTGCTGCTATAAATTGAAGATCTTCTCAATATAGTTATATAAATATGAAGAATCTCTGTGATTCGAATTCTTCTGGGGGAAGGGAGTTTTGCTAGTTAAACTCCCTAGTCTATTTCCCCCAAATGTAAAACTTCCTCATTTAATCATGGTTGGTACCCCATGGTCTCAGAAACAAAATGTGTGATAGCAGAACAATCTCTCTCTCCCCATCCTCCCCCATCCGGCTTCCTTTCTCTCCCAATTTCTCCATCTATCTCTTTTTAAAAGCAACATATCATTCCAGTTGTTGAAAATAATGGGGGAGAATCTAGATTCAAAACAGTGATCCCAGAAAGTAAGAGAAAGAGTTTCTTTTAGGGAAAGAATGAGAGAGATTGGAGAAACAGTGACAGAGAGATGTAAGGAGTGAAGGGGGAACAGTTAGCACCTATTTAACACATGCAGAACTTTGTGACCTGACCACACAGGGTCAATGAGAAGAACAAGTTTGGGTTTGTTTAGTTGGAACAGATGTTGAGGAAGGTTCTATTCATTCTAATAGATTTTACTGAGAGGAAGATTATGTGTAAAAGATATATTTATTATTAGAAAACTGTATTTGAAGTAATTAGGGACAAATTGCAAGCTCTTATTAAGCAGAGGGTGCACTATATTGGTTGTCATGTTAGAAAGTCAGACTTCAGGTGGCTTACTTACATTTAGATTTCCCTAAGTCTGGTAATGTGAAAAAATGCAAATGGGTATGGTTTCATAGAAGGCGCAGGTAGAGAAGACGATTTTTTATGAAGATCTGGGGGCCATTTAAAAGATGGCTATAGGAGGAAGAGTATAAAACATAAAATAATAAAAGGAAATGAGATTTAGAATGAACTATAAGAATAGTAGGAGACAAGAAACAAGCTTTTCAGGAAATTGAGGAGAAAGGCTATTTAAGAAGTGGGTAATATCCCATGGAGAGAATGCTGCCAAGAAACTAAGAAAAATCAAGGCTAATGTAGCCATTGACTTTGAAGTTAGGAGAATCCCAACAAATTCCAGTCTTGAGTCTTGATTAGGAAAAGGCAAATTGCAATACGTTAAGTAGTGATGGATAATGAGGAGGTGATGGCAGAATGCTGATTACTCTTCTAATTAACTTGTCTGTGACAGGAAGGGGGAGTTTACACAGTAATAGGAGAGGAGAGAGGTTGAAAAAAATGTGCATGTGGATGGGTGGGTGATGAGAACATGAGATTCCTGAGGTTCTTAGAAGAAACTGAAATAATACAGGTTTTAAATTTTTCATTAAAAAGTTATAAAAGATGCAACTAGGAAAAAATAAGATACTATGTATCACTATTTACTTGATATTAAAAATATTTTTCAAATTCCTCTGTGATTAAAATCAAAGAAGTCGGTCAAAACCAAAGCTAATGCTTTCATCGCTAATTTGAAGTTACGAACAATGCTAGGGAAGAGGGATTCCTATCTAATCACAGTAGCTACATTTTAAGAAATGAAATAATCGCTTATTTATTTGTGTTCTCCCAAGTTTTTTATAGCATGCGATGTGTGTGTGTGTCCTTGTCCTCGATATATAAACCACGCTTCCTTTTGAACACAGGAAACTGTAACCCATCATCTCCTGTCGAGTGTGCTGAGTGTTGGTTTTGTACGTAGATGGACCGAACAGAAGCAAGGAAGCCTCCCCTTTGCTGTTGAAAGCCAGGAACTAGGAAGCTTGAACATCATCTGATTCAGGTAAACATGCAGGCGTGTTTTCCCTTTTCATTTGACATCTATGCTTTCCAAGGACACACCCAATTACTGATATTTTATGAAAGATAATTCTAATAAGCCTAATAAAACTAGTTGAAAATTTTTTATTCAGCATTCATTTTTTTTAAAGAGAATGGAAAGACACTTAAATGTGCATAGGAAGATTTTTAATCCACGCAGCATTTTTATTATTATTTTTCTAGAAACTAAAATAATTCTGAATATATTTTATTATATGTTCCTAGTTTTACTTTATTAAGACATATATTTCAATGTTTCCTTAGTATCCATAACATCTTCCAAATTCTCTTAAGAATGATCTAGATACAGTAGACTTCAAGTCCATTGAGTAAGGAGAAAATTTAAACCATCTGAAGGGCAGAAGTGTCATCTACTCTCTCAGAAATTAAATAGAGTATTGCTATATGTCCATGCTCTGCAGAACAATAAGGGTTAATGATAGTGTGCCCTTTGTGAATGAATTGGTCTCAAATACTAAATTTGAGAAAACCATTGGAAACTGTGTTGATTTCTTTCTCTCAGGAGCAAGGAGTTATTTTTTTCCTTGCTTAATTTGTGTCACTGTATAGAAATGCTTGTTTTCCTTTCTCTATATAGAACTATGCAGGCCAGTAAAGGGAAATACTTACAAGTTAATAACACAACTATGACATTTTACCAGTGTCAGGAGTTTGTCAAAACAAAACCAATCCTTTTATCCTATACTTCAGAATGCAAACTCTGACGTCCCTCTTCATGCCAAGAAGAAACTTGCACACATTCCCAAGGCTAACTGTTACAGCAGTGCTGGACCAAACACAGAGGAAAGAAGTGCAGATTTGAGGTAACTCACTGTGCAACTGGACAACATTTGTATCTTCTCTAAACTACGACATCATCCCTTTTTTTTCTCAATGATTGCAATAGCTGCTTCGAGGACCCCTCTGCCACCCTCGATGCCTCCCTATAGCATATTCTCCACACAGTACCCAGGATGACCCTTCTAAAATGCAGATGTAAGTTTGTGTTAGCGCTCTGCTCAAAGGCACCCCGAGCCTACAAGTTGACCCACGTCTTCCACCTCTGACCCTGTTGGTTATTGTGCCCTGCCTTGTGCACTCCATACCAGCAGGCAGACTTCCGGGGTGGTCTCCAAATATTAGGCGGGCTTTTCTACTGAAGGCTGTTCTGCCTGGGATGAGTTTTCCCATACTACACTCAACTTTTTCTTAGGAAGCTTTTCCTTTTTTCCACAAGACTGAAACCCCCCTCTCCTTCATTCCTATTCCCATTTACCTGCTGCATGTTTTCCATAGCCCTAATCACCTTCTAATTCATTATGTAGTCATTTTAATTCTGTTTATTGCAATTCTCTTCACAATAGAATATAAAATTTTTTGATATAATTTATTTTTGAGACAGAGAGAAACAGCATGAGTGGGGAAGGAGCAGAGAGAGAGGGAGACACAGAATCTGAAACAGGCTCCAGGCTCTGAGCTGTCAGTACAGAGCCTGATGCAGGGCTCAAACCCAGGAACCATGAGATCATGACTTCAGCGGAAGTCGGACGCTCAACCAACTGAGCAGTCCAGGCGCCCCAAGAATGTAAACAACACAAAAGTAGGCATGTGTGAGTCTTTTGTTCACTACTGAACTCCAGGACTTAATAGAGAACTTTGCACAGTGTGTATTCAATAAATGTCAGATGAATAAATGAATGAGCATGAATTTTCCTAACCACAAAAATTCAGACAATAATTCCTTAGGAAAAAAAATTTAAAAATTCAATAAAATAGGCTACATTAAGCCCACCACTAGGCACAGAGAGCACTGTGATGGTGTCATTATTGTGTTGCCATTATTGATGCTATTTTCATCAGCTGAAGATTCATAGTATTGTTTAGGAAAAGGAACTGGGCAAGCTGTTAACCAATTAAGCATACACATGTACATGTACACAACTCACACTGCACACACTCATACAACCTCTGGAAGGCATGCTGAAGCTTGATTTCAAGTGAGGTGACTCATTTGGGGTTTTGTTTGGTTTTGTTTTTGCCAGACCCTGGCAAACAGAAGGTTGCCTAGTGATTAACGGTCTACAAAGTGGTAACTCTCTGAAAAGGACATCAGGCAGAGCGTCACATTAGGAAGAAGTGTCATGAGCAGAATCAAATCCCAAAATAGTGACAGCAATTGGAAATCAAAGAAAGTCAGAAATATTTCAAAAAACTTTCCCTCTCTCTCTCTCTCTCTCTCTCTCTCTCTCTCTCTCACACACACACACACACACACACACACATGCGTGTCAGCATCAGTAAGACATTTTTGTACATCTAAAGGGCAGTACATCATTTTGGTAAAGCTAATATCTTCACTTTAGAACCATCTTATGAACTACCGATGGATATTTTTCAAGATGTTGTTGTTACATCTTTATTCACTTATCAGTCCATTACAAAATCCCTGAAGGTTTTCTCATCTGTGATTATAGTCATCAATGTATCTTGCTGCTTCACAAAAACATATATGTATTGTAAGAGAAAGTATGATTAAGTTGTAATAGAAATGACCATGTCTTTTTAGTTACTATTTATACTACTTAAGCATTCAATCATTGAATCCAAAAAGATTAATTTTACTTTCATTTAAGTGAAGAAGATCCATTAATGACATAGAGTAAAATTTTCATTTGGTTAATTATTCAAATGAGGGTCATCCTATATCTATCATCAAAAGCTAAAGCTGTTAAGTCATGAGGATAAATTTATTCTCTATGCATGTGACTCGGCTTAGAGCACTAGGTATTGCTTCTAAGTATTGCTCCTACACATTGTACTATGTAGGTATTGAGATGTATGAGGATGGGATGAAATAGAGATGCCACACAGAACATGCTAGAAGAGCTAATCATTCTCATATACAGTACATCTATGTGTTTGAATCTTTAATTCAATTTGTCAAAGTTTTATAGTTCTGGATTTTATCTAAAACTGAAAGGTAATTGCCTTTTGTTTCCCTTCTTATTGACTATGAATTTTTTCTACCAAATTCGTTATATTTGTAATTATTCTCATTAGCAGTTTTTGTAACATTTAAAAGCTTTTAAGTTTGCTTTAATTCAATTAAAAAGCAAAATTTTGTTATTATAGTACAAATCCAAACATTTTACACAGATTTCCTTTCAGTGTCATCTCTCCTTTTTCTTTGTGTAAGATCTGAATGGTTAATGAGAACTTATAATTTTATCCAAATACTTTTAAACTAGAGCATACCATGGACACTTTGGATCTCAGTGACTCCAGACTAGTTTTTATAGGCCATTTAAAAAATTGTCTCAAAATTTTGTAAATTTTTAAAATTATTAACTTTAATATAGATTTTATTGATACATACATACATACACATGAGAAACCAAAACAAACATACTGCACATTTTTGTTTTGTTTTTCACTTTTGTATGCAGTACTTTTGAGAATATTATGTAAAGATATACAAAAAGAAACTGACCTTTTAAAAATGTACTTACTGGAGTGATGCCAGCAACATGATGAAATAGGAAACTCTCACCCCTACACCCCCAAAAGCATACCTATTCAATAACAATTCAAAAACATAATACTATTGTGTGAAATTCAGAAACTAGTTAAGAGACCTCTACATCCTGGATGAGTGGCCTCGGCCACATCCAAATCAATATAAATATTCAAGATACCCTCTTGTCATAATCTCTACCCCTAGCACAGTGCCACACAAGCAGAAATGAATAAATGAGTGAATGAATGAATGAACAAATGAATGAAAGAAAGATCCCAGCTTCTCCTTAGGGAAGAAAAGAGGTACACCATGTGTTCATGGGTCCAGGGCTTTATTTTTCCATGTGTTACCCATCTAACCTATCTGAGAATGCTAAGATAATATGGAATAGAATAGTGGCCTGCAGTGAGTAAAAACACATCCATGTGAGATGGATGTCACCAAGGCCAGTATCTCTGACCCAGCACAGAGCTAGTAGTTAGTTGAAAAACTCCAGGTCCCAGTTTCCCCCAGGGGAGGGAGAGGTGCACTGAACATCCAACAACTCAGCTGATCTGGGGGCTGCCTGAGGAAATAGCTTCATTCTCTGTTGTCTCAGAGTAGTGATGGGACCCAACATATGCTAGATTCTTGAGGGCCTCTGAAAACAAAGAAAGTGGTTTGGCCTAGCATGAAGACTTGATCGTATCTGGGAAGACTTAACAGAGAAGCTCTCTTCCAGTACGGGACTAATCCATCAGCACCAGGAGAGGTGGTTCTTTCGTCTAAAACACAGGTATCAATACAGAGGAAAGAAAACGAAGAAACGGAAATATTTTCCAAATAATTCAATAAGATATATCTTCAGAAACAGGCTCTAACAAAACAATGATATATAATTTACCTAAAAGAGGATTCATATTAACTGCCATACATAAGCTTACTAAGATCATGAGAACAATGCATAAATAAAGTGAGATTTTAAAAAAGATATAAAAAAGTACCAAACAGAAATCATGTAGGTGAAGAATACAATAACTGGACTGAAAAATTCACTAATGGAATTCCACACCAGACTAGGTCAAGCAGAAGAAAAGATCAGTAAACTTAAAAACAAGTCACTGGAAATTACTTAGTAAGAGGAGAAAAAAGAAAAAATAAAGGAAAAATCCTGAGGCATTTATAGCACACCATCAAATGAATTTGGGGAGTCCCAGGAAGGGGTGCAGAGAGAAAAAGAAAGGGCTGGAAAACGTATTCAAAGAAATAATGGTTTAAAAATTACCAAAAAAGGTATGGACATCCAGATCCACAAAGTCCATAATATTCTAATAAGATAAATCCAAAGGAACCCAAAGACAAATTATAATCAAATTGTCAAAAGACAAAAATAAAGAAGTCATTGTGAAAGTAGCAAATGAAAGTAACTTGTCAAATACAAGAGAATCTCCATAAGATTAGAATTCAGATTTCTCATCTGAAACTTGTACACCAAAGAGAATGAGATGCTATATTCAAAGTACTGAAGGAAAAGAAAAACAAAAATAAACCTGCCAACCAAGAATGCTGTACATATCAAAACAGTCCTTCACAATGGAAGAAGAGATAAAGACATTCTCAGACAAATAAAAGCTGAGAAAGTTATTTCCACTAGACCTGACTTAGAATAAATGCTAAAAGGAGTTCTTCAAGTTGAAAGATACTAAATAGCAAAACAGATTAATAGAGTCTAAAACTCATCCATAAAGGTGAATATATAGACAGAAACAGAATACTGTATTATTGTAATACTGGTGGGTAAATCCTTTTGACTTGTGGTATAAAGGTTAAAAGACAAAAGTATCAAAAATAATTGTAACCGAAATATTTTAATAGATATACAAAAATTGGATGTAAGTTATGGCATCAAAATAACAAAGTTTGGGGGAGAAAAAGTAAAAGCAAAGAGTTTGTATGAGACTGAGGTTAAGTTGTTACCAGCTTAAAATGGTCTTTTATAACTACTAGATATTTTATGTAAACCCTATGGTAATCTCTCTCTCTCTCTCTCTCTCTCTCTCTCTCTCCCCTCACACACACACACACACACACACACAAACACTTACTTATGGATATTACAAAAAATAAAGGAATCAAAGCATAAAAAACAGAAAATTAATATATATATAATGTTAAAATTAATAAAATTAAATAAAAAGGCAAGAAGGACAAAACTATAAGGCAAACAGAAAACAAGATGAAATCCCTCCCTATCAATAATTACACTAAATGAAAACCTATAAATTCACCAATCAAAAGACATAGAGTGGATAAATGGATAAAAAAAAGAATATTGAACTACATATTGCCCACAAGAAACTCACTTTAGATTCAAAGACACACATAGGCTGAAAGCAAAGGGATGGTAAATGAAGGGATTCCATGTAAATGGCATCCCAAAAAGAGCACTATTGTCTATATTTATATCAGACAAAACAGACTTTAAGTCAAAACTGTTACAAGGAGAAAAAAATTACATTATATAATGATAAAAAGAGCAATTCAATAGGAGGATATAAATATACAGTTATAAATATATAAATATAATTTATTTAAAATATACAAAAATAGCAATTATAAATATTTGTACACAACAGCAAACATTATATACAACAAATATTAAAAGAATCAAACACATAGATAGTAATACAAAATAGTATTAGACTTCAATACCTCACTTTCAATAATGGACAAAATCAGCCAAATGAAAATCAACAAAGAAACAGTGGACTTGACAGTGTTATAGATCAAATGGATATAACAGACATACAGAACGTTGCACTGAACAGCAACTGAATACACAATTTCTCAAGTGCACATCAATCTTTCTTAAGGATAGATTAAAATGTGAGTCACAAAACAAGTCTTATCAAATTTAAGAAGACTGAAATCACAGCAAATATCTTTTCTGAATATAGTGGAATGAAACCAGTAACAGAAAAAAAAACCTGAAAAATTCACAAATACATGGAAATTAAACATACTTTTGAACACCCAAAAAAAAAATTTAAAAAGGGAGTATCTTTAGAGAAATGAAAATGAAAATACGAAATATCACTATTAGTGAGATGCAAGGAAAGCAGTAACAAAAGGGAAGTTTATAGCAGTGAACACTTAAAAAGGAAAAAAAAGATATCAAATAAAGAAGTTTACACTTTAAGAAACTAGAAAAGAAGCAAACTAAGCCCAACATTAGCAGAAGGAAGGAAATAATAGAGACTGGAGAATAAAATGAAATAGAGAATAGAAAAACTATAGAAAAAAATCAATAAGACTAAGGGTGATTTCTTAAAACTATAAACAAAGTTGGTAAAATTTTAGCTAGGCTCGCTATGAATGAATAAACAGAGAAGACTCAAAATCAGAAATGAAAGAGGAGAGTTGTTAAACACTCGTACCCTTAACTGGAACATACCAAAATGTTCCTGCCTCCATTTCCCTTCACAAAATCACACAATTCAACACATATTCTCAAGAATACTTTTAATCATTTTTACTTCCCTCTACAATGTTTTACAATGACTTTTCATTTCCTATCAAAAAAAGCATAATTTTCTTACCCTGGAGTTCAAAAACATCTGTAATGTCTTAAAATCTGTCCTACCATAGCAGGATCATTTACCAAGTTGTTGGACCCTCAACATGAGCCCACTGAGAAGGGAAAGAAGCTGAGAGCAGAACAACAAACATCAGGAATACCACTATAATTAAACATTGTCTCTCAAAGACAAATTTTATTAATACATGGTGAACCAGGTCTTGATTTCTGTCAATGGCAATAGCCACTGGTCTAGGAAGTGTTGGGCATGGCGTAATAACAGGTGTCATGAAATACAGTGAAAGTAGAAGTGCATTTCAGAGCAGGATGGTGGCAAGTAAGTGTAGGTAAAAGTAGAGGTTCCATTAGAGATTTAAAAAAAATGGGGTCCCTAAATGACAGCAAAAAAATGCAGTTTTTTAAAAACGGAGGGGTGTGGTGGAAGAGTGGGTATGCCAAATTCTATGGACCGAAAACCTTCGGTGATTGTAACTAATGATTTCAGCTTAGGGAACATGGAGGTGACCAAGATTCATTCAATGAATTCTGATAACTGGTTAAATTCTTAATCATCCTTTGAACAAAGGCCCCTATCTCACTGCCAGATATAACATACCCTTGATTTACACAAACTGGATATGATTAAAAATATTCATCAATAATTGATAAAGTAATAGTAACTACAGAAAATTTCTGCTTGTGTGCACTCCTGAAACTGGGAAGGGATCTCAGGAGTTGTCAAGGTGAGCAATATCTATTGAAAATCAAGGGCTAAGTCTGTCTTTCAGCAAAAACATTATTCAGGTGAGCAAATTGTGCTTCTTTATATGCAGATTTTGCACCCATTTACACTTTGGTGGATCTATTTGCAGGAATTATTCAAGTTATTGGTAGAATACAGTCACATGTTTCATTATGTCTCATGTAAAATAAGTAATGACAAGAATTAAAAAAAAAATCTCAGCCTTAGAATTCAATAAAGTCCTTAATACGATCATCATGTCAAAGGTGCTATATATGAAATTGAAGGAGTGGCCAAAAGGAATATGTTGTGGTTGGTTTTGCTTTTTATTATATTCTGTCCAGCTGCAGAGAAGACCAAGAAACACTTTTCTGCATGGATAAATAATGATGTATTTTTGACTCCATGGGAAATCAGGATATCTTACAAAATGTAAGACAGAAAATAATTCCCTTCTTAAAAGGGTTTTAACTTTTGGGCTCAGAACCTAAATTCCTATAGGCATTTGCCAAGCAAGTAATAAAAAAATGCTGGCTGGAAGGAAATCAAATTGCCAAATCATAATCACTGTTTTTATTTAAGTGAAAGTATAAGCATATTACTTTTATGCAACTGTTCATAGTAAAGGGATATTTTAAATTGAAAATCAAAAAAATGGAAATACCCAGTTTTATTTCAATAATACTTCCATTAACAACAGAAAAATTAATTTTCCTCCATACACATTAATGTGTTAAGAGTCTGATTTTGTGTTTTGAGCTACACAGATTTAGACTTGAATTTTTAATGTGGTGTTAGTAATGTATATTTTAAGGCTCAAAATTGGAAAGACAAACCCTCCTTAATAGAAATATTTGAGG
Organism: Suricata suricatta; assembly: GCF_006229205.1. Lineage (NCBI taxonomy): Eukaryota > Metazoa > Chordata > Mammalia > Carnivora > Herpestidae > Suricata > Suricata suricatta. The sequence continues at coordinate 125,140,320 of NC_043705.1, read as the reverse complement.
ACTTGGGATAAAATTTGCATAATATTTTTTGGTTATATTTACAATTCTGGCATCCAACATTATCACATATGGTTGTCAGAGTACTTTCTCAATCTTTATAGGAAATACTATTTGTAGTGTTTCATTTACTTAATCAATACTTATTGAGAAAGGCAAACTGATCAATATATTTTCACTATTTTATGAACTTTTGGTGAAATTCAGATTTCAACTCCGTGCTTTAAGAAATGTAGTCCAGGGGCACCTGGGTGGCTCAGTCAGTTAAGTGTCCGACTTCAGCTCAGGTCATGATCTCATGGTTTGTGGGTTCGAGCCCCGCGTTGGGCTCTATGCTGACAACTCAGAGCCTGGAGCCTGTCTTTGGATTCTCTGTATCCCTCTCTCTCTGATCCTCCCCTGCTCATGTTCTCTCTCTCTCAAAAATAAAAAAATAAAAATAAAACATTAAAAATTTTTTTTTAAAAAAGAAAAAAAAGAAATGTAGTCCAATGGATATGGAAGTGCTGATGCATAGGGGCACATGTACCCCAACGTTCATAGTGGCACTTTCAACAATAGCCCAATCATGGAAAGAGCCTAAATGTCCATCAACTGATGAATGGATCAAGAAGATGTGTGTATATATATACACACACACAATGGAATACTACATGGCAATGAGAAAAAATTAAATCTGACCATTTGTAGCAAAATGGATGAACCTAGAGGGATTTCATGCTAAGCAAAATAAGTCAGACAGAGAAGGACAGATACCATATGTTGTCACTCATAGGTCTAATAGGAGAAACCTAATAGGAGACCATGGGAACAAGAAAGAGGGGAAAGGAGTTGGGGAGGGGAGTGAGGCAAATCATGAGAGACTACTGAATGCTGAGAACAAACTGAGGGCTGAAGAGGGATGGGAAAGGGGAAGGGGGGTAATGGTCATGGAGGGGGGCACTTGTGGGGAAGAGCACTGGGTGTTATATGAAAGCCAACCTGGTATAAACTATTAATAAAAAACTATAGTAAGATGAGTCATCCATTCATCAAATTAATGTTGAACATGTATTTTTGTGACAAATATTATACTAGAAAGTCACTGAATCAAACATATTACATATTGGTCCAGGTATTATAGGAAGATGAAAAATCCTATTCTCATGGAACTTAAATTCTAGTGAAAAAACAAAATTCAGAACTATGGGTAAAAGAAGGCCCTTTTAATGACATAATTATTAGGCCAAAAAGTGTTATGACAAAAAATAGCTGATTATATGAAAATGTAAGAGGACAGAATTCCAGAATGAGAAACTCTGCATTCATTTCTGGATACTGATGTTTGAATAGCAAAACCCAAAGCTGTATAATGAGTTTCTCAATTTACAGTAACACAAAGAAAGAGCAAATCACAGCAGAGAAATATGGAAAGTGTTTGTAAAGGCTATACTTTCAAACAGAGCTCAGTCCACTCTGCTGGTGAATCAAAGTGGTACTTCTCTTTTGAATAATATTATCATGGTAGAATTTGAAAAACATGTCCAAATACTGCTTAAGGCATCTGGTACTAGCATACAATCATTTCCCCTACACCATGGAACAGATAGAACATTATTGTGATTTTTCTTAAGCAGATCCTGCTAAGGTCACAGCTCACTCTTTACAAGATGGTTCACAGTTGTTATTATCAGAAAACCAAAGCTTAAAATCCTCCTGATGAAGAATCCTCTTTACTTGTGGTTAATTCATGTGTCTCCATAGATAGGTTGTATCTGTTTACCCAAATGAGGCAAAATGAAATTCTAATTGGATTTCAAATTTGATCTGTAATTATGTTTTCCTGTATCTGGCCATTTGCTGAAAGTCACTCATTATCAGTTATGTGTGCTTGTCAGTAGACACTAAAGGCCTATTGTGCTACTCCTGTTTGGTCTGTGGAAGAGTCCTACTCCCTTCAGATGATAAAGCTTTCTATATTTAAATAAAGGGCAAGCGGTAAATATGGGCAATGCCGAGATACTGTTTAGAGTTGTATTTGAATGGTCCTCACCTAGAGACTTCTTTGGAATGTGGTATTTTGCTGAGGGCCAATGTTTATCCTAATGATGTCCACTGAGACATGATTCCAGAAAGATGCAAAACTTATAAATTGCACTAATTGCAAAATGTAAAAGTTCTAGGAGTGACATTACTTCTAAAAAAAATAATAAAACAAGAGCTTTATAACTCTTTAACAACCCTTGTGGAAAATTTTAATAAGTTCCTGTTCAGACAAGATAGAAACTAAAGGCAGAAACAACCAGGTATAATCTTGGGAATGATTGCCCACTGTGGTAAGGTTATTTTCAAATATTTTATCATATTTAAAAAATGTTTACATATATGCACAGTTTAGAGAATATACATCATAAAAATAGAGTATCACCCATCCCTGTGAGTCATCAACCAAATACAATCTTCTCCCTATTTAGAAGAACAATTTGACTAATGTGTGCTGTTGAGAGATAGTGCAGCATAATGATTAAGGTGCTGGTTTCTGGAGTTGACCACTTTGGCTTCAAATACTGTTTAATTGACTGTGTGACCCCAGGCAAGTTACCCAAATTCTCTATAGTTCAGTTTACAGATCTTAACATTTGAATTATAATAGTCCTTACCTCTTAGGGCTATTGAAAAGTTTTGAAAATTTTAAAAATTTAATGTATTTAAAAGATTCCTGGAATATAGTAATTACTCAATAAATACCACTTATTACCATCATTATTATTCTTAGATTTAATAAGAATGCTAACTCTTAGCAACAAGGGAATAGAGAAAACAATTAGCATTCTTTAAGAAGTTTTGGCAAAGGGCAATGGATCCATTAGAGATTATTTAAAAGATTGCCTAAAGTCAAACTTCCTGTAATGGGAGCAGTCAGAATATGCTTAGGGGAAATCACCAATTCCATTACCAAATCACTCTATGTACACACACACACACACACACACACACACACACACACACACACGTGTGTGTTTGCATATATACAAGTTGTAGAGCAAGTACTGAGGAAAACCAAGTAAAGTGGAGAGGTTATACTAGTGCCGCAGGAAGTAATGACCTCTGATATATTGGGACAACAATTCTGAATTTATATAAACGTAATTTTGGCAAGGAGGTGAAAATATGAGAATTTTATTCGGTGGACAGGCATTTGTGAAATAAGAGTTTCATGCTGAATCATGAGTGAGAAAATAAGTTTGGACTCCTACTGGAGAGAAAGTAAAGAGAGGGCTATGGAATTAAAATAGTAATTTAACATTGAGAAAAGAGCTATGGTTGTAGTTCATTATCTCCAAATAACAAAAGTCTAAACGTTGGATTATATTCTTCAACAGAGTGCATTTTTCCTCGTCTACGAGTAGAGGAATCAGATTGAAATAGTGATTTAGGGCTTGGATTTTCATAGGAAGAGAGGAAAAAAATATAAGTATCTTAGAGAGTTAGGGATTTCTTGGTAAAGCTGAAATATATAAAAAGAGACAACTGAACAAGGAGGCTGATGATTAAAGAAAATTTGAAGAAATTGCTAATAGGTCTCTGTGATATTGAAATGCCATTTAATGTTAATGACAAAATGTAGTTAGGATTGCATGTTAGGAGAATGCTTTTGTGAGGTATAAATTTTCTGCAAGAGGGTGTGTGTGTGTGTGTGTGTGTGTGTGTGTGTGTGTGTGTAATATTTATAATATATAAGCAATGATAAAAATCCAAGTTGTAGTCCTGGACATAACTATCAGAAATTACTGTGTAGAAGACAAGAATCATTGGGATTACCAATGGTCAGGCATTTTTTAGACTTTCTGGGTTTTTTTTGTTATTTCTAACTTTGAGAGTATCACTAAGATGTTTATCAAAAGGATGCAAGTTAACCAGAAGTTTAAAGAGAATTATGTGAATGTCCGTCTCCATTAATCTCACCCAGCCCTTCAATAGTCTCTCTAGAGACATAATCCAATGTGAAGAAGCTTAAAAATTACTTGTTAACAATTTTATAAATACAGCCTTAAGTGGGACAGTATGTTAGTGGTTTTCTACATTTTTCTTAACTAGAACACACTGGGCTACTTCGTATTTTTTATGTACTGTGGTATAGCTCATGCATGCCATAAGTTAACTGTTTTTCTAATTACATCATTCTATATTCAGTCAGAGAAACAGAAGCACTCTGCAATCCAGATAAAGAGTTTTAATCAAAAGACACGGAAAACTCCCAGCCTGAGGCACTGATGTGGGAACTGCCCCTATGGTCCAGAGGCTCTGAGAGACTTCAGGTGGCAATAGCCCAACAGGTGGCTCTCAGGCACTCACCAAGAAGTCGCTCTAAATCTCTCATTTTTCCCAGGCATCTGGTTACAACCAGCTCATGAGAATAAAGGGCCCTGCCTCCTTCTGCCTTCCAAATACTTCCAGAATCACTTCAGTTAGCAAAAACTATCCTAGACCATAAAGGAAAAGAAAACTGGGAATTTCTTAGCAGAGCAAAGGTGACTTTAAGAGAAGGGAGTTAGTACCAAATTTACAGTAGGAAATATAACAAACTAGGATAGAAAATAGCCTTGTTCGAAATTTCTGATACTACAAAAACAGCAAGGAGAATTTCATACATCCATCCTAACAGATATATGGGAGAAATTCTTTATAAAATGCTTCAGTCAATGGTATACACTGGTAGTATATTTTTGTGACATTAAGTACAGTCATATTATTGTGCAACAATCACAGTCATCCATTTTAAGAACTTCATCTTCCCCAAATGAAATTCTGTATCCATTAAACACAACTTCCCCATTGTTCCCTCCCCCTGCCCCTGACAACTACAATTCTACCCTCTATGAATTTGATTATCCTAGGAATCTCATATAAGTGGTATCATAATACCTGTCCTGTGAGAGGCTCATTTCACTTAGTATTATGTCAAGGTTTCTCCACCTTGTAGCATGTATCAGGATTTTCTTCCTTCTTAAGGCTGAATAATATTCCATTGTTATGTACTACATTTTGTCTATTCATCCATCAGTGGATACTTCATTTCCTTCTATATTTTGACTATAATAAATAATGCTACTATGGACATGGGTATACCAATATCTGTTCAAGTCTCTGATTTTAATTCTTTTGGGAGTAGGCCCAGAAGTGGAATTCATGGATCATACGATTAAATGGCAATTCTATTTTTGTTTTGTTTGAAGAATCACCATACCATTTTCCACAGTGACTGCACCATTATACATTCCTATCAGCAATACACAGGTTTCCAATTTCTTCATTCTCTCCAAATCTGTATTTTTCTTGTCTTTTCTTTTTATAATAGCTGTCCTAATGGATATGAAGTGGTAATAGCCATCCTAATGAATGTGAAGCAGTATCTCATTTTGGTTTTGATTTGCATTTCTCTAATTATCATTGGAATGTTGAGAACCTTTTCATGTGTTTATTGATCATTTGTGTATCGTCTTTGGAGAAATGTCTATTCGGCCCTTTGCCCATTTTTGATTGGATTGTTTGCTTGTTTTTGTTTTTTTTAGTTGTAGAAGTTCTTTATATATTCTAGATATCAACATCTTATCAGATACATGATTTGCAAATATTTTCTTTTGTTCCGAGGGTTATCTCTTTTATCTGTTGATATTTTTAATTGTTTTTTTCTTTTGATGCCTGTGATTTTGGTGTCATATCCCAGATTCACTGCACACTGTAGTCCCCATATTGTATTATCTTAATTGTTTATAATTTTTTATTTTTTTGGACTTCCTATGCAGACAACCATTGTAAACAATAGCTCCCATAAAGGGGAGATAATCATAAAGATATTTAGCACTTATTTCCTTTTCATACTTTTCTGTATTGGATAGTGACCAGTAATTTTTAAGCTAAATTGTTGGGAATCTTATTTTAAATTTTAAAATTTACCTTGGATTGTGTCAGGACTTGGAAGAGGCTGAAGGATACGAACCAGACCCCAATATATTTAATGAATACTGGCAAAGGGATTTCAGAGACCAAAGTAAAAATATATTGAGAAGGAAAGGAGAAAAATTAGTTAGATACCACATCAGATAATGAAGAGCATATTAATATGGAACGGGAATTCAAATGACAATGCACAATTGTGCAAATGAAGACTGAGAAATGCTTACTTTTCCCAGCAATCAGAGCTTATTAGAATGAGAGGTGATAAAATACTAATCTCCAGTATCTTTACAACTTTACAACTTATTGTACAACTTATTATAATATCAGAATTGCCTGATGTTTTCTGACTGTATGTAGATCAGTCGCAAAGAGGTGATAAAGATGGACAATGTTTCATATACTTTTGTGCTAGTGGTTCAGGGAAGATTAGCTCTTTGTTTTCTGAATGACAGCAGGAAAGCAACCTGGCTAAGGAGCCTATTCCTCTAGATCAATATATAATATTTTAATACTTAAGTAATATTTGAATACATATAATTGCGGGGGACCAACCCACGCACCACAGGCGGAAAGTCCTGAGTAGGGGGTTGGTGTCGGTGAAAATATCTCTAGAAAAGAAGATGGACAAAACAGACAAGATGAACAAGACAGACGAGACAGATGAGACAGACGAGACAGACAACGTGGATGGTGGTTGGTAAAAGAGGACTCCTTTATTAAGATAGCCAGGGTCTTATATACCCTGGGTGATTACATCATTCTTATCAGTAAGTAACAGGTTTAAGTCATTGCAAAAAGAAGAATCCCCTAATAATAGTCTAGTTTTAAACATATGATAAGTCTGAAGAATCCTATGAGGAGATATACATTCCTTAAGGCCCTTCATTAGTAATTCAAGGGTAGGATGCTTATCCTTAAGCAAATCTTTTGGGAGAGGATTATGTGCACTCCCTACAGTAGACAAAGAGCCAGAAAATAAAGTAAATCATAGGATGAAAGAAGCCATATGTGCGGTCCAAGAAGCAAAATATTGTTTGAGGGTTATTATTGCCTACTGGGCCCCAACAGTAATGAACAAAAATTCAATCACTAAAAATTGAGAATAAGAACTAAACAAGTGCATTAGTTGTTACAGTCACAATCCCAACCTGTACTTTCCCACAATAATCCTACTCCCCTTTAAAGCTGGCAACACCGGTTGTGCGATATCCTCCCAGTTTTGAAAATGCACTTTCACTAATCCACACATAAACAGAGAAATTGATTTCATGGCTTTTTTACATACAAGGAACCAAACTATGCATACGGATCAGAAACTTCCTTTTTAATAATGTCTCATATATATATGTATGTATGTATACATACATATATGTATATATCCTCCTATTTCAAACTGTATCTCTAATTTATACATTCCATTATATGGTAACAACTTTGTCCATTCTCTTCTTGATGGACATTTATAAAATTTCAGACTTTATATTTTTTATACATTAGGGGCATAATGATCATACTTTGTATATATTCGAGCATATGAATGTATCTAGCACATATATCTAGAATTAGAAAAAAATAATTGAAGGGGTATGCAGATTTTAAAATAATGTAAAACTTATTAAAATAGGTCTGACAAAATATGTGGAACAATTCACATTTTTTCTTGACTCCTGAATTTAACTCACCCTTGAGGCCGATGTTAATGCCACATTCCCCCTAAGAACACCTGAGACCTCATTTATTTCATCCTAATTCCCTTGCAATTTTCTTATACTTTAAATATTTAATTACCCTGAATTTTTAAAACTTTTTTTTAAGTTTATTTTTGAGAGAGAAGAGAGCATGAGCAGGGGAAGGGCAGAGGAGGATCTGAAGCAGGCTCCGCACTCTCAGCAGAGAGCCCAATGTAGGGCTGAAACTCAAGAACCATGAGATCATGACCTGAGCTGAAATCAAGAGTTGGCCAATTAGTTAACTGAGCGACCCAGGCACCCCAGAATCCCTTTGTAATAGAGTTGCATGTTAACATTAGTATTATTTTATTTATTTCTCATGAGGGAGGCAACATGGGTGAAAATAAACATGAACTTTGAACATATGATTCTACCTATGTTCCAGACCCACTTCCATGATTTGCCACTTGTGTGATCTGGGTAAATTTCTTCGTCACAGAAACATTAGCTTCTTACTTTCTTAAAAAGAATGAATAACTAGTGCAAACCTACAATTCTATGCCAGAATTCACAATAAAAATATTTTAAAATGTTGTTTACACGTACTTAAAATGGGTGTTGGAAGTGAAATGTTACTTGATTTAAACAGGAATATTTTTTCAAATATTTTTAATGTGAAAATTTAGGATAGATGAATTAAATAAGGGCCTGGATATTTGTTTTCTTAGTAAAATGGAAGAAAATTAATAGCACACCTATAGAATCCTGAGGTTTAAACAAGTTTACTAATGTGATATATGAGATATGCACAAATATATGTTCAGATGTATTTCGATTTATTCTTTTTTGAATTTGTACTATAAAATAGAAAGATGGAAAATGATAGAATTTTAGTGAAACAAGACTTTTATTTGTTTTGAATATCTACTAGTTTATGTCTTTTGTCCTATTATACAAAAGTTTGTAAAATATGAAAGATGGACTAAAAATTAAAATTTATATGGGTAATTTCTATGTTTTTATATTAAGAAATTATTTCTGAAGAACTCATATTCATTTTATATTTATGAATGAACCACATATAGAATCTTATGTTACTGCTTATTGTCTAGCATGTATATAATGAACATTTAAATAGGTGGAAAAGAGTAATATAAAAATAAACAAAAAGAAGGTGGAGTTACCCATTTGTAAAAGTAGTAAGTAAATAAATACAAGCAAACACTCCAGGAACTTTTTAGGCTAAATTGGTATAATTGTGTCACCGTCAGGTGGCTTTAATGCGTGCTGCCTCTGCCAGAGGCTAATAATAATGAGGTGCCTCCTTTGAAGTAAAATCACATCATCTATACTTAGCAAACATTTATAAACATTTTATATAAATGTTTTCACAATTTTGGAGGATAGATGTGGAATCACTGAGATCATTGCAGAAAGATATATCAGAGTATTTGGTTATTGTTTATAATTTAGAGAGGACATTTCTCTTTAAACATGTGTTAGATCACAGTATTAGAACATCATGAACAGTGGCTAATGGCTTCCCTGGAGCAGAAACCGAGGCAAGGATACCTACAGAAGTGACTTATTAAGATTATTAAGAAGATGGTTCAAGAAGAGACTGGTACGAGACTATGGAAAAGCAAGATAAACAAAGGGGAATAAGCCAGTAGTTTGAAGTGCTAGATTCATTGATAAAGCAGGGATCAAGACCATAGAAAGCACCGCAGAGTTCGTTTTCCATTAAGGGCAGGGAGCTGGATTTTCATAATCCTATAGCAGTCAATTGCTGGTGGAGAGAGGGCTGAACTCCAGGCACCATTATCTCTTGGAGCATCTAAACATCTGGACATTTGGTACATAGAACCCGTTGATATTATAGATTAATTTGATATATTTTTTTGTTTAATGTTTATTTTGAGAGAGAAAATATGCACACAAGTAGAGAAGGGACAGAGAGGGAGAGAAAGAATCCCAGGCAGGCTCCACACCCAGCACATGCCCAAGGGGGCTTGATCTCACTACTGTGAGATAATGACCTGAACCAAAATCAAGGGTAGGATGCCTAATGGACTGCTTCCCACAGGTGCCCCAGTTGGCAAAGGGATCATAGATGATTTGAATAAGAGCACTGACTACGGCTGCTGGAAAGAAATTTCAAATAATTGAATTGGACAAGATCATGAAAGAAGTTATTCATTTCAATTGCATAATATTACCAGCAATTAGATCTTTTTGATATCATATTTGATAATTATAAAGTGCTGGGTTAAAAGATCATAAATTCAGTGATAAAATAATCAATGGATGATAATGATGTTCCAGTATTAAGTAAGCAGAAGCCATGAGAAACTCCAGAATGATAAATGATTACATAAATGTAGATTCTTCTTAATTATGCTTTCTCATTGAGAGAAGTCATGGTCTAACATAAATGTTATATTAACACTAGTTGGCTGAGGAATTAACATGCATGGAGCAACCACTACGTACTAGGCATTTTATAATCCATATTTCATTTTATTTTTAATATGATCTGTGTCAGTAGGCCTCAATTTTCTATTTTAGGCCTGCAAAAGCCAAGGGTCTAGAAAATTAAAAACTTTGTTTAAGTTTACATTATTATTGGGTAAATTTTGGATTCATTTCTCAGTGCTAATATCTGCACTCATTTCAGTATACTTTTAAATATTTCCTATAGTTCTACTTTCGATCCTCAGATCTTTTGGATTAGAACTGAAAACTAAATGAAGCTGACTTAAGCCTCAGAATAGAAACTTCTCACTTGGAATTTTAATCATTTGCTTAAATAATGGGGACTAAGCTACTGACTGCTAGGATTTAGAGTGTAGAGGACAAATATGAATCAAGAATCAACAATTAAAATTTTACTGATCAATAAGATCCAGGTATGAAAATGGTGTGCCTTAATAAACTTGTATCCATAAGATAAAGTAGATAAACCTATAGTTACTTATCCTTCTATCCCCTCTCATCTGGCTAGGCCTTAAGAGAAAATAACCTGCAATTATTAACTATGCTTTTTTTTTTAATTAAAAATGGATCTCAAGTTTTGAAGATAGAAAAGATATGGTTAGTAAAAAGTTAGGAAAAATAATCAACTCTTCCTTAAATATGATGTGATATTTAGCCCATAATCTAGTAATAAAATGATAACTGGATTTATTGAAACTTCGACTCTGGAAACATTTCTCATACTTTATATACTCTGATATGCTCCCTATTGAAAACCAGTATGTACTTATTAATTTAAAATTTATAAATTTTCAAAAGGTAATAGATAATTCATTAGGAATTTTTCTGCTTAGATTTATTGAGATAATTAGGACAATCTGACATAAAAATAAGTTGACTAATCATCAAAACTTTTCTTGTGATGCTGATAATATAATTCATTTTCATTTGCCCAGTTTCTTGCATTTCTTCTCAGAAAGGTTCTTTTTTCCTTTTTTTTTTTAATGAGGGTATTTTAAAGTTTGATATGAGAAGCTTAAAAAAATAGTTGTGCCTTGTCAAATATTAAGAAGAGGAGAAATGATTCATTTTAAGGCAAGAACAGCAGTGACAATGAGCTGTGAAGGGTTTTATTTTTATAATAGAACTAATTCAAGAAGTAACTATGGAAAAGTTGAAACCCCATGAGCTTGTAAAGCATATTGCTGTAATTATCTCTGCTTTCCCGTTCTTTCATAGAAATGAAATCACTTCAAACAAAACTATTTAAAAAAGAGACAAAGCCCCCACATATAATATATTCAAGCCTAGGAAAAGTTATTTTAGTGAATACAAAACAAAGTCTAATGAAATGAATGACATTGAGTAGTGTGAACATAATTTCCATTTTTTTGCCTTCCTTTTAGGAAATGTCTTAATGTTTCATTTTTTAAAATAATTATCTAAAAATAAAACAAGCTTTTACAATGGTAACTAGCATTGTTAGTAAATTGCAAATTCTCACTCCCACACAAGAGAGTTATTTCTCCTTGTTCTTGTTCTATAGGGGAAACTGGCTTATTTTGTTAATATAATGTAATAAAATAAACCATTATTTTCAACATTTTGCTTGTAGTCATTCAAAAGTTAACTTTTGATAGTAATTGACATAGTCTTTAAATGACACTGTTCCAAAATAATTACTGGTAATTCTTACAACATAGCTATTTATTTGGCAACTTGCTGAAAGCAATAGAAACTTCTCCTATAAGGCAAATAATATGGGGTTAAAAGAGGATCATAATTTATAATTAAATTAGGATGTGATTAAATATTATATATAACATATACACATGTACATTTGATATATAATTAGGTTTTATTGAGCTATAATGTGATATAGTAAAATTCACTTTCTTTGATATAGTTTTAGATTTTGAAATCACATGCAACCATGAAATTACCACCATAATCTGGAGTACCAGATCAGTCAGTTGGGCCACTGGCTCTTGATTTCAGCCCAGGTCATGATCTCATAATTTTGATTTGAAGCTCCACATCAGGCACTGCACTGACAGTGTGGAGTCCATGCAAGATTCTCTCTCTGCCTCTCCTCAGCTTGCACTCTTCCTCCTTCTCTCTCAAAATAAATAAACTTAGAAAAAATCACAATAATTAAGATACAGAAAAGATCCATTACCCAAAAATATTCCCTCATGCTACCATTTGTAGTCATTCCCGTCTATCCCCATGGCACCACTGATGATTCTCCTATCTATATACATTTTCCTTTTCTAGAATGTCATGTAAATGGAATTATGGAGAAGGAAGCTTTTGAGTAAGGCTTTATTCATTTGAGATTCATCCATGCTATTGCACATTGTTAGCTGTCAGCAGTTCATTCATGCTCATCGTGGAGTAGTATTCCACCATAAGAATATACTGTTTTAACACAGTTTATATCCATTTTCCAGATAAGGTAATATCTTCAGTTTTGCTTATTAGAATTAAAGTTAGCTATAAACATTCATACACAGGGTTTTGTGTGAAAATAGCTTTCAACTCTTTAGGTAGATACCGTGAATGGTATAGCTGGTTAATATAAACGTAGCTAAGAAACTGACAATCTGTTTTCCAAAGTGACTATGCCACCAGGAAAGTATGGGAGTCCCAGTTGGTCTATGTTCTGTGCCAGAATTTTTAATTGCCATTTTAATTTACTTTTTTCTATTCTGCTAGGTTCATGAAAAATACTCTTTTTAAAATAAAAAGTAACAAAAACAAATTAATTGCTTAAATGGAGCTATTTAGTTGATCATAAAGACTAATGTCTAGAAAAATGACTATCTTATGATCTGAAAAGTAGAGCTAATCCTATGCAGTATAAATTAGTAGATATTTTTATTATTTTTAGTAAAGTAGCAATTCAAGATATTTTATAGTTATATGAATTGACAAATTTGGTTGTAGGGTACATTGGAACATCTAGGTTATTGGATATCTCAATAGGTATCTAAACTTACTAATTTCTTAAGTAGGACATCTGCATAAAACAATTTTTTTCCTTTCCATGTAGGAAAACTTAGTAAGAATCCAGCATTTTTCTGAACTAAATTCCTATGAGCAAGTTAAAAGGAATTAAAAATTTAAAAGTACATGCATTTCTTAAGCACCATAACATTTGAATCAAGGAGTGAATACTTTTAGTCATTATTATGGCTTAAATTACAAACAAAATAAGTTTTAAACTTCAATGGTGAGTCAGTAAAAATCTCTAGAATTAAAATAAGTAAAAAAGTATCCTGATCCACAGCAGCTGTGTTTCCAACATCAATTAATAAGCAGAAAACATTACTGAAGACTACTCTCTAATTTTTAGAAAATTTTATCATTTTAATCTCATAGTGATAGAGTCAATCCTATGCCATGTTTTCATCTATTTAGCCGATATTTTAAGAGTGTAGTACCCACAGAGGAGCATCAACAGTTAAAAATTAGTGAGATACTGGGGTGCCTGGGTGTTTAAGTGTCTGACTTCAGCTCAGGTCATGATCTCACAGTTCATGAATTTGAGCCCCACATCAGGCTCGCTGCTGTGAGAGCAGAGCCTGCTTCAGATCCTCAGTCTCCCTTTCTTCCTCTCCCTCTACCTCAAAAATAAACATTGAAAACAATTAGCGAGGTACCTTCTCAAAATTATTTTAGGAAATTGGGAATCGGGCACTTTGTACCCCCCCCAGGTGTGATAATATTTCCCTAATGTTTGGATTTTGATTATACGCACAAAAGGTTAAAGAAAAAATATATAAATACGGTACCATATTGGCAAACACACCTGATAAAGAACTTCAATTGGTTTCTTCAGTTCTTCTTATGATTCACTGCTATATGAGAGTTTTCACTAAAATATGTGGAAATTTTTGAGACAAATAATAGAGCCTGATCATCTTTTAGGGATGATTCTACTTAATGGTTTCTTTTGTTAATTTCCATATCACTGACAAAAAACAATGTTCATTGTATACAAAAATGTATTTAAAATTTGGAAAACTAGTTAATTATAATTATTTAGCATGATTATACAGAAAGAGTAAAACTATTTAAGATAATTTTTCAATCTTAAGCTATTGTAGTCATCTTTTATGCAAAAGAAATGCACAGAACTGCTTTTGTAACTGTACTTTTTCTCCCTTTTATCTTGAGTAATCATAAACTATATCAGCACCATATTGAAATCATCAGGAAAACGTTTTCTTGAAAGTTACTGAATAGACAGTTCATGCAAAAATATTCAGTGGAAAATTGGTTAAATTTCCATACTTTTATCCTCTAAAGCTCTTCTTCTTAATGAAGCAGATTGTGACTGTCATTTCAGTGCTCCAGAGAGGCTTGAGTTTACCAGGGACATGGTGGCATATTTTTTTATGTTTTAAGACTAAATTTAATGTGCCAGAATATAACAAGGGCACAAAGACAAGAGATGCTGATACCTGTCAAACTCAACCAAGTTAATTAGGATAAACTGAAATGCAGAAAGCTAATTGTGTCAGATAAGATATCACACTTTAATTATGTGTTTAAGAGGTGTGATACTAACTTCAGTCCAATTCTTCATTATTATAAAAGTTCTAGTTACTTCCATATGTGGAACTTGAATCTGTTTGTTCTTTTGATGATTTAAAAAGAAGCATAAAATTCAAAAATCGTATTTTGACACATAAGACTACAGGCTTCTGCTCCTGCTTATAAATTAGAAAAGCTAAAAAGCAAGAGTGACATGTATGCACTTAGAAATAAAGCCTCACCCCAATATTTACCTTAGGAAAGAGACATATGGAAATTTGATCATAATTACTAAGGACAAATTAGAAATAATTAACACTCCAAAACAGACTATCAGGTTTTTCTGCCAGTAGGTATTCAATAAAATTGTGTTGAATATATTTTTAAATTATTTCTTATTAAATCTGAACTGAAACATACAGTCACATATTTAGTCCTACAGAATTGAGACTGAATTCAAATTTCATGGTAAAACAAGTATCCACTGAGAGATTATCCATCTCTCTAAAAATTAGCTATCAGAGATCTATTTATCTAGGAAAAAATTCTCAATAAGCAAACGTTACTAAAGTTAATATGATTTATGTTTTGCTGATATGGCTAATATTGTATATAGAAATGGTGAAGGTCTAAAAGAAAAATTGACATTGAAATTAATATATCTTAACCCTTTTATCTTGTAACTACAGAATTTTTAGATTAAAAAGGTTAAATTAGTGAGCTGAGATGCATACTTATTGGGATGTAGAATGATGAACAGACTTTTAATCTAGATCTGAGCCTGAAACCCATTCTGCCATGTATTAGCTAAATGACATGGGAAAAGTTAGACTATTTATCATATGGTCTAAAATATGGGTTCTTTTTAATGTAAGCCCAAGCATTATTAACTATGTCATAAGAACAGGAAGAGAAAATCCTAGGAAATAGAATCGATTCTTGCAAACATGAGTTTGAACTGCACAGGTTCACTTATGCACAACTTTTTTTTTTAAATAAGTACAGTATAGTACTGTGAATGCATTTTCTCTTCATTATATTTTTCTTAACATTTTCCTTTCTGTAGCTTACTTTATGGTAAGGATACAGTATATAATACATAGAATATATACAATAGGTGTTAATCAACTGTGTATGTTATCAGTACGGCTTCTGATCAACAGTAGGCTAATAGTAGTTAAATTTTTTAGGAGTCAAAATATATTCAAGAATTTTTTACTGCATCAGAGTACAAGTTAGATGCCCCTAACCTTGTGTTGTTAAGGGGTCAACTGTACTGACCATTTCACTTATAATTTCTCAGCTTCATTTTCTTTATCTGGGATAATCACCATCCTTTGGTTTGCCTACCTAACCAAAAACATTTTTGTAAATAAAGGTTCCTTCTAGAGGCTGTACCTAATTCAGATCATGTGCGTTCCATGGCAGATATTACAGGGTTTGGAAATGTTAACATAAAGAATCGAATTATTTACTTATGGGGTCTAGATTAAGATTATGAAAGAGAGAAAATCTATCTACTCTGAAAGCTCATAGGCGACTTTCTGTCACAGCTCAGTGCCTTCTCTGCCAGGAGCTATTGACATGCTGAGAGTCATGATCAGAATTATCATGAACCTTGGCAAACTGAAGAATCTGAAATTTCTGATACTTACAATTAATGTACTTTTAGGAAATGGTGGCATGGATATGACAACAGCCAGAATAATTAAGAAAGCCTGAAAGCCTGATCCCTCCAACTACGCACACATACCTCCTGCTAATATTGTCTCAGTTGTATTAGTTTGGGTCCTCGTTGTGAATGTGGTGGAAGATGTTTATGAAGAAATATGCATTTTTTTCTTCCTGTTCCATTTCTCTGTTATTTATTTCAGAATAGATTATCAAAGTTGCTCTGTTAACTTACCATGCTTGGGGTAGTGAATTGCCATATCAGGACTCTTAGCTAGTTGGGTAAATACTAACTACAAGACACTGACTGGCTGAGAAGCTGGAATGAAGCATCCCAGATCACTCAGATACTGCCAGCAGTGATTTTATAAAATAGCTTTTGAAGACAAAAATCATCTGATATGTCTGCAGCAGCCTGTCTTCCAATGATTGTCTAGGAAACTTCAAACCCATTTTACTAACTGCTAGCATATCCTTGGCAGAGGGACATAGCATGGCAGGTGACTTGTTGAAACAACCTTTGCCTTTATTTGCCATGCACATTGGATTAGCAGGCTGTCTCCAATGCCATTCACGACAATTGCCATGAACTGTGTTCATTCACCCACAGTCTCCCCTCTCTTGTTGAAATGAAAGGAATGTCCCCACACCTCTAATAACAAAGATGTGTATGCTTGGGTAACATGCAACAGCATGCTTTCAAGTCTTCCTTTCTCTCTCCCACATCATTTTAGTTCTGCCAACTTTGGCTTACAACTATAACCTCTTCTAGTATTTCTTGTTATTTGTAACAAAGAAAGATTTTTTCCTTCCTTTCTTCCTTTTAGGCTCCACGCCCAAAGTGGGGCTTGAGCTCAGAACCCTGAAATCAAGAATCATGTGCTCTGCTGACAGCCAGCCAGGCATCCCTAGGTTTTCTTTTATTAATCCTGAATTTTTTTCCACCTCTGTGGCCCTTCTTCATACTATTTCTCTGAAGATTTGAAAATCTCTTCCCATCTTGAATTCATTCTTCAACACCCTTAGTCATTTCTCACTTGCACAACTGTAACATCCTCCTTGGTTTTGCCTTGCTACCCCAAATTTCTTCTCCACTAACTAGTCAGATTGATTTAAAATTTTTCAATCACATTATTGCTCCCCTGAAATTGCCCCCCAACAGTTTCTCATTAGGCCTTCAAAGGTCAAGATTCTCTATAATCGGAATCTGCCTTTTCCATCACTCTCTTCCTCCCTCATAATCCTGATACATTGATATATTTTTTCCCTTACAGATGCCAAATTTGTTCTAACAAGAATGTTATATTTGCTATTCTCTCCAAGATTTCTCCACATAGTTCTTAGTATCATTCACTTTCACTGTTCAATGTTTCCTCTAAAAGAACTTTCTCGATCACTCTCAGGAACAACCCAGCTGCAATGTCTGTCATATCAATTGTTTAATTTTATTTGCCACTGTCTGAAATTACTATGTGTTTATGTTTCCACTTTAATAATGTGTCTTCTCCTATGGAATAAGCTCTCTTCTTTGTTCACAATTCTCCCCCAAGTGGTTAGAACAGAGCCTGACATAGATGCTATCCAAGATTTGTTAGAAGAATCCACTGTTATATGTAAACCAGGTAAATATGTGTAAACACAGTTACAGTAAAAGCACACCTGGCTTAAAATCTGGCTAAGTTAGATACTTTGGGGATTTTTTGTCCAAAATAAAACAATGGAAAAAAGCATTTTCTAATTTATTTAACAAATCATAAGGACTATGGGTGATTACTCTCTAAAACCTAGAACACATAGTTTGCATCTTTATATCATGAAGTCTCCTAGAAAATCAAAATAAAACAAAGAAAATAACTCAAGAAAACAAGGTCATTATCCCTTGCTAACTAATACACCATTTACTGTCACTTTAAGGACATATTGCCAATTTTATTCACCTAAACCAAAAAATATTTCTATGTGTTGTGAGGTTAAATATGTTATCAAAAAAGACAAACTTGTTCTGAGATGAACAGATGAATAGTGGTATAGATTGGTATAGATATACTTCCTTACCTGCAGAACTTTGCAGATTATTTTTTAAAATAATTTTCAAAAGTCATGGAATAAATGATAAATTAAAGATAATTAAATCGTATAAAATAGGTATAGATTTTAGGAGAGGATTTCATAAGGGACATATTATGTATTCTGAAATGTCCCTTTGATGAAAGGAAGGAGAAATATTTAACTCTCAAGTTGAAATACTAATCAGTGTCAACCCTAACATTTTGGGAAAGTTAATGGAGATTGAATTCAGAAGGTTGAGCTCAGCGGAGGAGTTACAATGCCTGAAGTTAGCCATTTGGAATCACACTGAAAACAAACAAAAACAAACCTAATGGCTGTTAAATAGCTAGTTTCACAGGGAGAGGGAAATATGTTATCAAGCAACAGCTTTAACAGAGGATAATTTATAATAAAAAAAATGTCAGTTTGTGATTTCAATATTTCTGAGTGAGATTAATGAACTATTAGTTATTAAACATATTTCCATTTTTAAGCATCCAGAGAAAACAATTTGAACTTTTGAATATGGGAGTTTTAAAAGTCTTAACCGTAATGAGAAACAAATGATTTAATATTCTGCTTTCCTTTGCCATCAACTGTTGTAATACAAAGTGAGAACATAATAATGGTATAGGAGGTAATGGAAATGATTCCGTGATCAATAGAGAGGATTAATTTAATATTGGGCTATCAATCACACATGTTAACAAATCTGTACTGCAGATGTCAATTAATTGACAAAGAAAAAATTAAGCATTTCACTGTTTCAGAATAAAAATATTCTTCTTTTGGTACTTAGTGCCTTGATTTAACACTGAAATAAGAGTCTACCAGGAAAAAAAACGTTACAGCTGTGGCCGCCCACCCTATAGATCATGTGTATTATGTGTTTGTTGCACCCCAGAAGGGAAGAGCTGATATCTGCTAATACTGATGATTACTACAGCAATGTTTGGTGGTCAGGCATTCCACAAACTCAAAAACTCTTTGTCTTTAATTCAGATTGATGAGATTAGATGAGCTAGCCCCATCACATAATGCTTTAGAATGTTAATTATACGAGGAATGTATTTCAAAGGGCCTGTCTATAATTTTCTCTGACACCTCTTATAAGGCAAAGAACATAGTCTCCCGCATAAGACATAACTTATTTAAATCTTTTTTAAATAAATTATTTTATTTGTGTTCATTTATTTTGAGAGAGAGAGAGGGGGAGAGAGGCGGAGAGGGGGAGAGAGGGGGAGGGAGGGGGAAAGAAAGGACTGACAGGGCAGAGAGAGGGCGGAGAGAGAGAATCTTAAGTATGCTCCCTGCTATCAGCGCAGGGCTATCAATGCGGGGCTTGATCTCATCACTCACCAACCCTGAGATCATGACTTGAGCTGAATCAAGAGTTGGATGCTTAACTGACAGAGCCACTCGGGTGCCCCTTCAATCAGGTCTTTTGAAATGTCACTCTTCCAAGAATTTTACAAGTAGTTTCTCATTTATCTTCATACCACTGATAAGTATGAAGGATATTGTTTCCTACCATTGTATGGATATGGCACATAGTGCCTTCATCATCAATAAAGTGAGACCGTTACCATTCTCAGAGTGGTGAGTTATACAGAAGTGTCCTTGTCTAATATGCCTAGCATGCAGTATTTGCACTTAAATAGTATTTCCTTTCTTCTCCAACTATATAAAACACAGTAAATTTAAAATTATGGTCTTTTCAGGGACCACAAATCTCTGAAAGCAGAGCAATGTGCACCCCAGCTGCACAGCCCTTGAGTTCCCTCTGATCTCTGAGATACAGACTGAGTAGAATAAGCTGGTTGGAGCCCAAAGAGGAACCCAGTCTGCATTGTGACAAAAATGAGTACTTTTGTTCACCAAAGAGTGCCATGAAGCTGCGATTAGTATCAGAAGCATTACATTAAACTAGACGGCAGAACAGCAAACATAAATCACAGGCAGATTACTTAGAGCTTTGAATGCAGGCATTTATACCTCCCATTAACAAACCGTGATGAAAATGGTTTATACATATAGAAAAGAAGCAAATGCATCTATATAGACCCTATTAGTTTGATACCCTATTGATTTTTGCTGTTCCACATATGGGTACTTGATGCATAATTTACTTCATTATTACTAAACATGTGCTGACTTACTTCAGATGCCATTATTATGCAAATTACATGCCAAGAGACTACAGAGGCATTTTAGTATACTTGTATTTCTCTTTGGATTCATTCTCTTTGGAGGATTTTCTAGTTATACCAAATTTGAGAATGGAAAACTGGTTTTTAAATTGATTTATGCCGAGCAGAAAACTACTACCAGTTTGGTTGCCTTGTGGTTAAATAAAGAAAAACCTCTTTCTATCTAAGGTTATAATTCAAATTTAACTTATGAACCTATCTTTTGGAGATTTGGGTTATTTAATGTGCTAATGCCTGGTAGAAGAACTGTCAATACCAACAGAGTTAACTAACTGTTATATTACAGTTAACTAACTGCCAATTGCTGAGTTATTTTCAATACCCAAAAATCTAACATATAAGGATTTCATTATTTTGTAAATATGTAAGAGTAAAATATGTTTAAGTAAATACTTCCTATGATATTCTGGGTGCACAAGACAAATTTACACACAGGAAATACTTTATGGTCTTCACTGAAAGTGTGCATTCTAATCATTTGTTTCTCCTCTACGAGTGTCTATACTGACACTTACTCACCCACACCCTTATTTAATATGTTCCATTGTCCTGATGCCCTTTTGCTTCCCAAGTTTCTCCTTAGCTATTTGCAAAGTGATTGCACCATCAATCATTTATTTTCTTCAAATTAGTTCTGCATTTTGTGGCTTTTCCTATTTGTTACACTCGCAATGTGACCTCTTCTATATGCCACCACTTTCTTTCAACATAAATGTAGATTCATAAAATGCATATGTATGCGTAAATACAACGTCCACATAGTTTATCTGACATTCTGTTTACAGTCTTGTAAAAAATGATAATTGAAGTATTATCTACTCAATCATTTTTAGAACATAACTTATAGAACTAACAAAGTCACTAGAAGGCTTTCTTTTCCAGAAGAAGGTAGGCAAACACACACACAAATACATGCCCCAAGTCCCTTTATTCCTTTCACAAGGAAGCTAATTCATGGTACTTTTAAGGATGAATGTTAAAAATTACTTCATTCACATTTAAGAAAAAAAAAAAAGAAAAAGAAACAAAGCTCAATTTGATGTAATTTCTTAACTGCGTACCTATGCATATAAAATACACCACAGATTAATATTACTCCAATAGTTTAGACTTCTAATTATATTCTGTCCACAAAGAAATCAATTATCTAGAAAATTGAGCCAAATAAAAATAGTCCAATAGGTTAACCAGTCTTATCAGTAACTGAGTTTGAAATCAAGAGGGGTGGAGAATAGAAGGTAGGTGGAAGGTTTAGGTTTTCCTAATGAAGTCACTTAATTAAAGAAAAATGATACTGAAGGCTGTGACCAATTCTTCCAGGTGCTTTGTCTTTCAATAATAGGTGAGTACAAGATTGTGAAACTCGGCTTGCTTACTGATTGCTTCACCTCAATTCCACCTGGAATGTGTTACTAAAATCTAGTTGTAGGTTATAGACAGAGAGAAAGCAGCACAATCATTTGTTAAGTAGAGAGAGCTGTCTTTTATTATTTCACTTCTCTCCTATCCTCCGTACTATTTGTTGCAATTATGAATATGAAGTGTGGGAAATCAAATAGCTCTGTCCTTGGCTAGGAGATTATAGGAAACACATTGCATAGCAGTGCACTGCTTTCTGGCCTTGTTGAAAACAGTGGGCCTGTATCTAGTTAATATTGATTAGGAATTGGGTCCTACCGGTGCTAGAGAATTCTTTATACCATGCTACCTATGGAAAATCTTATCTTGTTCCCCACGCCACTTTCTGCATCTGCTCTTTTGTAGTCTTGGGAACTCCTTGTTTCTCTCTACCTTCTTACTGGCAGTTACCCCACTGACATATTGTGCAGTTTCCCTAAATGTATGCTTAATAAATACGGGAGCTTGAGAGCAGCTTGGGGAGATTTCCCGGAGCCTCCCTCTCACCTGTCTTGACTTGCATGGCGTCTTGAGTAATCCTTTCTGCTGTGCTTGGTTTGGACAAAGCCGAAAGCTGAATCCACAATGAAGTATTCAATTATACTTGACTCTTCACTTGTGCTCAGGGGGTAGGGGCAGTGGTCTCCATGCAGTCAGAAAGCTACTTATAACTTTTGATTCCCACAAAACATAACTACTGATAACTTACTGTTGACCTGAAGCCTTACCAATAACATAAATGGTCGATTAACAGATATTTTATATGTACCATACGTTGTATTCTTATGCTAAAGCAAGCAAGCTAGAGAAAAGAAAATATTATTAAGAAAATAATAAGAGAAAACACATTTGCAGTAACATCCTATAAAAAGTCGTCCTATTCACGTGTCAAGCATCCCGGACCTATCCTTCTTTCGACAGGTCCAGGAATCCCTTCTTCCAACCTCCAAGCACCCTCCCACCTCTTCTCCATTGCAAGCCTCCAAACCATTTTCTCAGCTGCTCTCTGCCTCCAGACCAGACCAGCAGACATTTCCTTTTTGTTGTTTTGTTTTGTTTTAGTTTCTTAATTGCAATCTACCATAAGCTCACAGATTCTGTCAGGTTTATTCCACCAAGCTGAGGGCACAGTCAAGTACCTGGTTAATATGCATCTGTGGGACATTTACAGCTACCTTCCTCTGGGCTTCTGTTTCAATGATGCAGCACATGGGCCACTTCTTTCATGAGTTGGCAGAGGAGAAGCACAGGGGTACCAAGAATCCCTTGAAAACACAAAAACAGTACAGCAGTCACTCCCTTTTCCAATTTATGCAGAAACTGCCCCAAGATGGGTGAGGATAAAACCTACAACGCAACTGAAGCAGCCACAGTTCTAGAGAAAAATCTGAACCAGGCTCTTTGGGTCTGCATACTCTGGGTTCTGCCTAAGCAGACCCTCATCTCTGTGACTTCCTGGAGAACCACTTCCTAGATGACGAAGTGAAACTTACTAAGAACATGGTGACCACCTGACTCACCTCCTCCAGCTGGCTGGCCTCTGGGTTGGGCGGGGAGAGTACAGCTGAGAAAGGCTCACCCCCAAGCAGTACTAGGAGTCTCCTAAGCCCAACTGCTCCTAAACAGCCCCCTGGTCGTCCCCCTGGTATCAGGGCTTCTGTCTGAGCCTCTCCTGGAAGCCGCAAGGTAGCTTTATAATCACCCTGGAGCCCTCTCCCAAGTTGTGCGGCAAATGCAGACAATAAAGCCTTCTACAGGGGAAATAAAAATCAGTCTATATGTGGAACTTCACAGTTAAACTTATATTGTTCAAGGGTCAATTGTATTTGATAATTTATTCAAACAGCCACAGGAACTTGAAGAAAAAAAACTGCACGAAAGAATAGGATTGAACTGCAGAAAAAAAATGGTCATATAAAGAATGTGCTTTTAAAATATGGCAAAAAATTTGTGAATAATGTTGAAACCAGTAGTAGGGTGTTGTCCCATAAGTACAATATGCAAATAGGCATAGTATACATGATTCAAAGTATTATTAATCTTTCATCGGTTTGGGTAGCATAATTTATATACAATAAGATATATCCAAGTATAAAATACAGTCTGGCGGCTTTGGGCAAAGTATACACCTGATAACTCCCACCATAATTAAGACAGGATATTTCTTACATCCCCAAATAATGTTCTTGATTCTTTGCAGTTCCCTCAACTCCCAAAACTTAAAGCAATCCCAGGTCTAATTTTTGTCTAGGTGATTTTGGGGTTTTCCTATAATTTTATATAAATGGAGTCCCACTTTATTTTCTCCCTGGCTTCCCTTTCCCTCAATAACATTTGGAATATGTGCACATTGTTGTGTGTATCAGTAGCCTCTGCTGAGTTTTATTGCCAAGTAATATATCATTGTATTTATGGGGTGCAATTTATTTGTTAATTCACTGTTGCTGGACATTAGATTCATTTGAATTCAAAGTTATTATGAGAAATAAGCTGCAATAAACATTCATGAACATATGCTTTCATTACTATTAGATAAATAATTAAGAATTGAATTGGTGGACCATATGATATCTGCTTGTTATAGTAAACTGCCAAACTTTTTAAAGTGGTGAACAAATTAGCATTTTATAAGCAAAGCGTATCTGTTCTTCATTCTACCACTTGGTTTTACGAATTGATTTTATTTTAGCTATGAAAGTCTGTAATGGTATCTCATTGTGATTTCAATTAACATTTCCCCAATGACCAATTTTTTATGTCAATCCCAAGGTCACAAACCTTTTTCTTATACATTTTTTGGGAAGAAATTTTAAAGATTGAGGTTTTAAGCTTAGGTTTATGTTATATTCCAAAGTAAAAATTTTTATGTTTAAGGTAGAAGTTCATATTTTATTCCATATATATATCAAAGTATCCAGCACCATCCAGCACCAAATTAAAAACAAAAACAAGGGGTGCCTGGGTGGCTCAGTTGGTTGGGCATCAACTTCGGCTCAGGTCATGATCTCACAGTTTGTGGGTTTGAGCCCTGCATCGGGTTCTGTGCTGACAGCTCAGAGCCTGGAGTCTGTTTCAAATTCTGTGTCTCCCCCTCTCCCGCCTCTCCCCAACTCGTGCTCTGTGTCTCTCTGTCTCAAAAATAAATAAACATTAAAAAATATATAAATAAATACAAAAAACAAAAAGCCTATAATTTTCCCTAGTGAATTATCTGTCCTGTAAGAAAAAATTATACAGTAAAACCTTGGATTGTGAGTAACTTGTTCTATAAGATAAATAAGCTATGCTTGCAATATGAGTAGTACATGATGCCAAATGTCACATGGTCACAACTGAGTCGATGGTTCTTCTCTCTCTTTCTCTCTCCCTCTTTTTCTTTCTCTCTCACTGAGGGATTGTGGGTGATCATCTCCCATGCTCAAATGCTTTGTCTCAGGCCACAGTGGTTGGCAGAAATCAGTGATCTTTCAGAATGTTGGAAGTTGCCCACAACAGGCACTAGTGCAGTTTTTGTCACTTCAAAGCACCTATGGACAGTCCTTCACTTTTCCATACAAGAGTGAGCTTAAGAATGCTTTTTGCTTCATTCTAGGTTATGCTGCCTGCAGATATAGACCCTTTTCTCTCCAGCCTTATTGCCAGTTACATTAAATAGAGTACGTGACAAGAGTTTATTAATACTATACTGTAGTCAACATCCATGCAGGCATATACAATGGCCCCCATGCCGAAAAAGGTTGAACAGAAAGGCGGTAAGGAGGAGATGATTACGGTGGAAGCTAAGAAGGCAATCATCGAGAAGTATGAACAAGGTATGAGGGGCTTACAATATTTTGTAAGAAGTCTATGTCTGCATCTCATCTGCAAGGAGGAAGAGGAAAATGTGAAGAATCCCTCACTTCAAATGAGATTTGGAAGATGTGTAAATGTGGGAAACAGTGCAAAGTTCTGTAGAAAAGCACCACCTGAATTAGGCTATAGTAGTGTGAGCAGTGAATCTGTTTAACAACAATGCAATGTTACATTTCCACAAAATCCTCAAAAGGGGACAAAAGCAAGTGTCATTGGTTAGGTTCCTTGTTAAAGGTGTATGAAAAAAAAAGAGATTCCACTGAGCCAATAGACAGCAGTGATTCATTAGTGATAGTGAAAGTCATCCTCCACAATTACCTTCCTCTCATCTCTCTCACACTAGCCACAACAGTTTCCAAAGCTAAGTGCAGGTTAGTTTATTTTTCTTTATATTTTGTATTTTCTTTATGATTTTGTGTTATATTACAGTATTGTAATCATTTTTATGTGAGTATTTTGGGTTGTGGAATAAAACATCTGAGTTTCCATTATTTCTTATGAGGAAATTTGCTTTGATATACAAGTGCTTTGGATTATAAGCATGTTTCTGGAAAGAATTATGCTCACAAATCAAAGTTTCACTATATATATATATGTATATACAGTATGTATTTGTATATATTTAAGTGTGTATATATATACACATATACATATATATTAATTTGTATCTATATATTTATATATGTATATTTATACATATATATATATATATATGAATCTATTTCTAGACTCTATTTTGTTTCTTTGATTTACAGGTCATATCAATACTACATTGTCTCAATTCCTGTAGTTTTACTATATCTTGAATTAAAGCACTGTAAGTTCTCCAACTTTGTTGTTCACCTTAAAAATTATTTTGGCTGGGGACACCTGGGTGGCTCAGTTGGTTGGGTGTATGACTCTTGGTTTTGGCTCAGGTTATGATCTCAGGGTTGGTGGCTGAATCAGGACTGTCAGCAAAGAGCCTGTTTGTTTAGGATTCTCTCCCTCTCTCTCTACCCCTCCCCCACTTGCATATGTTCTGTTTCTCAGAATAAATGAACACTTAAAAATTATTTTTGTTGAAAAAAGAAAAACAAAATGGAGTTATCACAATTCCAGATTTTAAGTTACATTACAAAGCAGTAGTAAGTAAAACAGTATGGAACTGGAATAAAAATATACACATGGATCAATAGAATAGAACAGAAAACCCAGAAATAAACCCACTGTATGGTTAATTACTCTTTGACAAAGGAGAAACAATTATACAATGGGGAAAAATAATCTCTTCAAAAAATGGTGTTGGAAAAACTGGACAGTTACATGAAAAATAATGAAATTGGACCACTTTCTTTCACTATACAAAAAAATAAACTAAAAATGGATTAAAGACCTAATGTGAGACCTGAAAACATAAAAATACTTTAAGCGAGTACAGGAAGTAATCTCGCTGTCAATAACCATAGTAGCAGTTTTTTTCTAGATATGTCTCCTGAGGCAAGGGATATAAAAGCAAAAATAAGCTATTGGGATTACATCAAAATTAAAAGGTTTCTGTACAGTGAAGGAAACAAGTAATGAACTAAAGGCAACCTACTGAATGAGAAAGGACACTTGCAAATGACATATCCATTAAAGGGTTGGTATCCAAAACACATGAAGGACTGATACAACTCAATAACCCCAAAACAAATAATCTAAAAAAAAAATGGGCAGAAGATATCCTCCCCTGCTCATGTGCTCTCTCTCTCTCTCACAGACACAGACAGACAGACAGACAGACAGACACACACACACACACACACACACGTAAATAAACATTAGAAGTTTTTTAATAGGCAGAAGACATGGTCGTGTGTAAAAGAATATGGAGGTTCCTTAAAATTTTTAAATAGAACTACCTATGACCCAGGAATCACTCTATTGTGTAGTTACCCCCAGAATACCAAAACCACTAACTCAAAGGAATACATGCACCCCTATGTTTGTTGCAGCATTATTTACAATAGTCAAGCTATGGAAACAGCCCAAGTTTCCATCAATTAATGAGTGGATAAAGAAGATGTGGTGTGTGTGTGTGTGTGTGTGTGTGTGTGTGTGTGTGTGTGTCTATATATATATATATATACAAATGAATATTTGTCATTTAAAACAACATGGATAGAACTAGAGAATATAATGCTAAGTCAAATAAGTTAGTAAGAGAAAGACAAATACTATATGGTCTCACTCATGTGGAATTTAAGAAACAAAGCAAACAAGAAAGAAAAAAGAGAGATTAAAAAAAAAACCTGATGATTACTAGAGGTGAGTTGGGTGGGAAGATGGGTGCAAAAGGGGATTGGGATCCAGGAGTACACTTCTCATGATGAAAAAAGTGAGATGATAAAAAATATTTTGGCAATTTTAGGTCTTTGCCTTTCCATGTCAGTTTTGCAATCAACTTGTTACCCAAAATGTTCTGTTAGAATTTTAATTGAAATTATACTGAATGTATATATCATTTTTGAGACAATGAACATTGTATCAATATTTTGTCTTCCTAACCACATGCATACATGTAGATATTTTATACTTTTACTGTACCAGTCTTACACATATTTTATTAAATATACCCTTAGGTATTTAATCATTTCTGATGTTAGTATAAATGATATGCTGTACTTCGTTATTCATTTAAAGGAAATATATAGACATATAATTTATTTTTGTATACTGACTGCAGTAAATTTATTTGAATTTTAGTCATTTTGTATATATCTGTATCAGATTTTCTCTATACACAGTATTATCATCTGCAAAGAGACAGTTTTCCCTTTTCAATTTGCATACATGCTCCTTTTCCTTTTGCCATATTTCACTAAGACTTCTAGTTTAATGTTAAATGGAAATCACTGAACAGATATTCTTGTTTTATTCTCAATCTTATAGGGAAACAATTCAAATTTTTACCATTTAAGTTGCTGTTAGCTGTAGGTTTTTTATAGATAATCTTTATCAATTTGAGAAAATCCTCACTCTTAATTGATTGAGATATTTATCTTAATAGTTTAATTTTGTTAAATGTTTTCTGTGAGCCTAGTAAGTTGTTCCTATTTTCCCTACTTTATTTCATTTATATGGCAACTGGCATTAATTAATTTTTGAATGTTAAAATAATGTTACATTCCTGGAAAGAACACCAATTGGTCATGGTACATTCCCAAATTGCTGGACTCAATTTGCTAATGTTTTGTTAAGGACTTTTGTATTTGTGGTCATAAATGATGCTTGTTTAGATTTTTATTTGATCATAATGATTTTGATTAGTTTTGCTTTCAGTGTATTGTTGGCCTAATAAAGTGATCTGGAAAGTTTCTCCCCTTTATAGTTTATTCTTGGAAAGGACTTTACATATGAGTGATATAATTTCTCCCTTA
Organism: Suricata suricatta; assembly: GCF_006229205.1. NCBI lineage: Eukaryota > Metazoa > Chordata > Mammalia > Carnivora > Herpestidae > Suricata > Suricata suricatta. The sequence goes on along the minus strand of NC_043705.1, from coordinate 125,111,115 downwards.
AAAATTTGATAGAAAAATGCAATCATGTCATGGAGACCAGGTCTGAGTGTGTGGACACGCGCACGTAGATGTGTGTGTGTGTGTGCGTATCAGTTTTATAACTATGAATTTAATATCTTTTGTGTAAAGAGAGATAAGCTGATTTTCTCTGTTTGAGTCAGGTTCAGTAATATATATCTTTAAATAAATCAGTTCATTTCATCTCAGTTTTCAATTTCATTGATCTAATCTTATTCCTATTATTTTCTCACTATGTATTAATATCTATATGATTTCTAGGTGTGTCCTTTCACATTTGATATTGGTGATATGTGTCTCTCTTTTTCTTGATTTCTTATGCTAGAATTCTATCGATCCTAGTAAATTTTTCAAACAATCAACTAAAAAAATTCATGGATTTGTTTTTGTTATCAAATCTTTGATTTCTCATCTTATATTTTCTTCGTTGATTTCTATACATAAATTGTTATTTTATTCTTTCTGCTTATATGGGATAAAATTTACTTTAGATCATTAACTTATTATTTTTTTAAAAAGCATTTAAAGCTGCTAATTTCACTCTAAGCCTTGCTTTAATTCCTTCCCACTAGATTAGATATGTTGTGATTTATTTTTCATTCAGTTAGAAATATTTGAATATTTGAATTTGTCTCTCAAATTAATGAGACATGTTTCATGATTCAGTATGCAGTTAATATGGGGAATCTCTATACTTAAAATGAATGTGCTTTCTGCCATTCTTAAATGTCATGTTCTAGAAAAAACAGCAGTTAAGTCAAGTGTGATTGTGTTGTTCAGATCTTCTAATTCCTTATTGATTTTCTCTCAAAATTTATTTTCAATTACTGAAAGTGGAGTATTAAAATCTGCATTTATAACTGCACTAAGGTGCTATCATGCCTTTCTCTTCTTCCCCTGTTAGTGAGGATCAGGTTTGATCCTAGAAGAAAACATACAATATGAGTGTGGCTCAAACAAAATATGAGCTCTTTGTTTTTACTTTAATTTTTTAAATATTATTCACTCTTGAAAGAGAAAGAGAGACAGAGAAAGAGAGAAAGAATAAGTGGGGGAGAGGCAGACAGAGAGGGAGACACAGAATCTGAAGTAGGCTCCAGGCTCTGACCTATCAGCACAGAGTCTAATGCCGGGCTCAAACTAAAACCATGAGATCATGACCTGAGCCAAAGTCAAATGCTTAACTGACTAAGCCATCCAGGTGTCCCCCAAAAAATAAATTTGAAGTTGGGTGTCATGGACATTATAGAAACTCACTGATACATCTTCAGGTACTACTCTCCTGCTTTAAAATCTTCAATTAGACCTTGCTTTGGAACAGTGGCTAGAGCAAGAGCTATCGCCACAGACCTTCTAGGCAGCAGAGCAGAAGAGTAATGTCCTAACATAAAGATTTCCTGAAAGCCCTCACATAAATTGTTCTGGTATTTCACTGTTGAGACATTAACACATAATCACACTGGCCTGTCAAAATTGCTGGGAAATGTGGTCTTTTATTCTGGGTCACTATGCTGGATAAAAATTTGGACTTTGGTCACTACAGAAGGGGAGGGGGTTGATGCTTACTGATAAGTGTCCAACAGTAATTGCTACAATTATTTGTCAATTTATTTTTTTCACTTTAAATATATATATATATATATATATATATATATATATATAATTTCTCCTTCCATATTAGATCATGTGCTCCCTTGAAGAAAAACAATATATATAATAAATAAGCAATACAAATGCCATGACATAGGCCAGAAACATTAACAGAACTATAAATATAACACCATAAAAATCCACAGAAATTCAGAGCTTACTGAAGTGGATATCATTTCAGCTGAGTATTAAAGAATGGATTAAAACTCAAGGATTTCTTCATTCGGTATTAAATCATAGTTCAGGAACAGAGTGAAATCAAATCTGGACTAGACTACTGACCAGTTTTTATAAAGAAACAGCATTTCTATCACAGAAGTGAGTAGAGTTTGTAAATGTTTTATTTATTTTATGGTTATAACACGATTACACTAAATTTCATTCTACAAGAAGTCTCAGTAGTTATATCTGTGGCCATGTTTTAAAATGTTACCTCTATTTAGGAAAATGTAAATGAAGGAAAATCATGTCTAGGATAATACCTTTCAAAATTTCATTAGGCTCCAGTAACAGGTCGGTACATGCTGTGAAATAAGACCTAAAAGTGAGGACTGCAGGTTTCCAGCACACAGAGTTCACGGCACTGCTCTGTGAGTCTAGGTGCATCTGTGAACGAAGGCGTGCCTCTAATTCCATGTTTGATGGAAAGTTTATGGCAGTTGTTTCAATAAAGCACTAAAGTATTAGAAGATAGTAAATCCAAAAATAAAACACAAATCCTCTGCATTCCTTAAATCATGTATTCTGTTCCTTTCAGGCCATTTTGTCATTCATCTCAGAAGCCTACAGAACAGTGTCACTGGCAGTTAAAGCATGTTGACACACTTGACATCCAATTTAGTTACTGCTGGGTCAGTCTGGGAGGCGCAGAAGCGCAGCAGAGAGGGCCGGGTGCGACTACTGAGGAAGGCCCTCTAATTCCCGGGATGCTTGTTAAACAATCCTCATGTCAGAATACCAGCAAGAGAGCTCGAACAGTCAGTTGCACAATCCCATACAGAGGTTAACAGATTGTTTTGAGAGTTAACGTGTTCAAATACATTGCCTTTTTTCCTTCTCCCTCTGCAATGGATTCTTCCCATAGCTCATACAGTTAGTTTAAGATTCCAAAGGATGATGATAAGCGACTTTACACAGTGTTATTGGAATAATCATTGCAGTCATTATTTTTAACACAGTACAGTATTTATTTAAGCTTTGTCTGTAGCAGGGTTTAATTTATCTGATGTCTGTCAACTTTCACAAGAACTGGCAAAGTGCATTTACTTGTTGCATTAGCAAATCTAAACACACAATGAGGCACGCTGCCAATGCAAATTAATTATACAACACAGCCCAAATAGTAATATTTGCATTTGCTGATAAAATCTGGTGACTTCGTTGTTTGTTGTTGTTGTTTTCTTTCTTTTTCTTTTTTTTACAAGTTATACATTATGTATATACATTTCAACTTTTAGGTGAGGTTATATATATAGTTCAATATTTCATGATTACTATTATATCAATAAAAGTTATTTCATGCGAAAATCTTTTCATTTTTGAATATCAGAAATCTGATGAATCGCTGCAAAAGACTTATTCAGAACTGTGGATACATCGTTAATATTTATGAACTTAAAATGTTACTTTAAAATCTGATCTAAAATCAATATACCAGGCCCTCTACTAAGTGATGGGAAAAGAACCACAAATACCTGAGCCAACTGATACTCCTTAGAGATTTTGAGTTTCAGAGGCATGTTCTATCCTTTAAGGTGGTTTCCTGTTTACAAATGAAATGGGAGATACATTTCATTCAAAGCTAAGTAACAATAACTTCAAAAACACCAAAAAAAACCCCAAAATATTTAAAGTCTATTTTTAATACTATTCTTAATTCTTAATTTACAGAAAATTGCAAAGATCTAGGAAAAGAAACTTTCCCACGGTGTTTAGTGTCTTTCACTGGTATGGTACATATTTTACAATGAATAAACTAATGCTGATACATTATTTTTAACTCATCCCTTACTGGAGGCACATTTAACCAGTTTTTACCTAATGTCCTTCTGTTTCATGATCCCACCCAGAATACCGTATCACATTTATTTGTCATGCCTTCTTAGGTTCTTCTTGGCTGTGACAGTCCCCTACATTTCCTTTTTTTTTTTCCTTTGATAACTTTGACATTCAGGGATCTAGTATTATTCAGGTAGAATGTCCCTCAATTGAGATTTGCCTGATTTTTTAATGATCAGGTGAATAAGCCATAGTGTTTGGCTCTCAGTTAGATTTGGCCAATAAAGAACCCAAGTAGAAAATCAGAGAGAGATAAGGTTGTATTCTATATTTCCATGGCTCTCTCCATGTTTGCATCTTGGGCTGACTATATGCACCTTGTTATGCACCTTGACCTCCACTGAAGGTGTCTTTATCTATCATTCTCAAATTCTTGTAGCCATTCCTCTCCATGTCACTTCCAGGAGTAAAAGTAATTGCATCTTTACTCTTACTATTCCTAGATTACTATATTACCCCTCATGATTTTCCTTTCCCCTCATTCACATCTTTGTAAATGATCCTTTTATTTATCTTTTAATGTTTCTTTAATGTTTTTTATTTATTTTTGAGAGAGAGAGAGAGCAAGAGAGCAGGGGAGGGTCAGAGAGAGAGGGAGGCACAGAATCAGAAGACAGCCTCCAGGCTCTGGGCTAGCTGTCAGCACAGAGCCCGATGCAGGGCTCAAACCCACGAACTATGAGATCATGACTTGAGCCAAAGCCGGATGCTTAACCTACTGAGCCACTGAGCCACCAGGCGCCCCAACCATCCTTTTATTAAATACCAGTTGAATTACCCTAATGAAGTCATGTCATTTTTTCCCACTGGAACCCTAACCAGTACATTATTGAATCAAATTTAGCTTCTCTTGACATGAAGTCAGAACCAACTGCATTAACAATATATCTTTCTTGTACTTCATTACCTTGTAGGAAAAATTATTTGTTGATAGGTATTGCTCTTCTTTAGCACCCTCATTTCTTTGGAATCTTCTAAAATCTGACAAAGATTTGTTTTTTTTCTATTTATTTTTCCTTTACAACTGACTACAATTCCAAATAATTCCATTATATTGCATTACTACCTCATGCCTGGTTGCCATGAGAGAATTAATTGCTGCCATGTCTGTAGCCACAGGGAATAGCCACAGCTTGTTAGTTCATAACCCTCCCTTCGGATTTCTGAGCTGTTCCCTTTTTCTACCAAAATCCTACAGGTGCTTCTGTCAGTTCCAGCTGAGCCCAGCCATCCAGTCCTCCTTCCAAAGCTACTGGACATGTGAATGAAGACATTGTGTATCTTCCACTTGAGCCCAGGGGCCAAGAGAATGTTCTCATGTGATGTCACTTGGTGCAGAAGACTTAACCAGCCAAGCTCTACCCAAATGCCTGACCTAGGAAAACATGAGATCTAATTTTTAAAATTGCTATTTAAAGCACTTAGGTCTAGATTGTCTGCAATGCAGAAATAGGAAACCAAAGAATCTAGTACTTAAAAGAGGGTTTTCCCCAAATATCCTTAACATATGGCATTCTTTTGGGTTGGAGCAGAGGTCAGAGGCTACAATAGACTTAAGGGGACTGCTATCAAAAGCTGGAAAAGCTTCCAGAAGAATTGGTAAGGGTTTTAAAGACAATAAGAAAAATGTTATTGCAAGCTGGAGAAAAGGGGGTGTCTATTACATGGTGAAAGATCTGGTGACACTGCAGTTGTGGAAAATGAGAACAATGGATAGATGTTCATTATATACCATGTGTTCAAGAAAGCTTTCGACAGTGAATGTTTGATACAATAGAAGGCACAATGAAATCAGTAACGTTATTTTATTTGTGGAATTTTATTATAAGTATTTACTAATAAAAATACACACATGTGAATTTTAAAAAACTGGGAATGCCTATCATGATAGTATTTTAGTAGTCCAACGAAAAAGCTTCATGGTTGGTTTAGTAGTTGATTTGGGTAATACTAAGCATCTGTGACTTGAAATATCACTTTTACTATATGTTAATCTTCACCTTCTTTTAAATTATTTTCTAGTTACACACTTCTTTATGTTACTTGGATGTACAAATTTATAACCACAATTGTCAGAGATTTTAATTATGCATTAAATGTAAACACTTAATTCCTCTATTACTTATACACAATTCTAGAGTTAGTGATTGTAGATGTTAATTGTAATATAACTGTGGATTCTGGGTTGTAAGAATCACTGAAGATTTTTATACACTGGTTTAAAGTATGTTTGTAGGCCAGAATCCCAGATGTGAGAAAAATAAATGTGCTTAAAATTGTATTAGCTCTTCTAATAGTGAGACAGTGTCTAAATCGATCTTAAAAATGTTCAATTTAGCTGAAGTCTTCTTTGTCAAGTAATCAATGTGTTTACTGAATGATAAAAGTGGTGTCAAGAAGCTAGTGAGACTCAAAGTTATTTGGGAGATATAATGTGGGCCAGGGAAAATACACCAACATGAACTGTACCATCATTAGTCAGAACTGATGATATGCAAGAGAAAAACAGAACATCTGTTTGCTTTTTTCCAAAGTATAAGAGTAAGGTAAGTGGCTGACCTCATGAATAAACACTGAAAAAGAGTTCGGTAGAAATGGGCATGAACAACAGATGGTGCCCCCTCCATTGATGACTTTGATTCCGATTCGAGGTTATTTATCAATATTTTAAGAGCTGAATTAAAATACAGAAATCACTAAGAAATAACTGGTGGGTAATTACCTAAGTACCTAAATGTAGTTTGTTCTAGTCTTTGGCTCCTGCCTTTCATTTACCATCTTTTACCCACAGAATAAAGTATAAGATACGGCTTAACTATGAGCTATTGTTCAGCAGAAGTAGATAACTTATGTGTCCCTCTCCCCATTTTGTTACAGTGATCACATTAATCGTTATTAAAACTGTGAAAAATAGACATCAGGCAATGAAAAGGAAGCCTTGAAGAAATGTCCTTGATGCTGAACAAGGCCTATACAAATTGCAACCTATTGAGTGCAGAATAAATGAGGTAATTACCATTCAGTTTTACAGATGGAAAAGCTGAGTCACCAGAAGGTTAAGCCACTTGCCCAAGGTCATGGGGGAAACTACTGGCATTATTACATACTTCTCCTTATTCTCTTTTATTTCTTCTATTCCATCTGGTACAGCAAGAAGCATTAAAAGATACTCTCCAAATACATGGCAAGTTCATTCTTGCAATTTCATATGGACTCAAAAACAATAAAACAAGTTTGGGTTTTTGTTTTATTTTGCTTTGCTTTTTTTTCCACATAAATATATTTTACTCTTTAGTTCCTTTGTCTGTGTTGCTGCAGAAATTGGTTTGTTCCCTTAATATCACTAAGCCAGCAGAGATCAACTTGAATACAGTGGCATTTTCTACATCAGTGTTTTGGAAAGTAAAAGTATGTTTATCGAAATTCCAAGGTAAACAAAACTCTTTCTCTTCTGATGACTCATTTAAATAGGAATAACTTTGCATAAATAAACTATAATACATACTTTTAAGTGGTTAGCATTTTGATGTATAAATTAGATTAACAGAAATACTAAGGTACTATAGTAAACGGGGTAAATAACATTGTGATGCCACTTAATTTCTTATGGAATACAAAACTGTGTTTTAACCTGATATAAATGATAGTGTCACACAATGTTGTGTTTATGGGTGTCATGTATGAGTTAACTTCATGAATAAGGATGAAATTATAGCTTTTAAAGAGACGCTGATTCCATTTTTCTATCCCTAGATAGTCTCATATATAGATAATTTCTTCTTCCTCACATGGTTGTTTACCCCCCAAATTTCAAAATTTACCTTCTTCCTACATTCTCCATACTAGATATGTAACTGTAAATAAGTTAGGTTCCATTCTGTGAATGTTGTAAAACATGTTCGTAGGTATTAAATACACACACACACACACACACACACACACACACACACACCGATTGGTCACTCCTGTCTAGTTTTGTCTCTATGGCATGTTGACATATACCCAGTCTAGTCAAGTATGTATTTCAAAGGCACAGAGTATTTTTATAATAATAGTAAAGTTTGTATTTAATGAATCAAAAAAATCAGATTTATGGCCAAGCAGGACAATCCACTAGCAACACTCCAGCTTAGTGTAACATCCTGGTCAATAGCCAGGACTGTACTGTAAGTGTGGGTAAGAATTGCTCAAAGACAGTAGTTTGTAACTGAAAGTAACTTTTTTGGTTTTTTACCTTAAAAACAAAAGCCCTCATTTCCTGAAATACATTTTTTCTTCCCTTAGCTCCATGTTATCCTGGTTTGCTTTCTATCTCTCTATCAATACCTAGTTGGTTATATATTTTTTTCCTGTGAAGTTGTTTGCTGTCATTGTTTTATCCCATTTGCTTCTCTTCTGATTAGGGGACCTTCAATATCAGGTTCTGTCTTTTTGTCTTCTTTGTCGTCTTCTGTATATGATTTCCACAAACAAGACTACCAAGAATTTTCTGATATTCTTATATCTATAGCTCCAGCCAATTTGGTTGCATAACACTTCCAAGACATTTTAAAGGGGCCTCAACTCAAAATGGCAGTGAATGAACTCAATACCTGTGAACCAAATATTTTACTTTTCCTGTGCAGTTTATCTGAGAGAAAGGTGTCTGTCTCACTAGTCAGCTTTCACCAGATTTTGCTACAAGAAAACAACCTCAAATGTATTTGTTCAGTTCCCCAAACTAAAAACCTGGCTGTCATCACAGACGCCCTCCTCTCATATGTAACATATTCTGAAAAGAAATGAAAGTGTAAAAAAAAAAAAAAAAAAGACAGAAACAAACAAAAGAAAAGAGGATGACCAAAATCAGGAAGGTGTTATTAGAGGAGCACCTGAATGGCTCAGTCGGTTAAGTGTTTGACTTTGGCTTAGGTCATGAACTCGCCATTTGTGAGTTGGAGCCTCATGTTAGGCTTTGTGCTGACAGCTCAGAGCCTGGAGCCCACTTTGGATTCTGTGTCTCCCTCTCTCTGCTCCTCCCCTGCTCGTATTTCATCTCTCTCTCAAAAGTTAATAAAGAATAAGAAAATTAATTAAAAAGAGAAAGGTATTATTAGAAAAGAAGGCTTTTTAGAGGTGCAAAAAACTGAATTAAATTGGGGTATGAAGAGATGATAGGGAAGGGCCATTTTAATTTTCTTCTAGAAATTTCAACCAAGTACACATAGACAATATATAGAACTATATTATTTTCAGCATAAACACGTATTAAGTAATATCATTCTTAAAAAGTATAAAATTCTTCAATGCAGATAAATCACTAATATTAACATATTTAGAACCTTCAATTTGTATTGAGAAAGTAAGACTATATAATTAGCTCTTTCACTAAATCTGTAAGTACCAGTAAATGTGACACTGAGAAAAAGGGGCGAGGTGGGAAGGAGATAGGAATGGATGAATGGTTAGACAAATATGCTCTGTAAGGTGTACTGGAAATCAATCACTATTAATCTTGTTCGGTTAGGTGAGCAATTGTTTAACTAGACTGTTTTTTGAATTCACTACTTGCTTTAGCCATTTTTTCTATGTCTTTATTGATTGCCAATGGGGTTGTCATTTTGACTAATGAATTTATTTAAGGACATCAAGTAATGATTATCTTGTTCCTCTGGCTTACGGAACAGTGACGCTCCTCTGGATTTCAGGAAGGAGAAAATGGAAATGGAAAAAGTATGATGGGGAAGAAAATACAAAGTTTTTTTTTTCCATTTAAGAGGTATTTATTGTCTTCTTGGTTCAATAATGGAGTAAGTTTGGAATTATGTAACACTTGCATTATTTATTTAAATTCTATCACCTTAGAAAATATATTCATGATTCTAGCTGAATGATTTAGTAAGGGGCAGAGGTGGACAAAATATAAATTACATAATTGGGTCGCTCTTGGGCCACTGTCTGGAGGCTTTGTGCCTCCCACTGAGTGCTTCGTCACCACATCAGAGTGATGTTGTCAACAATGCAACTTATTACTTTCCTGCAAACATTGTTCAGTGATATTCTCTACACTTTCTATCCTGGCACAGACTTCTCAAAATTATAACCAATCACATAACCTCACCTTGTTCTCTATGCTGCAGCTTTTAGACATTGTCTCTACAGCTTTTTCATGCCAACAGCCTCCAATCAGGGCTCAGCTGAAGCCTTTCCATTGGTCCAGTCCACTCCTCTGCCTGCTTTTGATTCTCTGCCAAAATGCAGGTAATGGTAGCCGACAACCTTGCTGTGACAAACTCCGAATAAATAGCCTTTGCTTCTCTCATTTGGTTGTACTTTATTTCTACAAATATCAAGTTTTAAAGTCATGATTTTGTGCCTGGTCTTTTGGGAGTAATCTACTGGGCACTAAATGGGTCTTTAAGCTAAAATGGCTTAGAACAGATGGAGGACCAATAGAATATGTATGTATAGGAGGACAAAGGATGACTTGTATCCTGAGTTGTAACTTTCATAAAATACCATGAAGGCCATCCTGATTCTTTAGATGTCACACTGATGAAATAAGGAGACTAGGCTGTCATGTGCCTCAGAATCTGAAATCATAATCTTAATGACCAGATTCTGTACAAAATAAAGAACTGGATTATATTTGAGGAGAAGAATCTGCCTCACAGACAGGCTGGAGAATGGAAAGGAAATATCTTTTAAAGTCCTACTGCAATTCTCTCTAAGGAGTGTTTTCCTGACATCTACTAATAAGACATACTATTAGTGTTCTCCAAGATAATAATAATACTAATAATGATGATGAGAAATAAGTTAGAGTACTTCTAATTACCTCAGATTTTCTCTGATAGAGGAAGGCTGTTATCACTGTGTCCATTCCAGTTAAGGAAGCTATAAATGCTTAACTATAAGGAAAAAGAAATTATGTAAGGATCTTATGAATACTTTATAAAATGCAGCTACTAAGATAATTTATATGAAAACAAATAATACCTCTAACCATGATACAATTTGGAAATTAGCATGTGGGATCATGGTGTAAACACATGGTCTTTGAAATGACAGAGATAAGCAGGGTCTAGATTCACTAAAGGGCAACATGACACTTACTGGACATCATACTAATAGTATAAATGTATTTAATATGATATATGCATTAACTCTTTTATTGGCAAAGGTCAATTCCGTAAAAGGGAATGAGAAGTTTGTTTGCTTTTCAAAAACTGCCCCATCTATGATATATTGAACACCACCCCCCTCACCCTGTCTCTATCTTATTTATCACTGGGATGTCCACTCCTTAACAATATCTCAGTTCACTTCTACAGCTTCTCTATCACTCTTCATTATTAAAAAGTCACTTCTATTACTGAGAACTTTATGAAAATCTCAGTCTCTTATTCAATTCAAGGCTCTTCCCTCCATCAGCTAAGGCTAGGCCTGTGCCTCTTGAGTCTTGGAGGGGATAGAGTCATGTGGTCTGCTTTTCCATACAACTTTTCTCCCTTCCTCCAAGTCCTTAGTCCTCAGGCAGCTTGGGGGAACAGGCACAAGACAAACTCCTGACTCCATAAGCTCACAGTGCCTTCCTTATGGGCTGTCACTCTTATTCTAGGCCATTTGTCAGTGGGGTGTCTCCACTCTTTCACAACGATGAGCACATACATGAAGGGTAGTCCTCAGACTCATTGGGCAGTCACAGCTCTGTCTTCCACCTCTTCCTCCTGAGTGAGCACATGGTCATACGGAGGAAGAAATGTCAGTTATTATTTCAGGAAGTACCTTTCTCTTTAAACATGGCACTCCTGTGATTCTGCCTTTCTTCCTAGATATATGTTCAAGTTGTGTGAGGTAGAGGGTATGAGTGCAAATATTAGAAGAGTGGCTTTTAGTGATTATCAGAGGGCCCTTCGGAATGTAGTTGGCCTCAACTGAGAGAATCTCTCTGAATTTAGAAGTAAGGAGACTTGGGGGTCACAAGGGTAGCTTAGTCTGTTAAGTGTCCTTGTATTGATTTCCACTCAGGTCATAATCTCACAATTTGTGAGATTGAACCTCACGTTGGGATCTGTGCCAACAGCACGGAGGCTGCTTTGGATTCTCTCTCTCTCTCTCTCTCTCTGTCTGCACCCTCTGCCACTTGTGCCCTCTTTCTCTCAAAAAATGAATAAACATTTTAAAAAAAGAGATAAGACTTGGATGTCTTAGTCCTTTAACTGTGAGTTTTGTCACAACTCTGGGCAGACATAAATGATCTCACTCAGGATCTAACTACTGCTAACTAAAGTATAATGTAGATGACAAAATATAAAATATATGCTGATAGTACTATAATTGTTCAATTTAATATGTTTGACTAAATGACAGATTTTTTTGCAACTCTATGAATGTACTTCTCACAGGAAGCAAGATGGAACATTGCAAAATACAAATGAGATGAGGATAGTATGAGATAAATGATTCAATCTACCTCAAATTTAAAAACTTAGCAAGATATTAGATACCTAGAGTAAAATAATCCCTGTCTTACACACACACACAAACACATACACACACACACAGATACTCACAAAACTGTGCTAAAAAAATACCAGTGTGTGGTACTTATTAAGCTTGTGTATCCTAGGCAACTTATCAAATTGTGTCTGGAAGACCAAAAAAATTATGATATAATTGCGTATCATTTTCTCTCTTTTGTTATTACTTTAAAAATTAAAATTTTAATGCTAGAACTTTTAAAATACAATTTAAAATTATGTACTAATTAGTTTTTAAGATTTTAATCTCTATAGCCAATGTGGGGCTCCAACGTACTATCTTGAGATCAAGAGTTGCTTACTCTACCAACCAAGCCAGCCAAATGCCCCTATACTAATTATTCTTATAGTAAAAATATGTGTTTTAAAATCAAGCTACTAGGGAAGTAAATGTATTCATTTAATTAGATATCACCCATGGAAAATCAAGGGTTCTATTCTAATGTGGTACCCTTTTAAGTGTATTTCTCTGACTCACTGAAGAATATGTTAATTTGAATTTATTAACCTATGCAATTGAGAAATGAGTCCCAAACTAGCAGAAAGAAACCTATAACAAAATAATTTATCTTTGGTTAATACTAGAGTACAAACATTTGTTGGAGAACTGAATCACCTTATTAATCAATTTGACTATAACTTATCATCTTGTACTCCTCCCCTCCACCCAAATTAAAAAAAAAAAAAAGGGAGACATAGACATATTAGGATAATTTGTGAAATATACTAGATGAGGAAATAAGTTCATTTTTTAAAACTCCACTTCTATAAACATAAATAAGCATATATATGATAGTTTTATTTGCACAGTTTCTAAGTTATGAACTAATTATCCATACAATTTGCAGCATTTTCCTTCGATATGTCAATAAACAATGGTTTTCTCTTTGAATTTATTAGTTCAATCACTTATATGACATGATAAAAATGTACTTGCCATCAACACACAGTTGGCTGCAATCATAATAACCAGAGACAACAAACATCCTTTAAATCCCTTGAGAAGATAGAGAAGGCAGACATTGCCCATAAAGACGGAGACATTTGTACTTTACATGTGTTCATTGTATCAAGGACATAAACACAAGGGACAGGATCCAACAGCAACACGTGAAGAAAACACCTCCTTGTGAGAAGTAAGGGTTGAGTAAAATGAAAAGTGTGAATAACTGATAAAACATTAGACTCTTCTTGAAATATTTCTTTTTTTCTTTTTCTTCTTTTTTTTTGGTTGTTTTGTTTTTTGTTTGTTTGTTTGTTTTTTGTTTTTTTTTTTTTGGTCTAGAGATATGGGGTTATCAGGAAAAGTAGCCTTTACATATTTTCAGTAATTAAAGAATACAAACAAAATGACCATAAGTAAAAGGTTTCGAGTTTAAGTAGTCTGCATTGTGCTTTTTCATTATCAAAAGTCATTTACATTATTAGTTAAATAAATGTTTATAAAAATAACTTGGCACACAAAGAGTCTTCTTGTTCTTTTCTTTTTTTGGCAAACCTCTTATAGCTTTGTTTATCTAATAAAATATACTCATGGGAACTAGAATTACCATTTGCCTTACCTGCTGATTAAAATTCTGTTATGTAATTCTGGCTTTCAAAAGACATTATAAATAAATACTACACTATTAACAATGTCTTAGATGAGAAATTATCAGGCATTGTGGGGTATTCAGGCTGGACCACCATAAAGGCTTTCATATAACAAAACCAAACATTAATGCATAATATTTTTGTACTAGTAGATGTTTGAAATAATGATTAGTATCTGCTTCTTTTTAGTTTTTAAAATTATAATCAAACACATGTGAGAGAACATTAGGAATATAAGGAAAGAATTAGTAAATCAATATATTAGTGAGTCTCCTGTAATAATATAATTACCACAACTGGTTGATGAAGATCTTACCCATCTCCCTGATCTTCCTGTCCCCTACTCTCTCACCTTTGTCATCCTTCCTCACCTCTTTTTTCTTCTATCATAATCTCAGCACTGTGATAAATTCTAATGTGGGTCAAAAATAAGAGTGTTTGATAATCTGACACTTTTCTCCAAAAAGAAATGGATACCAATGTTTTGAAATGGAAATATTTATGCTGAATATTCTAAACCTTGATTATAATCGATCTCCTTTTTAGTCTCTTATTTTTATGTTCTTCATATCTGTTGAAAATGTCCTACAACTCCTATTTTTTTTCTTTGACAAATTCCATCACATCTTCAGTTCAGGCATCATATTCTATACAAAAATTTGCTTCACTTCTTAACTTCACCAGATAGGCGATTTTCCTTTATGATCCAATAAATTTCTAGATGTAGCTTTATCATTATATTTAACCTATTATTTTATAATTACTTATTTATATGTCTTTTTCCACAAAGATGTAGAAATGTTTTGAGAACAAATATTTGTCAAATATTCTTAATTATATTTTGAATCTGGCATGGTACCTGAAACATATTAAGGTTCCAAATGTATATGAAGAATGCACAAATATATAAACTAGTAAGTTTATATATCTGCATTAGCATGTATTTAACTATTTGCTTTGGGCTAGAAACCATATTAGATGTTATAAAAAAACAAAACATCAAACAATTCTCTGTGCCACATTTTCAGGAGGATAACTGGTACATTGATATTATATAGCATTGGCATTATATTTCATGACATGTTGCTTGATTTATGGATATATGGGTGATGAAAATTTTTTATCTCAGTGCCCAGCTCCAGTGGTGGTAACTTCTCTGTATAGAATGCCATATAGAGAAAGATGCCAGGCCAGTGCCTGTTATAATGGTTGCTCAATAAATATGGAATATATCATTGAATAAACTATCTCTTAAATATGATTATCTCTAGATAATAAACACTTCTGTTCCCTTTTTCATCTTGATTTCTCAATACATTCTTCATTGTTATTGATTAACAAATGGTAGTAGGTCATCTTGGATTCTCCAAAACGTAAAACAATGAACTAGAGTTTGAGTTCCTTGAAGATTTACAGAGAGATACCAGAGTTTGGGCTTCTTCATGACAGATAAATAAAATTATGTTTCTTATTTTATACTCGTGTTTACAGAGTATCCTATTTAAAACATGTATCCTATTTAAAACAGTCCTATTACTTAACATACTCTTACTAGCAGTATAAAAGAGTCCTCATACTTTAACAATGCCTATTTTTAGAGGTTCTAACATTTTACCCATGTGATAGTGTGAAACAGTATTTGCAGTCTCTTGATTAAAATAGAAATTTGCAACATTTTTCAGCATCATTAAAATTTTTTTTTAATGTGTATTTATTTTTGAGAGACAGAGAGAGAGAGAGAGAGCAAGGATGTGCAAGAGTTGGGGAGGGGCAGAGAAAAGAGGTAGAAAGAATCTGAAACAGACTCCAGGCTCTGAATTGTCATCACAGAGCCCAATGCAGGGCTCAAACTCATGAATTGTGAGATCATGACCTCAGCCAAAGTCAGACACTCAACTGACTGAGCCACCCAGGTGCCCCTCAGCATCATTTTTAAATCTTTTTTACATTTAGATCTTTCCTTCACTAGGAATTTATATCTGTGTGTAATGTGATATTGGAAGATATATTTAAGCTGTTTGCTTATTTACTTATTTGTATATGAATGGCAAAATGGAAAATGACCTAAATATATCTTTCACTCAGATTCAATGTTTTGGGTCTAAAGTAAAGAGAGAATCAGAGAATGTATATTAGCATAAAATGGTAAGAATCTGAATTAATTTGATGGTAATCAGAATTTTAAAACAATAGTGTGGGAGATTCAGGATCCATTACTCAGAAAGAATTAGTCAGACTTTCTAGCTAGTAAATTTTGCTATTGCATTGCTACCTAATGGAGGTCATGTTAGAATAAAATGTAAAACAAAGAGAAGAATTTGGCTAAAGTGATAATAAAGGATTTATCTCTGACCACATTTACAGCAGATTATTTTAAAAAGGCCCAGATCATGGGTGAACACATTAGTGCTTTGACTCATCAGAAGCTTATCATTGGCATCCAGTAAATGCTTGTTGAATGAATGTAAATTGTTTAATGAATAAAGCAAGCCATCGGGTAGAATGAATAAGGAGGTATTATCAGATAACTGGATATTATTATATTGAGAAAAGAAATGCTTGAAAATATCACTGGATAGCACACTAGTTTGTCATGTCCAGAAAAACAGGTCTTAGTTTATGGAGCTGGAATCTCAACCCTGAGTGGTAAGAAGGTATGAAAGTTGAATTTCTGTGCTAGTGATGCTAGGTTAATCTGTGAGTTTATAGTTGACTTTTCTTGCTCTCTAATCTGCTTTATTCTTGCTGAGTCTGAGGCATTCCTGTTCTCAGCATTATATCTTGTCAGAAGGAGGCCAGGCAGCCATAGGTAAGTATTGATCCTAGTGCAAAGAAGAACTGAGAAAATTCTGAATATGAGGTGGCAGGCAGGCACTCAAGTGGAAACACTGAGGAGCATTCTAAGGATGCCGGACTGCACACAGGCAGCTATCTAAGGTAATAAATATTTTAAGAGTTCTTAACATTTCATAGGAGAGCAGATAAGATTCACATCATTCTATTAATAAAATAATAATGAAAGGTAAATCGATTACTCTAACTGTTCAACCCAAACCAGGTTAATGCAATAATAATAGTTACCATTTATTAACTACATATTTTTGTCAATACCCTATTCAATTCTCACACAGCCACAGGTAGAGTTGACTTCTTAACTTACTTAACTGAAATGGAAAATGAGAGGTCAAGTGATTTTTTTTTTCCAGATCATTCAAGAGGTAACTGACAGAAGCAAGGATCCAAATTCATGTCTGCCTGCCCCTAAACCCTGTGATTTTCTTTCTAAGCTCTTTTGCCTTCCCACCTGGAGAAGTAACTACAGAGAATACAATTTCTGAGAAGCAGAAAAAGGATTTGCTCACAGAAAACATACCTCTGCCTGCCAAGTGATGCTTAAAATCCCCTTTACAGGGTGTTAAATTCTTTGCTTCCACAGACTGAGATAAGGTTTAAAATGCAAATAAACTTTAGAGAGATAACATTTGGGTGTAAATTCATGAAAAAATATAAAATCTTTTTGTGAGCAGACTTGTTTAGGGAATTATGATTATGTGCCACATGGCATGTAAAGGAGGGAGTGAACTGGGGCAAAGGAAAGATGAAGGGACTATGGGAGATGAGGAATAGACACATCCCGCATGGCTATTATTCTTGGTAAGAGTCCATGTTCGATTTTATCCTGGCATGACATTAGGACCTTTGGAAAATAACAACAATAACAGAAAGCAAGACAAAACAAAACGCAGTTTTCGATAAACCTTCATATTTTTGAACCCTGAGAAGGGAATAAAAACAATAATAGTTAAAAGAAAGTGAGTATACTTAACTCCCTGATTTTGATTTCCTGAAAGCGGCCACTAAGCCATAATGCTACCCTCTGCTTCCCCCCTCCTCCACACTTCTTTTTAAAAGCTGTGCATTCAACTGTGTTCAGAGAGCCATTTCTACCTGCCAATGTTGTCTCTGGGAAAAGAGGCAGGTTAAAAGAAGGACATTTTGCTGCTCCTGTAATATAAGAAAATGTGCACAGCTGCTACAAATATGCTCCAAGGGTAACATCTGGAAAGAGAGTTCCCCAATTGATTAAATCATTGCCATTTAAGTGCAAATGCACATCTTTCCTTATAGCTTTTCCCTCTCTCTTCCTCAATCCCCAGCTTCTAACTAAAAAAAAAATCATTCCTTAAATATAGCAGCATTTTTCCTAAATTTAGAATTTGCCTGAAGTGTGTTTGATTTGCAATTCACACGTATTAAAAAGTATTTGATCTTAAAACAGAAATCATTTTTCATAAATTCTCATAGTGCTTTCTTTTAGCATTTAATAATTAACTGACCCCCATGTTACAGAATGGGGGATATTTATAACATAAGAAAGTGCCATGCAATTCCCAGTATAAAAACTTCACTATTTGGTATGTGCACAGAAATGTCTATGGGAAATTTAATTATCAAATAGGGAGATCTAAAACGATGCAAGTTTACACTAACAGAACTTGAATTGCTTCCACATAAGTTAGTAAAATATCTCTAGGACTCTAATTTTTTTTTTCCCAAACAAATATGTCTCATTAACCAAACTGAAAAACACCACACCTCCACTATGAAGGAACAAGTAAAATAAAAATTCCTGTTTAGAATTTCAAGAACTGTTCTAATCAACAGAAAATGCTTTCACATGCAATTTTAGCTTTGTCAATTTAAATTATATCATATCACAGGCTTAATATAACAGAAAGAGTCTTATTTATGATGATGAAAAGATAAAATAGAAGTACAATACTGGTATAGTTGATTTCAGAATGAATGTAACATGAAACATCTTCTCTCTCTCTCTTTCTCTCTCTCTCACACTCCCTATGAAATAACCACCATAATATTAGGCTTAAATAAATATACAAAAGAGACCATACGTTTCCCCCAGAACATTTCATTAGTCATTGTGCACTGTGAGTTGTCAAAAGAGAGATGAAGTGTGGGATACAAGTTTCCCCCTGTATCAGAAAGTAGAGCATTCTTATGAAACCTACTGTAAGTGGGAACCATGTAAGATGAAAAAGCAATTACCACTTCATTAAAGTGAAAAACCTCTTTGGATTTCTTTCAGTTAGAAAAAAAAAAAAACAGGTACTAATGTAGACCTTCCATAAAAGCTAAGTGGTGTAAAGCAAACTTTCAGAGAGAGGGGAAAACCTGTTTTCTCAAACTCCCTATGTAACTAATTTTTTAAGGAATTAAAAGTACTACCATTTATTGAATTTGACACTCTGTTAAGCACTTCATATATATTATTTGATTCTCTAACCATTATATCACTTTATGAGCAGTATCTTTTTATTATTTCAGTTTGAAATGTAAAATCAAATTCTCAGTGGTTAACCAATTTGACCAAGATAGCCAAAGTGGGGAAAAGATTGAACTCTATCTCCCTGACTCCCATATCTCCTCTTTCCTACTGTGCTCTATTACTTCCCAAAATGTAACCTGAATCTTAGATCAATACAGTATTTGCAATCCCTGAAAGAATGTTCACTGATATTTGTGATCATTTCAAGTACAGAGATAAATCTCATGAAGGAGTGATGGCCATTAGACTTCCACTTAGCACATATAACCTATTGCAATTTACCATTAGCAATGCCTCTATTTTCAGGTGAATTAACGTATTATCTGTATAAGTCATCATAATATAAAGTGGAGGATTACATTAATTGCATTCAAATGCACACCGTTTCTATGTAGTATATGACCACTATTAACTCTCATAGCAGCTCATTTTTGCCAAATATTTTAATTATTTCTTAAACTCATTAGTTTGTTAATATTTGAATTTTATGACTTATGGAACTGAAATATTTTTTAAAGCTTAATTTTTTCCAAGATTCCATATTTCAGTTTAATGTCCATGTAATGCATTTTAACAGAACTTCAAAACATATAAAATGTATATTGTGGACTACATATTGGAGAAAGAATGCAATGTACATTACCTTGTGACTTTTACAAAATTTTCAGGACCACTTAATATTTGTTTCAGAAAAATGGCTCCTCAGTACTCAACTCACTGCTTTTCATGTGAAAATGATGCTTTATTTTTTGTCTTTTTCAACCTAGTTCAAACTGACCATCTTTAAAAGTAATCAACTTTCATACAGTATTATGAAACAGGACCCATAAAATTTGAAATTGTTGTGCATCAGATATCATATTTAGTAGAGATTAAAGAAGAAGTTGTGTGATCTGGTAGCCTTTGACTAAAGTATTTTTATTTTATGCTTGGTTTAATAACCGGGGTTTTTATAGGACTGTCCTGAAATTAGTCTTAGATTTTATTCCTTTATGTTCAAATATGAAAGGCCAGTTAAAAAGTATATTGCCTGATGATTTAGCAAATTTATATATATTTAAACAATTATTAAGAGATCCGGGAAGGTATATTTGAGATTTCTGCGAAGAATGTAACAAAAAGGAGTGGAATCTACCATGTGGAGGTATAATTAAGTTATTAATAGGGACTTTTTTATTTGTAGTCTCTTGATCCTTTATAATTAAATTATAGAGTTTCATCAAGCCACCTTCTCTGAATTTAAAAGAAGAAAATAAATTATTGTTCATTTATGAACTATGTTTAAGGTGCTAATATTTGGCCTAGGACCAAATCCTGGCAAAAGAGCATCTTAAATTATTCAGTGGTCTTTAATTTTTGTGGACTTTAGTTTAGATTTTGAAAAGACTTGACCTGTAATAGTCTGCATCTTAAATTGTTATTGGATGGTATAGAGATTGTGATTTATTCTTTATTGACCAAGGTATTGACCACCTATAATTAATGTAATACATGTTTGAATTTATTTTATGCTATTGCAGCTTCATAACATTCTAATAATGCCTAGCCTATGCCCGATTTACTATCCTTTAATGCCAGTGGCATTTGTGAATATTATATGACTGTCATCACAGTCTGATGATTATGTTATAGTTTATGGCAGAAGGAATTATGGTCTCTAATCAGTTGACTTTGACTTGATAGAAAAGGATAGTATACTGGGTTGCAAAATTCTTAAAAGGAGTGAGATAGATTCTAATGATAGCGTTGGAGAAGCAAGACGCCATGTTTTGGAGCAGATCACATGGCAGAGAATGGCAGACAGCTGCTAGCAGCTAAGAACAGCCCCTTTTGGCAACCAGCAAGGTAACCACAGTTATTTCAGTCCTGTAACTGTGAGGAAATATATTCTGTCACAACTAGTGAGCTTAGAAGAGATCCCCAAGCCTCAGGTGAGATGGAAGACGGGGCTGACACTTTGATTTCAGTATGTGATACCCTGAGCAGAGAACTCAGCCACAGTGTGCTTAGAATTCCAACTGATAGAACTGTGAGGTAATAAGAGCTGCAAAATGTACAGTAACGAGCCACTGGATGATAGAAAACAAACACAACCCTCTTATTTGTGTGCAATCTCCCATTATTTAAGTCTTGGTGAAACTTTGAAATATCAGTGCCATGTGGGAAATCATGCACAATTTTAGCAGCCATAGCAACAAGTTCTCACCAAAGGCAGAACATCCTTGTATTAAGAGAGTCTTTCTAGTCATCATCCAAGCTTTAATAGCTGCATTTTAGGATGTTAAAGAAATTAAAACTGGCCCTGACTCGATTCTGACTGTGTCAGAACTTGGTGTCATTCTTTGTTCCTTCCTCAAGGATCCATACCTGGAAGAATGGCAGAAGGAAAATGAGAAACAGAGAAAACGGAGTGCAGACCATGAAGTGCCAGAAGTCGGTGTTGAACTGGCATGGCTAGCATGGTGGCTTTAGACTGGAGCGAAGGCATCAGGCAGCACTACGTCAGGATGACAAGGCAGTAAATATGGAGTCCTGCGTCTCACGGCCACCTCCACTGGACCACATCATTCGCCTCCCATCCCCATCCGCAGTCTCTACCATCCCAGCCCTACCTCATCACTGCCTTTGAGCAAACAGTGCCGGCCACAATCTACAGCAGTGACTAATGCTCTGTCCTCCGTGTGTGTCCTCATAAGTAAAATTAGAACATCACTGAACGTGTTCGATTTAAGTTGCTGAGAAAAAAATGGGTGGGGCTAGGCAAATTTGCTTATTGCTATTCTCCAAACTATCATGACTCTGGGATTAAGATCAAAAGTGTAGTCCTTCCTAAAGCCACTTCTCTACTGAGAGCAAAGGGTGAAAACTTGATTTGAGAAGTAAGAGTGAGAAATGACTGATGGTGATTTTGGAGGCTTTTTCAGCTGAGCACGTTCATCTCTAGTATGAAATTCAGGGGTAACAGGTATGGCAATCTGGCCTTTTCCCATGTGCACTGACTGATGGGTAGTGATGTATGGGCAGTGATGACAAGAGATTATGAATCATGGACCTAAATACCAGAACATCTGAGAAGCATAATTACTTTAAAAAAAATAATACTGGATCAGAGCCCCTATCAAAAGCACACCGATTAGAAAAAAGGCAACCATATACACTATCATTTGTATTAGTATACTTTGGGGAGTTAAATATTACTATTACTATTAATCACTACACTGGCACAACAGGTATACAATTGGATAGCCACATGTAAACTGACTTACAGCGGGCCTCCTAATAAATATACTAAAGCAGATAGGAGAACTCATGAGCAATATGAAGAAAAAAAAGGTGCCTTAAAGAAAGGAAACAAATGGCAACATTAACAATATTTACTTGTTGAAATCCAAAAATAGGATAGATTGTCTTCTGCACAGGACTTTTGTAATTAAACCTCACCTCCCAGCTTTTAAGTCGTATGAAAATTACTTCTAGTATACAGCATTTTTCTTCATTTGAAAAAAGAATATCTCAGTCTACTGCGTCTTTGCTAGGTCATGAAATCTAACTAGAATGTAACAAAATTATTTTGTTTTCATTGCATTAATGCTAATGATTACCTCCTACTTACTGCAAATGTAATGTTCTTAAATTTATAGCATTGTAGAAGTTTTCTTTTAGAAGAATCAACTGATTATATTTCAAAAAAAGAATGAGACAATCTAAAGAAAAGATTAGGTAAACATAGTGTAGGTAGAAAAGAAACAATTCCACATATCAGCTAATTATATTTTAAGTACACTTTTTAAAGGAAAATTAAGGAAAAGGAAAGTGCAAGCCTCAGAAAGATAACTAACCAAAAAGAAAATAAATAAATAAAACAAAGGAAGAAGGAAAGAGAGAAAGAAAGAGACTGCAGCACTGAAAATATAAATTGCTCTGGGTACGTAACAAGAGACAGAACAGATGGAAAAAGAAAAGACAAATTATACCAGGTCAATATGCTTATACTATGAATTTTGTAATTTATCTTGAATATAATGGATTTTTAAGTGGGAGAGTAATATATTTAAATGTGCTTCTTTCATAAAGATTATTTTGCCAAACTATGCACAAGAAAGTAGAGACTCAGGATATGTTAGAGATGCCAAGACCAACTGGGATTCTCATAGCAAGTGAGGTGTGAATGGCTGACCTACAATATTGGCAGAGCGGAGACAGGTGAAAAATAAAGATGGCCTCATGGAGGAAAAAGGGGGTAAGTCATAAGTGATCAATGGGACAAGAACTTCCAACAGAGCATGAAGTCTGACCTGTGTCCCAGCTTTCTCATGAAGATGATTGCTTAAATTATTTTAATTGTATTTAAACTCTGTGTTTATTCCTATTGTGATAATAAGTAAACAGTTTTTTAACCTTGACAACAAATTACATTCCAGGTGGTGTGCTTATAAGCACATTCACTGAATTATGTCACCTAATTCTCTGAACTGGTGAGTCAATTTGGTGATACATTTTACACAAGAGGAAACGGAGATTTAGATGGGCTACACAGCTCAGTGGCGGTTCCGGGCTCGGACCCCAGGCTGTCTTCTCCTGGCACCTGGACTGTTAAATGCTGCCTGCTGCACCCCTAATGGTACTGTTTTCCAACCCAAGCATACAGGAAGAGAATGAAGCATTGGGGGGAGACAAGATGACTTTTGTTTGGTCATACTGAGTTTTGGATGTCTGTATGGCATTCATAGCGCAGATTTCAAATAGGCAATATTAGAAGAATCAGAGTTTGTTGCTAAGATTCGGGAATTACCAACAAACGGGTGGTTAGAGGAAGCTTTAGGTTTAGACAGTTTTCAGTGAGTGGCTGGGGAGTGAGATTCTAAAGTAAAATACGGAAGGCTTTTAAGTGTCAAGGATGTAATGGACTCTGAGGCTTTATAATGAAATGTTCACGAATTGATGTCACAATCCTCTAAGAATATAACATGACTTCAGTTGAAAATCAAGTTACCAAAGACCCTGCTGAAATCCAGTTTTCTAGTAGATGGTAGTATAGCAAGATGTCACAACACCGGAGGAAAAATATTTTTGCTTCAAGGTAGAGGAATAATGTTTATTGACTTGGCATTTTGATCCCCACTGTCTCACCCCAGCCCCTTGATATTTTAGAGGGAAATATTCATTGTTGTTTGTACTATCACTACAGTTAGGGGGCTGTCTTAAGAAAAAGGGTAGGTGACAAATTAGAAAGGCTAGGGGCCCCTGGGTGGCTCAGTGGGTTAAATGCCCAATTTTGGCTCAGGTCACAATCTCGCAGTTTGTGGGTTCAAGCCCTGTGTCAGGCTCTGTGCTGACAGCTCATAGCCTGGAGTCTGCTTCAGATTCTGTGTCTCCCTCTCTCTCTTTCTCAAAAATAAACATTAAAAAAATGAAAAAGGCTAAAACATCAGTGGGACAGGACAGGCCCCACAGGGGTCTTTTGAAAGCCCTATGACTCACACAAGCATGATTTCACGGGCTGCTCCCAAAGAAAACTTTCTCCACTTCAAAGACCTTTCTGAGAATGTATAGTATAGAACACTTAGCCATTCTGTTTAAAACATTTTTAGAATTTTATCATGGTTTATTTTTCAGTGTCTAAATTTAAATTTGGAATAATGCTCATCTCAGCAACTTAATATCTACAGCCAACATACATAAATTAGAACACAAAAGCCCATGCTGCTATTTATTGGATGGGAAAATCTACTAGGTGGGAAAAAAAATGAAAATAGAGTGATTGTAAATTATATATTTGTGTGCAAGAACTTAAGTTGAGCAAAATATGCTATTCCATCAGCAAAACTCATAGCATTTATAGATCAGTAAAACATCTTTGAACATTCTTCAGATATCTGACTTAGCAAATTTGAAAAAGCACTTAGTCATGGATTTTTATGCTGGATGGTAAAGCCTATGAATACCACACAAGGGAAATTTCATCTTCATTTTTTTTTTATCTCATCTATGTCAACCCCCATCCATGCTGAATTTATAGAAAACATTACCATCTCTGAATCATACATATATTTGAAAGGAAAGATTATGGATTTTCAAGGTTGTAAGAGGCGTTAAAGGTCAGGAGCCCATCCACACAAATGGGCAAACTTTGAATGTTTAGAATTGTCATGATTAACCACAGTTGCCTAACATGAGACCTCTAGTCCTGCTCTTCGCCGTGGGAGCCACGGCACCAGGTGACATCGGGCCCTCCTGCTTCATCCCAGTCAGGCCGGGGGTTAGGTTGTGTTGGAATCATTTCTACAGTACTGAGAAAGTTTGCTGAGTGAGTGATTTCCTGAATTTTGTCCCCCTCCCCGCAAAATTCCTATGTTGAAATCCTTATCCCCAGGATCTCAAAATGTGACAATACATATTTAGGATAGGGTCTTTAAAAGGCTATTTAAGTTAAAATGGGATCATTAGGGTGGGTCCTAATCCAACAGGACTTCTGATGGATGTTCTTATCTGAAGAGAAAATTAGGACATGAATAGAGGGAAGAATAAGTGAAGACAGAGAAAAGATAAGCCAAGGAGTGAGGGCTGAGAGGAAACCAAACATGCCGTGCCTTGACCTCACACTTCTAGCCGCCAGAATTGTGAAAAAATAAGTTTCTGTTGTTTATGACAATGTCTGTGGTACTTTATTATGGCAGCTTGAGCAACCAATACAGGAAGTAAAAGAGAAACACCCCCTAATATACTAGTAAGTTCTCTGCAGATCCAGTTTTTAAGAGTCTTTCTGCCTCGCCAGTGACAACCTAGTTTTCCTTACATAGAGGATTAATATAAAGAGTTCAAATAGAGGATTAAAGGTTGCTAACAGATCTCTGTGTGTCTTTAAGTCCTAACTTTTAGTACCATTTTTGCCCCTCATATTTCAGAAGGAGGGTTTGAAAAACAAGTTTAGCATTCCTTTGGGCAAAAGGGGTGGGAAGAAGAAAGAATTTAAATTACCTGCTAATGAGTGAAACTCCTTGGTGTATAAAGCTAAACTTTAAGTTACGAATTCAAAGATTTTCTTTTTAATGTATGATTTCAGAATACACTCCAATTTTGTGTTTAGGGCATTAGGAAAACTTAGAAGCACAGCTTGAATGCATTCTAATTATAAAACTAAAAGATGGGCTATTGAACTAGTTAGTATGCCACTTACATACTTTCAAACAATAATGAGGGTTTCAAAATAAGTAGCAGTCTTATAAAATTCAAATGGATGATAGTTGTGTTATGGTAAATGTGAACAAATTGCGATTTCCTTATCTCAGCAGTAGTACATAGAATGAGACTATACCAAATATTTGTCTCCAAATGTCAACAGTATAGTAAATCTCAGCAATCTTTTGAGGGATTACAAAATAGATAGAAAATGACTTAGTAAAAAAAAATAGTGCATATTGGTAATTTTTTAATAGAGAAAACATTTCCTATAAGTGAACACAAACTTAACCTCTCAGTCACTGTATGATAGGGTAAAGCTCTCCAATACTATCACACAAACTGACAAACTTGATGATCCTGTCTTGATGTAACAGGGGATGCCCATCTACCAGGGAAGCTATGGGGATTAGAGCTGCTCCATGAGCTGTTCCTGACTAGGAACCATTACATTACTGAGAAATAAATAATGAATACTGTCCTTTAGGTAGGAAATGTATATATATATTCTTCATTTGGAAAATCTATTAGTAAGATGTTCTCTGATGCTTTTGTCTCTCAACTATAACCCCGAATCCAAGTGAAGTAGGCTATTTAAATGAATCATTGATGAAGGAAGAAAACATAGTCTAAGATACAGGAAAGGATTGGAAGATATGAGAAATCATGGATCCCCTTTTATTGACATCAGGGTTATTAAAAAAACATTAAAAGTGTAAAAATGTTTTCAGTTTTCTTTTGTCAAAATCTCTAATGTGGCTGAATGAATTTAGAATTGATTATGAGACATCCCAAGAGAATATTTCAAATAATTGGTTGACATTTAATTTTGATATGACATACTGTAAAACTATTTTATTTTTTTCAAAACATGCTCTAGTATTTATGACTGTCACAGTAGGTTTATTGTATTAAGTTAATATCATTGTTTTATTTCAAATACATGTGCTTTTCATGTTATTTTTCTCTTTTACAACTTCTAGTTGAAGATGAAATACCTTTATTTATTTATTTATTTATTTATCTATTTATTTATTTATTTTTGTGAGAGAGTGAGAGAGAGAAGCATGCATACATGTGCACAAGCTGGGGAAGGACAGAGGGAGAGGGAGAAAGAGAACCTTAAGCAGGCTCAATGCCCAGTGTGGAGCCCCACACAGGATTCAATCTCATTACCCTGAGATCATTACCCAAGCTGAAATCAAGAGTCAGTCACTTAACCAAGTGAGCCAGCCAGGTGCCCTGAAATATTATCCTTTAAAAAACTAGCTTAATTAATAGCTTAATTAATTAATAATGGTTTTTTGCTCGTCTTTTCACTGTAATGACATCTGTCATCATGGATTTTGCTAAACTCCTCTTATTTGTCCCAGGCCAAGGACTTTTTTAAACATTTCCTAAGGCCTTGGTTCACACCAAACAAGGAAAGTAGAAGATGATCTTTGTTAAGATGAAAAATGCAACATGAATTCTGTCATCATTAACAAAATAAAATCAGCATTAACAATGAAAGCAGAGCTTACATGGACAATACAAATCCTTGATTTATCTGTGTAGATTGCTACATATTTGGTTGGACAGCTCGTCTTCCCTTCCATCACTCCTCAAACCCCTAGTAACAGACCTGTAAGACCTGACACTGTTTCCCCTTCTGACTTTTTAAAGAAAAAAAATCAGTTAAACCTTATTGATAAGGAGCTTCAGTTAGAGTTGAGAGGAAAGTGGGGGGGGGGGGGGCAGGTACCTGAAGGAGAAAAGTATAAACAATCTGAGAAGACTATTCTGAATTAAAGAAAGAATGAAGGTTGCACAGAGACAGGGAACTCTTTGATGTCACAGACAGATCTCAGTGTAGACTGATGGGGATTGATAGGTATACTGAGGGAAAACATGAAAAACACAAACAAACAAAAATTGTGCACACATCCTCTGGACCCCATGTGCATACTTGATCATATTAAGTTGTACTGTTCTTTTATGGAAAGAAACCGTACCTTGCTCTATCAACAGGACCATGAAAAAGTACAAAAATAAAAAGAGCTTGATATAAGAGTTGGAAAATAAGAAGCCACTGCTACAAGAAATAAAGACGGAGAATGATTTCTGGAAGATGAAAAGCATGTTGGACCAGGTTGAGGGTGATACACATCAAGGCTGAGGAGTCCACAGTCACATACAAAAATGACAGATCATAAGAAAGTGCTTGTTCATCAGAATCCCAAGCGATTCTACAGTCCAAAGCAGCTGCGCTGCAGGCCAGAGAAATACACAAACATCAGAGCCATCTACACTTCTGCCCTACAACTGTCTGAGCAGAGTGGACCTGGGTCCAGAGCAGTCAAGTAGTGACTCTAGCAACAGCCCAGCAACAGAAAAGGCAGTGAACTACCACATCTAGGAGATACAGTCATCAGGGGCTACTTTCTATAAACAGAATTGAATTTAAAATAAAGACAGGAAGAAACAATATTCCCATTTGGACTAAGGATTCATGCTTATTAATTCTGTTCAAAATTAACTTTAAAATGTGAAGTTAACTTTAAAATATTAACAACCAATTATCACCAAACATCTAAACAAAAAATAAGCAGCATTTCAGAGTGGCATCAAAACAGAAGCATCTCCCCCAATAGTTTTAAAGGGAAAACACTTAAAAATTAAAATTAATATAGTCAATATTGAAAAAATATTAGAGATTTAACACATCAATTTCATCCTTTAGAAAGCATAGGTTGCTAAGAAAATTAAATGTTCTAGGGCAAGGGTAATTGCCAAGCAATTACATTAAATAAAACATTAGTTGAAGATCAGAATTGAAATGGCTGGGGATAAAATGAAGGAATTAGAAATCTTTAAAGCAAAAATTGAAAAGAAGATTTGTGGAATTAATCCTACCTATGATTTTCTTTTCCCATTTATTAGTGACATGAGAAATACACAGAAACTTTATTTACCAACTACTAAGTGTGAGTTAGGACTCTAGACATTTTATGTATGTTTTCACAACATATAGCAAGATTACATCACCATTTTATAGATGAAAATTCAGAGGCTTACAAACACTAATAATTATCTTCAAGCCATTCATACAGGAGACTGAACCACCACCCTGTCTCTCTAAATCTTAAAATATTTAAGTATTCTGATATTTTAATCTGGATCAGGTATAAATTCTGGGGTTCTACGGTCAAATAAACATCAAAGGTCTAAGCAAGCATACTGTACTGTCTTCAAGTGCATTTTAATATTAGGTAGTAATACATTTTCAAAGAAGAGAATCCAAGTTTCTGAAACACATAAATGTTTCTGATGTAAATGTAACATACATTTCAGAATGAGTTCTGACTTTTGGTTTAATAGCACCTTGATATCTACTATAGCTGTATTTGACAAAACTGGGAATCATAATGAATCATACACATAAGACAGCATCTATTCTCTTGCTAATGATTATATAACTCCTGTTGCTGTCAGTAGTAATTTTGAAGTCATACATTTTCAATGAAAAATCTTTGTGTTACAAGTTTTTATGCAGTACTTGACATGATTTCAGGTTTGACAATAGTAATCTTACTATTTTTTACTTTAAGTTATATCTTTTTGTTAGTTTCATGGCCAGAAGTTAAACTAGAGTGGCAGGATGACTATATTTTATATATTAAAATATTCTTAACAATATCATTTTTGTTCCAGTGTTAACTTTTCATTGACTTTTTTTTCATTTTCCTTCTATTGAACAACTCAAACTTTTGAATCTAACTCAAAAGTTAGCTTTACAGTAGTCTTTTTTTTTAGACAAAGAAAGAGAATTAAAAAGTTAGATTATAAAGATCCAATATATTCCAATACTAATGAATTTTTTTTCATAGATATTTAATCATTTTTAACTCATCCAACAAATATATATTGTTTCCTTGTTGTTTCCTTTTTTACCAAAATTGATTTTTAATAAAGCCTACATTCTTCAAGCGCACCTGGGTGGCTCAATTGGTTAGGCATCTGACTCTTGGTTTAGGCTCAGGTCCTGATCTCAAGGTTTGTGAGTTCAAGCCGTTGACAGTGTGGAGCCTATGTGGAATTCTCTCTCTCTTCTCTTTGCCCATCCCCTGCTTTTGCTCTCTCTCAAAATGAATAAATAAACTTAAAACAAAAAAGAGTACATTTTTCAGAAAAAATTTTAGGAATCAGGGAATAAAACATCCGTTCCAAAACATGGAAACCTCTGGATTTTTGTCAGAAAAGTTGTTGGCTAAATCACAGCGCCTTTATTATGCAAATAGGGCTCATTTTTCTGCTAATGATATTGCATCATTTCCCCCACTTAAAAGACATGGAGAATATACATTCATTTAGAGAGGACTGGAGACTTTGAAGAGAGATAAAAATGAAATCAATGTATTTTGTAAGAACTATACAAGGTAGAATGTTAGGCATTACATATTTTTTAATCATACAATATAACATCCTGAAATGTAGGCATGTAGAATTTTTATTTTACAAATGACAAACAAAAGTTGCAATGAGCATCTGAGAAAACCAGCTGGATTAGTGTCAGGGCTCAAGGTCCAAAACTCGTGCCCAACCCAACTCATTCAGAAGCACTTGATTTTTTGTGCAGTAAGTAAATATCATGGCAGAAATGTTCTTTTGGGGAAAAAGAAATAAAATAAAATAAAATAAACTGTTTTGATTGCAGGTAGTAGAATATTCCTGCTTTTTACAGACTGGGTGAGTGAATCTCTCCTGTAAGATCAGGATCTGTCAGTCAGCTCTGCTTGAGCACAAGCTTAACGGGCCATAAATGCCAGAGCAGGATAAAGAGAGTAAGCGGGAGAACTGCTATTGACAGTCTAACAAGCTCTGATAATCGATTTATGTAGAAAGTCCAATTAGATCCGGCTGACCAGAACTCCAGTGACACCAGGCTAAAGTCCAGTTGTGAGCAGCAATTGTTGTCAGGATACCCGTTGGCCAACGGATCAAATATTTAAACCCCCTTTAGTTTAGTTCCCATAATAAAGATACTACCGTTACTCTTCTCCACACATTAAAATCCAAGCCCATGGAGAAAGGCATAATAAAGACTTGACTGCCAAAAATAATCACACAATTTTGCATACGCGTAAAAATAACAGAGCATATTATTTTTTCTTCATCAAATATTTCCAAACACATTTAAGTCTTACACCCATTTCCTATGGAAAAGGCCTAAAAATCATCAAAGAGCATTTTCCCATGGTGTTCATTTTTTGTTTTGTCACTAGAATTATCTCTTCATCAATTATTTTAAAAAATGATTCAGCACAGTGGTTAAAAATTGTTGTCTTCACTAACTTTGAATTGAACCTATTTAAGTAAAATTACTTTTTTTTGTTTCTTTTTACTATTTTGGATATGCCACTTTTATATACATTCCTAATAAAATTCTATGTCATAAATTCCAAAGTTAATATATACGAAATGAACATAAGAACCAAGCAACCACAGACTCAATTTGATTCTGTTTTTTGACCTGTTACCATCACTGGTAGCTGAGTCCCTACATCATGAAGAATGTTATTTTGCTCCACCTTCCAAACAGGCTCAGAATAATGTTCATCTTAATTAGACTTACAATAGACTAAAGTTCAGTAATATTCATATAGTGAATTTCTAGTGGGCTTGGCCAGCCACAAATCTAACATTAATTGAATTTGGATGAGTTCCCGTATGTGCTCTTATGCTATGATGTTCTTAATAGCAGAAGTAGTGAAACCACCAGAAAGTAAGTTTGCCCAGCTGGTATAAAATTATACCTCAGTTTCTTGTCTCGGCTCAGTTCACATTCTAGTGCGCAGGATTTGACACTGTAGTCTTTACTTTGGTCTGTCTGGTTTATATTTTCTTTAAATAGTTAAAAGAACAACTAAGCATGATTACTTGGGCTCTCATGGGGCAATCATTGTATTTTAGAGCATAAAATCACTTTGTTTAAAGATTTGCTCTTCTGGAGCACCTGGGTGGCTCAGTTGGTTGAGCGTCCGACTTCCGCGTAGGTCATGATCTCACGGTTTAAGGTTTTGACCCCACAATGGGCTCTGTGCTTATAGCTAGCTCAGAGCCTGGAGCCTGTCTTCAGATTCGGTCTCTCCCTCTCTCTCTGTCCCTCCCCCAATCTCACTGTCTGTCTGTCTGTCTCTCTCAAAAAATAAACAAAACATAAAAAAATTAAAGATTTGTTCTTATTTAAATTGAAAATGGGCTATTCATTTGTTCACAGTAACCACTATAGTGCTTGGGCCAAGGTTTATGTTTAAATTAATGAAAAAGATGTCTAAGAAAAATATGCCATACATAGATGTGTATCTATTTATTTCAGCCCCAAAAGGTGTAAAGGACATTGAGAATAGAGCACATCGTCTTTGAAACTTTTCTTCCACAGCAGCACATAGGGATTGATATGGAATAAACTCTCAATTATTTGTTGAAGGAATAAACAACTTAATAATTAAATTAATAAATGATATTCACAGTGTACAAAAGATCACAAATATTTCAGACAACTACATAGTGTGAAAAAATTACTTCGTGTAGGAAAATGCCATATCAAACTGTCATGTACAACTTAGTTTGATAATTTTCTTCTTCTCTAGAATCTCATTTGCAAAACAGGTTTCGAATACAGTAAAATATTATCCTGATGGTCCTCTTAAAATGTTTTGAAGTCTAAAACTTTTGATCCATTCAAAAATTCACCATGAAGGATTTGAAGTTGTCTAGGAATAGTATTTGTACAAAGATAAAATATGAAATAGTTGATCTGTGCACATAAGCATGGGAGACCACTTTAGAAGAAGAAACTTCATGAACTCTGTGAACCTTTTAATCAAATCAATTCTGTGATACCTTTTGCTTGATGAAGCAAAGGGGTCTATCTCCATGTGTTTTTAAAAATTTCACAAAGACTAATGGAAAAAAAAAAAGACACTGTTCTCTTCATGACCAGATGAGGTTTGGCTCCTTCTTGAGAAAAGCTTACTTAATTCATTCTAATGGATGAGAAGTAACAGTAAGCCTATCGACTCTACATTGTAGGCTGCACAAAAAAGGGAGCTGGCAGGGGAGTGTTCTCTCCCAAAGGAACTTGGTGAGTCATGATCTCTTTCCAGACTAGTGTGAATAACTGCAAACGGTGGGTTATTCTCCTGTGGACTGTGAATATTAACCTTTGAGTGGCTTTCAAATTCCCAGAGAAATAGCCCCTGGATCTCCAGCATACATTAAAACCTAGAGAGAGCTAAAAAAAATAATAATAATAAAATACCAGAATGTACAAAAAGCAAGAGAAAATGAATGCATTGCTAAAGAAAGAGAGTTAAAAAAAATAACAATACACACCAAATATTTCATTTAACTTTTTCCCCAATATCCCTTCATGCCAATTTTACTGATAATTAGTATAATTTAGGCATAGATTATGTTTGAACATTGTTCATGGTCATGGTATATGACATACAGTAGAAAGCCTTTCTATTAAGAATCACAAAACTTCCAAAAATTTTTTAAATAACTTATTTGACATGCTTGATCTCACCAAATAAATCATACCAATTTGATATTAGATATAACTGGAAAGGAAGAGTTCTGGCTAAGGAAACATTTTATAAAGGTTTTTGTTTTGTTTGTACTTACCTGATATGTCTATTCTAGACACAAACATTTTGTCTGCATTATAACCCATGAATTAGCTATAAAGCTGACTGTATTCATTTATTTGGATTTGATTGAGACAAACAACTGGTTAAGTAGAACAATAAATAAAATACTATTTATACATCCGTGTGGATATATAGAGAGAATTTATTAATTTACTATACTGGTAAATTAACCCCACAGCATGCAGCTTTGAGAATCCAGACAGAATGTGTTGTATGTCTTCATTGACTAACTGTAATGTAATTGTCAAGGTTGTGGAATAGAGATTTATATAAGTGAAAAAGTTGTGATGCAGTATTTCACACAGTCATGTTGTAACACACTGTCATTTCATTGATTAAAGCTGGTTTTGTCACAGAGTCAAACTGTGAACCAAACATTTGAATTCAGTGTAGCCATGTTAATAAAATCCATACAAAAACGAGGCAATAAAATCAACCGGAAGCCCAGAAACGTTGGGGTCACATGCAGCGGCTTAAACAGTCTGCCCTCCTGCCCAGCTGGGGAATTCCAACGTATCCTTCTGTCAATCTGCTCACATCCCAGCTGGACAGCTTGAGACACGAGCTGATGACTACACAAAGTGGCCTTTCTCTAGAGGAGGGCTAGACAGCTGGCAGAGTAGGTCACTGTGCCTTTGACATGAACTCAACAAGACCGTTCCTGTCTTCAAATTCCACCCATGTAACTTTGAACCAACTATTATAGTAAGATCGATTACAGAGTACTTCGTAGCAGCCAGGACAAGATAATAATAAACAATAAACTAAATAAAGTGCCCTTATGTTAATAAATCAGAATTCCTACTTAGGATTAATTTAAATCCTTAGGGGAAAAAAAGGAGAGAGTAATTTGCTTTGGTCTGTTTAAGATTCCTTCCTTCCTTCCTTCCTTTCTTCCTTGCTTCCTTCTTTCCTTCCTTCTATGGTTTTAGCAATTGCCTAACATTTCTGTGATTCTGTGATCATATAATAATTTATTTGAACCAAAGCATTCCATTCTTTGTCCAATCATTCCAACTTTCATTTTAAATGCGGAATTGCTCTAATACTGTTAGAATGAAACTTCCTCCAATTCTCTCAGGAAAGAAAATCTTTTGCTTTATGTGTACAGCTCTGCAACCTTGTGATTCTGAGCTCTCGTTCCCTGCCATCTTTGCTTTTTGCCTTGATGCAAAAATGGAAGCCAGATTTCAAATTCCTTTCATTTCAGGGAAATAATATAACTTTCAAGTAGGAAATTAGCTGAAACCAAATCTACACATGAACATAAATATGGTTATTACTTTTTCGCATTAAGAATATAATTTCTGGTTGCCATAGTTTGGTGTTTTACAATTTCTGTAGGATAGTGATTCCTAGACTTTGGGAATTTTGTAGTACCATTTAGAACAATGAGGAACCGAAGAGTCACATAAAGTTACATTTTTTTCTGGGTTCATATATTAAAAGCAAAAACAAAGGTGATTTATTTGTCACCAATATGTCATAAAAGAAATATCGAAGAAAATTAGAAGTAGCAATTTCAACATTAGTCACAATTTTTCAAGGCATAAAGATGTACGTTTTAAAAACACATTCTGTGTATCATTATCCTTGTTTCTCTGGCTTTGATGGAAACTTCATCATGGACTAGAACATCTCCTAAGACAGGAATTTGGGAACCACAGTCTTGGCTCTCATAGAGTCCGTCTATAGATATTGAAGACTTCGTGCATTGAAGCCATAAACATATACATTACCAGGCATCATTTATAGAATTTAATTATTAAACAGGAACTGTCTCTATATTCTGTGTCATAATTGTAACTTTTGAAAGATTAAGCAAGCACTGCTTAATAGTTTTTACTTTTTCTGTTGCTTAACATATGACTCCATCCTCTAATTTTTGGGGAATGTGACTTTGCATGATATTATGTCTAAGAAGATTAATATAAATTTAACAAAATTGCTCAGAGTTACTGCTTTTAATGATTCATTAGGTAAGTAAATCCAAGGAAGAAATAACTGTAGATTTGTAATTTACAGCAAGATCTAAAGCTAAAAGTGTTTACTTAGTGAAACTGCTTGATGAGGAGGACACATTGAGAAGATATGTCCAGTGCTTGCTTCGGCAGCACATATACTAAAATTGGAGAAGATATGTCCAGACCTTAACCTCTTTTATACCCTATGAACAACCACTTCTATTGTTTGCTTGCGGATACTTTCAGTGGTCTTTTGCAGATAAAAGCAGATTTTATGGTACATATTTTATACATTAACCTTTCTTACACACAACTAGAAACTATAGATCTTCTTATATGCCTATTTCCCCTTAATAAAAATATCTTAAAGATATTTCTATATCGTACATAGACAATGATTCCATTTTATCTCCTTTCAACCTGTAATCAAGAAGAACAAGCCTAGAGAGGTACAGCTTTTCTGAGCTCACACTAATGAAGACATCAATCTGAGGACATTTAGGATACCTTTGTTTTATAGCAAAGTGTTTACAAATTATTGCACTTATTTATTAGTCTAGGAGGGATGTTTTAAAAATAGTATGGTAGGAAGAGTTCCAATTCACATTTGTTCAAGGTGAAAAACAGTTACTCACTATATAGTTACTCGGTATTTCCCATAAGCCCCTATTAAATGTGTGCTGGAAGGAGTGACTAACAGCCCTGTAGATCTTACCAGTAATCATGAATGGGCACAGATTCTATTGAAAGAAATGGAAATAACTAAGACAAACTAATAGGTTCAAATGCTTTAAAATCCTAAGTGTTATTTTATTTAGACTAAGGATTTCACATTTACTCAGAACATATGCCTTATTTACAAATCCATTCCACATTTATAGCGATGTTTCATATAAGCAGTCCAGAAAAGACCAAAAAAAAAAAAAAAAGTAGACTCCTAGTTGGAATGATTATAGCTTGTTATTTAGGAGTTCAGACTATGTCTGCTGTAGCTTAGCTGTATTCCAGGAAAGTCACCCCCAAGCTGCAAAACATGGGGAAAAAGTATATTCCTGCTAAGCTCCAATTTCGGATTTGTGAAATGGGGAAACTATTTCATCATATTGCCACTCTCCAATGAGAAAGATATGTTTATCAAAAAAGCTGGAAAATTGTATACATACAAAATAAGCTCATGATGATGATGATGATGAACAGCTTCAAAGAGAGCATAAATATTCATAGTAATAGAGTTAAAACTGTAAATTATGTATGAGATTTAACTCCCTCTTTAAAATAGACATTTTTATAAATTGAACTTAAATTTCAATTCAATTAAACATCAATTCAATAAAAAAGTGAATTTCTGTCATATATTTTTAATCTGAGATATATGTTTTATTAAAGATTTAAGTGGTGATGTTTCTCAATACAAGAGAAAGTGTTAGTTTATAAAACATTAATTTTAATACTACTTCTGCTACTAACTTACAGGGGTGCTAAATTTTTATAAAGATATAAAAGAGTTTTAAAATAATAAGATACAGATTTATAAGTGTAATAATTCATTAAAATCATACATATTAGATATATGTGCTTGTGTGTGTGTGTGTGTGTGTCTTCAATCCTGAGATTGAAGACAGTATATAACAGAGAAGTTTGAATATACCAATGTGAGTTTTTTTAGATGTCTTGGAAGAGCCCCATGTATTTTAGATCCCAATTACACTATGCAATGGCTTTATGCTTGTAATTCTTAATGTGGTTTGAAGTTTCTTAAATGTATACTCAAGAGCATATGACAAAGTGTTTAGAGGTGTAGTTTACTTTTTATTCATAATTTTGTACCCATGGATTCAGGTATCAATCATACATATCCAAGAAAAATATTTGTTCCCTTCTATTATTTTGTATTTTGTAAAAACAAATTAATTATCATAATAGTATTGTTGTCTCTTACTCTGTCCCTCTTTCATTTGATCCATCTCATTATACAACCTCTGAATCTTACTTCAAACTCTTTTCTAAACTCCCTAGGTATAATTTTACCTTTTATTATAATTATAACATCCAGTTAATTTATCTTCATTTTAACTCATGATCTTGCTTTAATTAAATTTCACTGCTATTTGCATTTTCCTAAGACTTGCTTGGTATGACTTGGATTGCCATTTTTAAATAATTATGATTATTCAGACAATTATTATCTTCTATGAAAGTGGTGGCAGTTGACAATTATTGTTATAGGACTAGTCTGTTTTAGTAGGCAAGAGGGTTCCCTTCAGAAATGGCCTAAAGAGAATGGATAAAGAATGAGTGTAAAGGAAGCAACAGGATGGAAACATTGGAAATTTATGGCGAGATGTGGAAAATAAGCTTAGGAATTCCCTGAGCTTGGACTGATGGGTTAAAAAGGCATAAAGAATTAGAAAGCCACAGATGAAAACATCCAAGGTTAGGTAAATAAGATTAGGTTTTTAGGGCTGAACCACCCCCTAATTTAGTACAATAGCAGAAAGCTGCTTTCACAGGAGGGAAGGATCAAAATAGGTAAACAGGAAAACAGGACTTTAGACTGCAGCTAATTAGTAAAACAAAGGTGTTTTGTTGACCCTGAGGTAGCATGCTCTGTCTTTCTCATCCCCTGAACACTGGTGGAGCCTCATGTTTGCTGTAAACAACCTTCCACCCAGCACCAGAATCTTGTTTTGTATTGACCCAAATCCCTAACACCACATTTCTCCAAAACCCTCTTTTCCCCACGCCCATAAGTTAATGGTCACAGTTTCATTGTCTCTTTGTGCACACCCATCATGATTTTAACAAAAATGGAGACGGACCCATACTTGGGATCTTGTCTCCTCCCAGACATTAGCCTCTATCACGTGCATTTTCAATCCTGTGTCCCGCTCTCTTGCTGGACTACTTCAGACCCAGAGTCTGAAGCAGTGGGAGTATTTTATTCTGTGTCATACAGTTAGTAGGACTGAAAATTCAAATATATACTCTCTATTGAATTTTTGTACAGTGCCTTTAAGATGGGTTTACTCTAAGTTAACTTTTGATGGGTGTCTGATGAATTCAACATTTATCAGAGACTTTACTCCCATAATTATAAGAATGAAGCATCTTATCCATAGTATTTCCCCTAGAATTGATTAAGTGATTTGTATTGGGTCTAATCTGAATAATACTTGAATCAAGAGAATTCCATCATTTAAATTTCTACACTTAGTTCTTATCTCAGTGGAGATAGAGTTAGCCCAGTCTATGCTATTTCTTTCATTGATTAGAACTAAAAACTCTAAACTAAATATATACTCAAGCTACCAGAAGACTCTGCAAAGTGAATAATAGCAGGCAAATTAGGGTACGAAGACAAATCTTGATGAATGATAAGTATTACAGTGAGTATTCTGTGTTTCCTATATAGATCTCAGCTTTGACTTGAAGGTAGCTGAATCCCAAAATCCCATTTGTAGGCTCAGGAAGTAAAATCTCTGAGAGAAATGATCTCTTTCTAAGGAGAAGTCTGTAGGCAAAGGCTTCTGTGAAGTACAGAGCATAGGGGAGGGAGGAATTACTTGTTTTCCTCATAATCTCTCTCCCAGCACAGTCCAAGAAAACAATCCCTAGCATTAAAAATCTTACTGTTATTGTGTCAGGGATGATGGCAGTGCAGCCATGCTGACTCCTAATCCTGTCCTGCAAGAAAAACTAGAAAAAAAATATCATATTGTCTGAAGCATATAGGGGGAAATCCTTGTTGTTTCCATTTTTCTATTGCTCCTTCCCTCTGAAAGGGAAATCGGTTGCATGAATGTACACGATAGTGCAAGGGGCTAAAACCTTGAGCTGTATCAATTTTTCATCCCAAAGCACCAGGAATAGAGGCCTCTGTGATCTGGAGAGTCTGGAGAGGAAAGAGCAAGCAACCGGAAAATGGGATATGCTAAATCTGCACCTGAGCTGACCCAAGTCCCAGGCTTACCCCCGAGCTGCATGTGAAGTAAACAGGTCACTAGTAACATGTAGGCTGCTTTGAGAACTGGTCTATAATATAAACCACCACTCAAATCTGCCCAAAAGATCAATACCCTTGGCCATAAAACAAACTTTATTAAAAGAATGCATACAATGCACACCTGACAATAACAGAATTAAACTAGGATTAGTTATTCAAAGGTATCTAGAAAACCTAAACATTTAGAGATTAAACACTGTATCTCTAAAAAAAAAATCTATGGATAACAGAATAATCCTCAAAAAATATTAGAAAATATGTTTGACTAAAATAACATGAAAATAAAATACAATAAACCATTAAACAATATGGGGGTTAGAGCTACTGAGCCCTCTGTGCAGCTCAAAACCCACTTATCACTTTTGATTTTCCAAAAACATATTACTAATAGCCTACTGCTGACTGGAAGCCATACTAATGACATTAACAAGCAAGTAACACATATTTTGTATATTATATACTATATTCTTATAATAGAGTGAGCAAGAGAAAGTAAACGTAAGTAAGAAAATTATAGGGGACAGAAAATACATTTACAGTATGGTACTGTATTTATTGAAGAAAACCAGAGTGTAAGTGGATTCACACAGTCCAAACCTGTGTTGTTCAAGGATCAGTTGTATATCAAAACTTGTGGGACTTTGTGTTAAAAAGATGATAATATAAAAATGTATATCAGTAAATTCCCATATTAGAAATGAAAAAAGTTCTCAAATCAATGGTGTAAAATTTCATGTTAAGAAACTAATAAGAGTAAACTCAATTCAAATCAAGCATATATAGACATACATATTATATATAATATAATGCATTATATATAATTATATCATATATAATGTATTATATATAATTATATGTAAGATACATTATGTATAATTATAATATAGTATATATCAATATATAATATATATTAAGAGCAAAAATCAAGGAACTTGAACACAAACAAAAATAGAGAAAAAATCAATGTAATTATAAGTGCTTACATAGCAAGCCATAGCTTTTGACATCATAGAATAACAAAGCAAACAAAAAAACAGTAATCATGCAAGTGAATAAAGTGATTACAAGAGCTACCAAAAGAATAAAGTGGTTCTACTGCTTTAGGAGGCTATTGAGAAAGAACTCTCACTGATGGTCACTTTTAGGCTGACATACGCCGACTCTCACCACAGGGAGACTTCATGAAGGAGAAAGAGGTCAACTGCACAGGGGTTGGGGCAGAGAACATAGTGCCTACAATGTTCTGGAAGCTGGGGGAGATATTTGTACAAGAATACCAGGATTCAGGCACACTGAGTGATAAGAATCCTGGAACAAGCTATCAGAATCATGCATCCTCTTTTCTAGTCAAGAAATACTTCTTGGCTGCTACTTCTCATTCTAGGTACTGGGATTAGAGTAGTAATAAAAAGCACCGAGCCCCTTTTAGAGCTTATAAAATGTATGAGAAACACAATAAGCAAATAAATAATAAGTATATGATTTGTCCAATGGCTATGAGCCCTATGGGGGAAGTAAAATGATTTAGGGGATAGGGATGGTGAGGGAGGGGTGACGATTGATATTGAGGATAAGTGGTGAGGAAAGAAAGGCTTTTGGATGAG
Source organism: Suricata suricatta (assembly GCF_006229205.1). Taxonomy (NCBI): domain Eukaryota; kingdom Metazoa; phylum Chordata; class Mammalia; order Carnivora; family Herpestidae; genus Suricata; species Suricata suricatta. The sequence goes on along the minus strand of NC_043705.1, from coordinate 125,069,480 downwards.
GCCAAGTTTGAGCACAGAGCAGAAAGAAAGGCGTTAGCCATGAATATAACTGGCTGAAAAAGATTCAAGGCAAACAGTAAATGTGTCATGATCAGAACATGGTTGGTGTCTTTGGGAAGCGGTAAGAAGGTGAATATGGCTGGAGGACAGTGAGCCAGAGAGAGAGGAAGAAAACAGCCAGATCATAAGTGGACCACCCAAGTGGGCTATGCTAATACCCTGGCTTTTACTTTAAAGGTGCAGGGTTTCTAGCAGAGAAGTGATAAAACCTGAGTTACATGTTAAAAGGCTCTTTCTGGCTCCTGTGATTGGGGAGCAATGGGAAGAGCAAGGGTAAGGAGGAAAAGAGGGGAAAACATTGGAACACGAAGTGTTCGTGGAGACTGCTAATTTAAACAACTTTTTGTTTTGTTTTGAGAAAGACAGAGACAGTGTGAGCAGGGTAGGGGCAGAGAGAGAGTCCCAAGTAGGCTCCATGTGGTCAGTTCACAGAGTCTGATGGGGGGCTCAAAGTCACAAAATCGTGAGATTATGACCTGAGCTGAAACCAAGTCAGATGCTTAACTGACTGAGCCACAGAGGTGCTCCTAATCAACTTTTAAAATAGTTTTGCTGTAAAGAGAAAAAAGAGATGTCGGACAGTAACCAGAATGGCATGTGGTATGAAGGGAGTCTTGCATTATTATTTTCAGATGGAAAATGTCAGCAAATGTGTTTGTTTAGGGAAACTATCTGTGTATCTGGAAATGTTAGTGATGCAGAATATGGGGAGGGGAGGAGTATCACTGTAGTTCAGAGTCCGAGGGCTGCCAAGGCCAAAGGGGTTGGCTGGAAATACAGGCCTGGGAGTATAGCTTGGTTACAAGAGGGAAGACAGTGCAGGTGTCCTGTTTGATAGGCTGTAGGGAACTTGTGGAATGTTTTCCTATCGTTTCTATTCCTGTGTTTTTCCCTGTAGAACTGGAAAAAGGTCCATCTGTTTAGATTAAATTACATGGAGGAAGGACAGTTGGGTGGCTCAGTTAAGTGTCCAACTTTGGCTCAGGCCACGATCTCACAGTTTGTGGGTTCGAGCCCCATGTCAGGCTCTGTGCTGACAGCTCAGTGTCTGGAGCCTGCTGTGGATTCTGTCTCCCTCTCTCTCTGCCGCTCCCCTGCTGGTGCACTGTCTCTTCCTCTCTCTTGAAAATAAATAAACAACAATACATATGTATATATATATATATATGTATATATATATATATATATATATAATAGAAAGAGCTTAGACTCTGAAATCGGTTGTTGCATTTGAATCCAGACTTACCATGTGTGAGAGCATGTATCATAACCTCTCCTAAACTGTACTTCTGTGTCTATAATATAGAATGAATAACACTAAAAATTTTGTTTGAAGTGAGAATTGCATGATATCAATAACATTTCCTTGTTAGTAGTTATCTGTGTGTCATCTGTTTTAATTTCCAAATCCTTTCTACATGATGTTGACCTTCTCTGATGGATTTTTAAAATTTTGTCAAGGTGAAAAAAAATTTGCTAGAAGTGTTTTTGTGAAACAGTAGGAAAAGCCCAAATTTGCATACCAAATACTTTGATTTGGCTTTCTATAACATGCAGTAGGGAACAGAGCAAAAGAATAAGAATTGAAAGGCTGAGGGGCACCTGGGTTGTTCAGTCGGTTAAGCATTTGACTTTGGTTCAGGTCATGATCTCAAGGTTCATGGGTTCGAGCCCCACGTCGGGCTCTGTGTTGACAGCTCAGAGCCTTGGAGCCTGTCTTTAGATTCTGTGTCTCCTGTGTCTCTGACCCTCCCCTGCTCATGCTGTCACTTCTCTCTTTCCTCTCTCTCAAAAATAAATCAAACATTAAAAAAAAAAAGAACGGGAAGTCTTAGAGTCTAGCTTTCTTTCTGGTTATACCACATGATGATTAGTTTTGTCAACTTGGCTAGGCCGTGCTATGTGGTTTTGATCAAACACCAGTCTAGATGTTACTGTGGGGTTCTGTGCTGACATCAGCGAGCCTGCTTAGGATTCTCTCCCTCTCTCTCTCTGCCCCTCCCCTGCTCACATACCCTCTCTCACTCCCTCAAAACAAATAAAATAAATAGATGTTACTGTGAATGTCTGTTTTAGAATCTGTAAACATTTTAATCATCAGATACCGAATAAAGCAGATTAACACCCCCCACCCCCGCGCCCCATGACAGGCCTCATCCAATCAATTGAAAGTCTTCACACAAAACCTGAGGGTCTTTGAGGAAGGATTTCTGCCTCCAGACTAAACTTTGGACTTGATACTCTAACATCAACTCTTCCATGCATCTCTGAAGAACACTAACTTCACCTCCATTTTTCCAGGCATTCAACTTAAATCAAATAGTGAGTTTGGAAGCGTTTTAGGACACAGAAAAACATGTAGAAATAGTAAGCATTATTACACTAATAACTGTAATAATTATCAATATCTTTTAAGCACATCGTATATGACAGGAACTACTCTAAAGTGTGTGTGTGTTATGGGGGAGAGGGATAGCTCTTTGAATCCTCAGGATACCATGTGATATAGGTACTATTTTTTCCCACCTATTTGATAGATTAAGAAACTGAGGCCTAGGAATTCTAACCCAGGGTCAGACACTTGCTAAGTGGTGGAGCAAAGATACAACCAGGAATATTCATTTCAGAACATCTGCTATCTCCCTACAAACGTGTACTACATTTCCCTACTAAATTTTCTAACTTCTGTGAACAATAGAATTCTTACATGATCTTCTCTTACCTTAGATCTTCAACATTTCTTCCATGTACTTTAACAAAATTTTTTTAATGTTTATTTAATTTTTTGAGAGACAGAGACAGAGTGAGCAGGGAAGGAACGTGAAAGCAGGTTTCAGCTCATGGTCCAGCGCTGGCTCACAGCACTGCTTATCCCTTCACTGAGAGAAGTCCCAATTTTCTTCTGTAAAAGTTATAAAAATAATATCTGCCTGTCTGGCAGGCTTTTTTGAGGTCCAGATGAGAAATTTATGGATAAATTATTTCAAACTTTAATACAGTCTTCATATATGAGCTCTTAACTATTATGGGAAAGAGGATTAGCAACTTCCCGTGGTGTGTATTGTTCTGATGAATTATTTTAAACACTGGAGCTATATCACTATTGCAGTTCTTGGAGACTCACATAATTTCTTTTTAAAAAAATAGAGAGCCCCAGGCATTTTTAATTTACACTGATTATTGTTACCCCCATCATGTTTGAAAAAAGGTAAAACGTAGTTTGACTAAAAGAAATGTTGACTGTTTGATAAGAATTCAAGTTTTCATTCAATAATTACAACACTGCATCAGTCTTAAAGAAAAATAAAAATGCATTTTAATTTTAAAAGGCATCTTGTCAGCTGGATGCTTCTGCTCTGCTGACACACACCTGCCACATAATACCTGAAGCAGAAGTGGACTCAGATGATTAACAGATGCATCTCACCATCATTTCCGTGGGTAGGGCCTGCAGGACTCTCGGCCCTTGGGATTTATTCAACTTCAGGTCTGTGACAGGCCAGCGAGAGCTGGAGATACTGAGCAGCTAAAATTACTACAAAATTCTACAACTTACTTGAAGAGATTTTTTTTTAAAGTAACTTTCATTTCCCCCAAACACAATAAATATATCAGAGATTGTCCTTTATATTTGATTTCAATAATGAAACCCATAAAGTACTAAATTAACAAAGTCATTCAGCAGGAGAAATTATAGAACACCCTATTATTTGTGGTTAATGATACTTTCTGTGGCCAAAACTTTTTGTCAATGTGAAGAAAATTAATTATTAAATAGAATAATCTTCTTTTTCTAATTATGTTCCTTAAAATATAATTTAGTCATTTTGATATAGTATTTTCTGTGCTGTGAAAATTAAAAGGTGGTAATATATATTGGAATCTCTATACTTTCCTTCATTATTATATTTTCCTTAAAAAAGTTCTATCTTCTCTGTTATATATTAAACAGAATATTAACTGTACTCAGTTTATACACATATGCACATGCACAAACACACACGCACGTGCACACACACACACACACACACTTACATTTCCATATAGAATGAAGAAACTACAATGTGATTGAATTTGGACACTGAGTAAGCTCCAACAATATAATAAATGTTGGCTTCTTTAAAACTTTGAATTAACAAAATACTGAATTCACTCTTGGTGACTTGCTCATCACTCTTCTAGGGGGAAAAAATGTTCCATGAGAATGTGGTTACAGATCTACTCCTACACAAATTTCTCTTTTGCTTTTTCTTTATCTTTTATTGTCCTGTCTATGCAGTGTTCTATATAATTTTAATCTATGTTTTGTGTATTTGTTATTGTTCTTGTTTTGTTGGTAGTATTGATGAGATTTAGTATTTTATTTATTTTAATTTCGGGTAAAATTGCAAATAAAGAGTTTTATCCGATCTTTTCAGAATACTTGCAGTTCTTTTAGGGATGGACTACTTAGAATTTTATGTTAACACATATATGATTTCATGTCTTTATCTTTTGGACTTCTTTTTTTCACACTGGTCATAAATTCTAGTTTCTTGTTTTGATGTATTTTTGGTATTTTTTTTCTCCTGGTCAATGACTCACAATAATATATTTTTAATGGGTATATTCTATCTTATTATTAGAAGGCCTAAAATCTCTCTCAGTTCAAGCAGAGATAGGCTTTACAGTCACTTACACAGGATACGATGAGAACACATTCACATTCTTGTCATGCTAAATCTCTTGACTTTTCATGATGTGCTTTTTCCAACTTTATAAATGGTTCAGTAACCAATCTAAAAGTAATCTCTAATTTCAGGCTCATAAAATGATTCTTCTATAAAGATACTCAAGTCACATTAAAAAATGCAAATTATATTAATCTTCATCTCTTCTTTCATTAATTTAATTTTAATTTAACTGATGTTTGTTGAGCAACTGTAGCAGGTGACTGGGGTACAAAATTGAATTAAACAGGGTCAGTGCCCTTATAGGATAATAGTTAAAAGCAAATTCAATAGGGGCACCTGGGTGGCTCAGTTGGTTAAGCGTCCGACTTCAGCTCAGGTCATGATCTCATGGTTCATGGGTTCGAGCCCAGCATCAGGCTCTGTGCAGACAGCTCAGAGCCTGGAGCCCACTTCTGATCCTGTGTCTCCCTCTCTCTCTGACCCTCCCCTGCTCACACTCTGTGTCTCTCTCTCTCTCAAAAATAAAGAAATGTTAAAAAATTAATAAAAAAAATAAAAGTGAATACAAGAATATATACAAATTTTCCTTAAAAGGTGGGCAATGATAGATACCATTCTTTTTTTTTCCTCTTTTATCAGACCAATGAGTACTGGTTGAATACTTAGGATATGTTGGGCACCATGCTAGTAAGAATGTTAAATTTAAGAAAAAACAAGTAAACATGGTTCCCACTTTCAGGAGACGAGAGTCTAGTAGGGAAGGCAAATATAGAGACCATTGGGATGCAATATAGAAAATCCAATTAAATACACCTTTTGAGCAATTAGTTTACCAATGTTATAACACAAATGGTTTACTTTTTATAAACAAAGGGTTTAGAGGCAAACAGTGATAGATATGTGAGCTACAAAAAAAGTTATTAGTAAGTGTTATTCTATCAATGAGTAAAATGTTTAAGCAACATTGGACTGACCAGAATGTAAGCAATAAAGTGCAGGTTACTTTTTGAAGTGTGTGAAGGATGGGAAAAAGATTGAAGGGATAAGTGAATTAAATGAAATGAGATTTATTTATTTTTTCATTTTTTTAACGTTTATTTGTCTTTGAGAGACAGAGACAGAGCATGACCAGGGTATGGGCAAAGAGAGGGAGACAGAATTCTGAAGCAGACCCCAAGTTCTGAGCTGTCAGTACAGACCCCGATGCAGGGCTGGAACTGGTGAATGGCGAGATCATTCCCTGAGCGGAAATCAGACGTTTAACCGACTGAGCCACCCAGGTGCCTCAAAGTGAGATTTATTTTTAGGCAAAAATTTGTGGACAAAAATTTATTGTGGGAAAATATTCCTGGATTTTAAACCCATCATTGCCAGTTCTTAGCAGTGTGGCCCTATGCCTGTTACAAAGCTACGGTTGTATTGTTTTTAGAATGGAGAAAAATAATATCCTGTGTTGTGTTGTTGTGAAGAATAATTGAAAGAAAGTAAATAAAAGGTTTGGCACAGTTACTAACTTTGGTAACAACTCAAGAATAGAGGGAAGAAGAAGAAAGTCAATGGAGAAGATGAAGACAAAGCATTTTGCTCTAATGGCCTTTGATATTCACTTGATATAGCACAAACTTTAGTTTTTTTCTTTTATCCTGCCTTCTTGTCACTCTTTCTTAACCTACTCCATTTCCACTGACCTGTGGGAGATTTGCTGGACCTAACAGCCATTTTATGTCAACATATCTTTTATCATATGGAGCTCCTATCTGGAATTGTCTTCCCTCCACTTTTTCAAAATTACACCATTCACCTTGAATATATTTGGTTCTCCACAATTGGGTCATTCTACAGTCCCCACACTAATTAGAACTCACCATCTTCCCGATGTCCTTTCCCCATAGCATGCTGACACTCTTTTATTACAATTCTTCTATGACTATATTCCACTGGTTTTGCTTAAATGACTACCTTCCTGCTAATCACTATCCTAATGAAAACCTAACCTAATTTTACAACCTAACTACCCAACACAGGACCTAGTACACAGTACATAGTAGGGCTAAACTTGTTGTTTGTAGGAAATAAAGAACTTTGCCTAGATTTGTGCAGTTATAATGACAGAAACGAGCAAAACAAAAGAAAGATAATGCATGAAGTCTACATTGTTGAGAAGGAAAGCCAAAAGGAACTTGAGAAGTTGCAGGAAATTCAGGCAGAGAGACAAAAAATCTGCAACAAAAAGTACATCATTGCTCTTGATGACTTCCTGCATGCCTAACCCATCAGCATTATCTGTAAATTCTAAATCCTGTGTCATCAGTGTTCTTTACTTTACCTCTACATTCATTCTATTTGGACTATTATATCTTTCTATTGTATTTTCCAGCATTTACCCTCACTCATTTGCCTCCAAACAATCATATCTCCACATATTATGTAACCCTAGTCTCTGGGACATTATCCACATTTAGTATGTCTCAATTCCTATTCTATAGATGAATACATGATCTAATCAAACATGTTAGATAATCAATACCTGAGGTGTTTTGTGTCTGTACTGAAGTATTTTTATTTGCTTCTTTTTTAGTTTATATTAACTAAAATTGGAAGTTTTAAAGCAATTTCCTATAGTGCCTCAATTTTGCTAATTTTATTTTGTTATTCTTCTTGTAAGGCTCCCAAACAAACAAACAAACAAAAAACCTTCTCATTCTTTGGTATAGTAAGAATACTTGTTCCCCCATCAACACACAGTTTCTGTAGCATCTGGCTGAAAAGAGCATGTTAGTTTATTTGTAATTTATAAAAATCTAATTCAGACCAGTTTGGACCAAAAAAGAAAATTGCATTACATAATTGATGGAAAGATTGAAAAATCTAACAGCAGGGGTTATGGTGTAGCCACAGGGACTCAATAATAATGGGGGCTTGAATTCTCTAAGCACTCAGATATTATTCTCTTAACCAACAGAGAGTGAATGGATTTCCAACAGGACCAAAAGTTGATATTTTAAAACTTTTGCCACCGATTTGGCAAAATATCAAAGAAATGCTAATCTACTCAGTGTCAGGATCATGCAAGAACAAGACAGTAGTCCAGAATTCAAGTTGTTAGAATGTGGAAGAGAGCAGTCATCAGAATGAGGGGAAAGGAGGAGAAATGGTGCAGGTGGCCACCGACCAGAGACCAAAGAGCAGGCAGCGCAACAAGGGAAATCTATAAATGTGCTAGCATATCCCCAAATGTTGGCTGGGGCATTATTGAAAGAGGGCATACTGGTTGTCAAAAAATTGGATTAAGCAGTCGTGCAGGAGCGTAAATGCAATGCCATGTCTGTGCTAATGTAGGGATTGAGGAGCTCAATTGAAACAATGAAAGTATAATGATGAAGCAATTCTAATATCAAGTAGTAAGGCGAACCTAATTTTATAGGCTGACATTGAGGCCCTCTCACAGATCTTATCTTTGTTCTCCTCTCAAACACACATACACACTCACTGACAATAACACATATATATAAATTTTAAAATGTCCTCTGTATTGTGGCAAGTTTCCTAGAGCATTTATTGGAAACCCCATATCTATAATTAGATGCTTCACTTAAGATAAAACAACATTAAACGTTCTATGCAGTAGGTGCAAGTTTTACTAAGCTAAGTTTGCATGAAATTTGTTGAAGTCAATGTGTAATGAGATAATATCTTTTGATGTCATTGAATAAAGCCTGATGATGTAAAAAGGGGTAAAAGTGGCCAATAGATTTTTATTAGAATATTGATTCAAAATAGTTCTCTAGTGTATGACTACAAAATATTTATATATTCATATTGTACATGTGCTTAATATTTTAGTTTGCATATTTTAGTAGTTTAGGAGTATTAATAGTACATTTTTACTTCTTCTTTCTTTTGCTTCTATCTATGATCTTGAGATTGCTTCCTTCAGGGAACAAAGGATCCTTCCCAGAACTTTGCTTTTTTCCCTTCTATTTTATCACACATCCCATCTTACCAAGAGACTAAATCCATATTTAAATACTAATGTGATAAAAAATATATTTATCAGAGAAAGAAAGTTATATCCTTTATTTGAATTCAAATTGATGGAGACATTTCAAATTTTATCTGGCATAAGAGAGCAGAGTTTGCAAATAGTAAGTTGGAAGAGAATCTCCAGAGCATACTGGTGTATGCTTCCTGGAGATTGCATTTAAATAATTAGTGAAATCACCATTTGTGTGCTAGAAATATGATATTTTTACTCTGCACATTACTGCTGCAGAGATCAAATTGAGGAAGTCTGTCTTCCAAGGACTTTAAGATCCACTGCTTTGATTGAACTATAGGGAAATTTTACCTTCAGTTGAAAATCAAGAGTTGTACTGGTAAAAGCAAATCATTATCCATGAGGAAAAAAACAAAATTAACAATCTCCTCATGGAAAAGCAAGACTTACTAATGAGCACAAAACATTAGTCAGAGCCAATTTTTTTTTGTTTGTGTTTTAATCACAGGATGTGGCATAATCTTTTTATAAGTTCATGGTATTGTATCTTTGCACAGGACCAACCAGGATGGGTCAGTAATGTGGAACCCTGGAGAACTAGACACATCACACTGTGACTTATTGAGAAGTTTGGAAGAAGGAAGGAGTGTGCAGCATTTTCAACTCCGCAAAACTTGAGGGGCTTTTTGGAGCTATGCAAGATAATCAGGAGGATGAGAAATCTATCAAGTCCTGCCTGCAGCATCTTCTTGAGGCCTGATTGTATCATGAGTGTTTTCAAACTGTAAACACTGGCCAGCGACCAAATGAATATCAATATTTCCTCAGCTTAAAGAAATCAATTTTTGCGTAATCCTTATGGTTTGATGGAAATAGGTATGAAGGTTTCTTTTTTATGCCAGACTGCCATTTTGATCATTAGTTAAACTAATTTAAAAAAACACACACACAACAACTATTAGAGTTTGTTCTATATTCCCCACTTACTTCCTTACTTACATATTGCATACAACTCCCTACTTACCATTTACAAAGTGTTAGTAAAATACCTAGACATACAAATGTATCTCCATCCTGCCTTTGCCTCAGTAACTTAGAGTTTGTAGCCAAGGCACTGACTGTTTTTCAGAAAATTATTGGACAATAACTTAGAGGAAAAAATAAAGTTTATGGATTTTTTTCCTTCCAGACCCTTCTATTTTTATATCACATGTATAATTTTAGCACTTTTTTCTTTCATGACAGCTCATGACATGAGTCAAACAATACTAGACTCATCACCCTTGCCTTGTTTGCCAGCAACTCTAGAAAAATTGTACTACACAATTGTCTTGATCCATAAATAAATGGCAGAAGGTTTGACTGGCAGTTGTCCAGCCCTGTGGAAATTATAAAATGGACCCAAAGATTCCACAGCACCATACCTCACTAGAAAATAGTTAATCCTCAATGGGATACAAAAATAAAATAGAACAGCAAGATCTAAGATTTTTTAAATCAATAATTAAATCTTTATACTCATATGTTATAATTCTATAACAAGTAGGATTTTGTTAAAATATCAGAAGGTTGATATTAGTAATATTACTTTTGGAAAACTGATATTGAGAACGATCTGATATAAGGAAAGTGCTAACTAAAATCCTAGAATTTACTACTGTGATAGGTAGTTTGAAGTTAGGAGAGATGGTATACTTTAGACACCCACTCCCCTGCCCCAAATATAAAGTGGTATACAAAAAAGATAGACCAGGAAAGTTTGATGCTTTGCTTTCTGCCAAAAAAATTCACATAAGGAGAAGATAATAAGCCTTTCAGTTTCCTACACCGCCCTCCTCCAACTCCCTCATTATGAAACGTGTGGCTTTCTGGGCACCTGGATGACTCAACTGGTTAAGTGTCTGACTTTAGCTCAGGTCATGATCTCACAGTTCATGGATTTGAGCCCCGCATGGGGATCTGTGCTGACAGCTCAGAGCCTTGAGCCTGCTTCGGATTCTGTGGGTCCTTCTCTCTCTGCCCCTCCCTCACTTGCTCTCTCTCCACCTCTCTCAAAAAAAAAAAATGAATAAACATTAAAAATTTTAAAAAAAAGGAAATGCGTGGCTTTCAATATGAACGAATGATGAGTGTCTTCCTAATTCTTATAACTTTCCAGGACAAAGAGATTTTCTCTATGATGAGGGGATAGTCAGTCAGCAAAACATCCGAGGCAAAAGCCAAGAGTTCTAAAATCATATAGGAGGCAATGTAGGCTCAAACTTGTGGGTTAAAATGGTTTTAGTTTCTTTCTTTCTTTCTTTTTCTTTTTTTTCTTTTTTTTTATTTTTGAGAGAGAAAAGGGGCAATGGGACAAATAGAGAAGGAGAGAGAATCCCAAGCAACCTCTGTTCTGTTAGCACAGAGCCTGACACATGGCTTGATCTGACAAACGGTGATATCATGATCAGAATCAAAATCAAGAGTTGGGTGCTTAACCCATTGAGCCACCAAGGCACCCTTAGGTTCTTTATCAAGGTAAGCCATTATAGTAATTTACATAAAATAAAGGAATTCAAAAGAGTAATTTTATAAAACATTGCTTACCACAAATATCTAGAATAAGTCCAATATCCTTTTGTCTGTTTCACCAGGATTCTTATCTGGTCATAGTTGAAAATATGAAGGGATGACCCACCTGGTCAGTGTACATGCTTTACCCTCCCTAACCCCTGGCAGATTATTAGATGAGATGCATTAATAGTGATTGCCCAATTAAAGGGATTAATAATAAAAAGTACAGAAACTGTATGCGTTGACTCTGTAAATGACTTAGTTTTCTCCTTTGCAAAAAGAACTATAGGATTTTTTTTCTTTTTTCCAGAAAGAATTACAGTTTTCAGTACAGAGTTCTGACCCTGAGACTGTATTTTGCTCTCCAAGGAATAATTAGAAACTACTAATGTCTCTGGAGCAGCTGGGTGGCTCAGTAGGTTAAGCACCCCACTCTTGATTCTGGCTCAGGTCATGATCTCAAGGTTCGGTTCCTGAAATGGAGCCTCATGACGGTCACTGCATTGACAGTGCAGGGCCATCTTGGGATGGTATCTCTCCCTCTCTCTCTTTGTCCCTTCAGGGTTCATGTGCACACACACGAGCGCGCACACACACACACACACACACACACACCCTCTTTCTCTCAAAATAAATAAACAAACATTAAAAAGAAAAAGAAAATACTAATGTCTCAATGGTTAAATTCTGTATGTGTGCATCCATGTGTATGTGTAATAAATACATATCTATGACACATGTAGAACTGCTTCTATTTGATATTATCTAACCTCCAAGATGGAAATTTGTATAACTCAACTGGAGCTGACGAGTCTGTAGATGGAAAGAAATTATGTTTTCTTCCCATCATGAGTTACTTGCATTTCCCTGGCATACGAAAAAGGTTTAAAAATTTATTAGTAATTCAAATTCTAAGGAAGTGGCCTAATTCAAATACAACTGCTAGCAATGATGTGCCCAACCTTCCTTTACAAATAATTGTTTATCTTCCCATCCAAAGTGATGGCATCTTGCCAGCCTTTGAGAAAAGATTTAGAAATGAATGTTGTACTGCTCTTTTCTTTCTATGGGTTTTTGGATCCTAGCTTTTCTTGTTATTGTTGGCACTATTACCTAAGTATTGTTGATACTCTATCTCTATTCTCCAGTCTGTCATTTTCTTCCTCCAAATTGATGTGGTATCAATTTGAACAGAGTTGAAAAATAAGTTTTTCCCTTGAAGAAACATGTTCTGTGACAGACTCTATAAATGAAACAAAACATAGATGGCTTCATGTGTGTTTACAACATGGTTTACTAAATATTTTAAGCCTACTGTTGATACCTACTTCTCAAGAAAAAAACCTATTTAAAATATGATTGCTCATTGACAATATACCTGGTAACCCAAGAGCTCTGAAGGACAGGAACAATGACATTAGTGTTATTTTTGTACCTGCTAATGCAACCTATGTCCTGCACCCATGGAGGAAGAAGTAATTCCAACTTTTAAGTCTTATCGTTTAAGAATATTTCATCGGACTATAGCTACCATAGAGAGTGATTTGTCTGATGGATCTGGGCAAAGTAATTTGAAAACCTTCTGGAAGAATTCTAGAAATCATTAGGAACATTGGTGATTCATGGGAAGAAGTCAACATATCAATATATTTTTTAAAGTTTCTTTCTTTATTTATTTAGAGAGAAAGCACAAAAGTGGGCGGGGGAGGGAGAGAGAGAACCCCAGGCAGGCTCCATGCTATCAGCCCAATGCAGCAGCAAAGGAACTGCAAGATCATGACCTGAGCCAAAATTAAGAGTCAGCCGCTTAACCAACTGAGCCACCCAGGTGCCCCAGTATTAACAGGAGTTTGGAAGAAGTTGATTCCAGACCTCATGGATAACTTTGAGAGGTTTAAGACTTTAGTGGAAGAAGTAACTGCAGATGTGGAAATAGCAAGAGAACTGCAATCAGAAATGGAGCCTGAAGATGTGACTGAAGTGTTGCAATCTCATGATAAAATGTAAATGGATGAGGAATTGCTTCTTATGGATGAGTGAAAAAGTGTTTTTTTACCAATGAAATCTACGCCTGATGAAAATACTATCAAGACTGAGAATATTACATAAACTTAGTTTATCAAGCAGAGCTAGGGTTAGAGAGGATTTACTCCAATTTTCAAAGAAGTTCTACCATGAGTAAAATACCACCAAACAGCATTGCATACTCCAGAGAAATCATCTGTGAAAGGACAACTTAATTGATGTTACAACCTTCATTGTTATCTTATTTTGAGAAATTGTTACAGCCACCCCACCTTTCAGCAACCCAAGAGCTGATCAGTCAGCAGCCATCAACACTGAGATAAGACACTCCACCAGCAAAAAGCTTACAACTCACTGAAAGCTCAAATGACAGCATTTTTTCACAATCACGTATTTTTAAAGGGATGTACACTTTATTAGATACAATGTTATTAAATACTTGACACTACAGCATAATGTAAGCATAAAACTTATATTCAGTGGGAACCCCAAAAAACTCTTTGACTACTTTATTGCAGTATATGTTTTATTGTAGTAATCTGGAACAGAACCTGCAATGTCTCTGAGTATGCCTATAAATGCATTCTCAAATATGATAAATATTCAACAGCAGTCAACAAATACCAAATGATCATAGGTTAGATCTGCAGAGCAGATATAATTTTGAGAATTGCATTTTAGCTAATAGGAGAGGGAAGCCAATCTAAGGCAATCATCTTGTTCAACTGGATCTATTAGCAGTGCTATCTATCCCTATCATGCTAGTTATTACTTCTCTCTTCCAGAATGAAGGTATCTTGCTAAGTTTTAGAATATTTAAAAATTTTCCTCTGTATAGACACAGTATATTAAAATAAAAAGTTGCTTTATTAAGAAACAACTTCACTTTATTACTTTTTTTTCCCAGCTAGTACTCAATTTATCAGTTTCTTATCCAGAGAAAATGTTTTTTTCTAAAAATTTTAATGTATTTATTTTTGAGAGAGAGAGAGTATACCTGTGCAGCAGGGGAAAGGCAGAGAGAGAAGGAGACAGAGAATCCAAAGAAGGTTCTGCACTGTCAGCACAAAACCCGATGCAGGGCTCAAACTCATGAACCAAAATGTGGGATCATGACCTGAGCCAAAGCTGGACACAACCAACTGAGCCATTCAGGTCTGCTTTTTCTTTTTCTAAATCAGAGAAAGGAAAAACACCTGGGTGACTAAGTCAGTTAAGCATCTGACTCTTGATTTTGGCTCAGGTCATGATTTCTTGGTTCATGAGATTGAGCCTGGGCTGGCTCTGCACGGACAACACAGAGCCCGCTTGAGAGTCTGTCCCTGTCTCCCTGTCCCTCCCCTGCTTGCACTCATTGTGCATGAGCACATGTTCTCTCTCTCTCTCTCTCTCTCTCTCTCTCTCTCTCATTCTCTCTTTCTCTCTCTTTCTTAAAATAAATGAACATTTATTAAATGAGAGAAAGGGGTTGGAGGGAGGGAGGGAAAGAGAATATAAACAACATTTTTAGACCCATTATTTAGGATTATTTTCTGGTCTAGAAATTGGCTTATGGATGAATTAAGTATACCTTAATTTTCAAGGAAGAAACATTTCCTCAAACAAATTTCTTTCTTTTCCCTGGAAAAATGGCATTGGCAAATACTTCTTTATGACTAAAAACAAAACTTAAAAAAGATGGGCATTATTATAATAAGACCATAGAAAATAATATTAATCTATTCCAACTGTAAAATTACATGAATAATATTTATTTATATTTGGCATGAAAGAAATATCTCACTGGTTTCAAAAAGGTTGCATGGGCCAAATTAGGCTTATCAACTGTCAGGGCAAGGATTCTTTTCCTCTGAAAAATAATAATCTTAAAAAGTCTCTGGCCACTGACTTTTTATATTTCACAATTAATTCAAAAATAACAGCAACAGTAGTAATGAAAAGAGGCAGTTGTTATTTCTTTTGGTGTATAACAGAAAAGAGAGTTATTAAAATTAAAACTACAGGGGCGCCTGGGTGGCTCAGTCAGTTGAGCGTCAGACTTCGGCTCAGGTCACGATCTCACAGTTTGTGGGCTGGAGCCCCGCGGGCTCTGTGCTGACAGCTCAGAGCCTGGAGCCTACTTCGGATTCGGTGTGTCCCTCTCGCTCTGCCCCTCCCTGCTCGTGATCTATCTCTCTCTGTCTTTCAAAAATAAATGAATGTTAAAAAATATTAAAATTAAAACTACATCTGAGGTTAAGTCCTTGATTCATCGAAAGCCCCTAAAATTTGGCTCGTTTATTAACAGTTTCTAAAATAGAGCAAATATTTGAGAGAATTTTGAAAGTATTTTGGCGTTTTACATAGAAACTATCATAGAAAGTTCTTCCAGCCATTGAGATAATTAGCAGCATATTGCCATTTTAAAGTCTATTTTAGGCTCCAAGGTCACTTGTATATATATTCTAAAAACTCAAGGTGTCACTTCTAGTCCAAAGAAAATGGTTTGGAAAAGTCTCAGAGAAGGCTTAAGGTATCTTAAGTGAAAGCCTGTAGTAATAAAAATGTATCATGGTGGCTCCCAAGATTTATCCATTGATTCCAAGGACAAAATGACCTTCTCATATATGGAGGCTATGTGGGTATTAGAAAATGAATACATTGCAGAATCTTCTCTCAAGAAGTTTACATTTAAATATGGAAGATACAACTTATTCTGTCAATTTTAAGAAACTGATAAGCCTTCATGATTTGCTTTTTTAGAAATTTTATTGTTTTCCCTTAAATTCAGAAAAGTGGTTCTTTTTTTCTTTTTCTTTGTTTTGTTTTGTTTTTTTTCTTTTGTTTTGTTTTTTAACATAGTTCAATTGTACCCCTTTGAAATGTCTTTAACAGTCTTTTAATGACTGGTTTACAAGTGTTACATTAACTTCCCTTTAATTTCATTAATACACATAAAGTCAAAGAGATGGTATTTTAGGGTTATGGAATCTGATATTCTTTATTACTATTTATGAAATAAGTGGAGGTGCATTACTCTGGCTGCCATAACGAATTACCGCAAACCTAGTAGCTTAACACAACAGAACTTTATTCCTTTAGTTCTGGAAGCCAGAAATCCTAAATCAAGATGTTGACAGAGCCCTGCTGCCTCCAAAGATTCCGGGGAAGAAGCCATTTTCTTCTCGCATCTGGTGGCCATTCCCATTCCTTGACTTGTGGCTGTATCTCTCTGATCTCTGGCTCTATCTTCACGTGGCCTTCCATCAGAAGACTTGTAAAGATATCTGTCATTGGATATAAGGGTCACCTGCATATTCCAGGGTGCTCTCTTCATATCAAGATCCTTATTTCATTTATAAAGATTCTTTTTCCAAATAATTTTACATTTACAGGTTTCAGGAATATGACAGGATGTGGACTTTTCTTTTTAGGAGCCACCACTCAACCTATCACATACCAAAGGTAAAATAAAAGAGAGTGGCCTTGGGACACCTGGGTGGCTCAATAGGTTAAGCATCTGACTCTTGGTTTTGGCTCAGGTCATGATCTCATAGTTGGTAAGTTTGAGTCTCACATTGGCCTCTGCACTGACAGTAAGGAGCCTGGTTGAGATTCTCTCTTCCCCTCTCTCTTTCCTTCCCACCATCATTCATTCTCTCTCGCACACTCTCTCTCTCTCTCTCTCTCTCTCTCAAAATAAAGAAATAAACTTAAAAAAAAAAGAATGGCCTTGTTTATAGTATCCATTAGGAAGACAGATATAACAGACTGAATAAATTTGAAATATGACTGCTGTTGCAGAAAATCCTAACATTGTTTCCTAGAGTTGAAATTTTGACTTGCTGGAGATGAGTGCATTCCTGTCTTATATGGTAGCTGGAATAAGATGGTTTGCAAATAGCAGTCAGGAAATTGGGAATAAATGTCCATATTTGAGAAACTTACATACAGAGCCATGTGTCTTGGGTACACAAGTGAGGAAGCAGCAGTCCTGGGCTCAGGCTTAGGATCATCAACACATTTTTTAAATAATCAGTACTTCATCTTGTGGTTCTAACTTTTATCCATATTGCAGGATGACTCATTGGTTCAGGTCTTTAATCAGGAGTTGGCAACATACAGCCCCCACGCCAAATGCAGCACTGCCCCACTGTAAATATACAGCACGTGAACAAAGAATGTTTATTCTTACATTGCTACATTTGCAAATGGTTGAAAAGAATAGGAGGAAGAATAATCACATTTTCATGCTCATAAATAAAATTTTATTAGAACAAAGCCACACTCATTCTTTTCCATGTTTTCTGTGTCTCCACACTTCAAAGGAAGAGCTGAATAATTGTGACAGAGATATACATAACATCATCAACTTTGCCTCTTGGTCAGCAGAGCCTAAAATATTCAGTATCTGGACCTTTGTTTGCTGAAAAGGTTGGCTGAGGCCTGCCCTAGATTTTGTGCTATCAGATTACTCTGTGGCAGTATGTAAAGTTTTGAGATTCCTTGCATTTCATGTAATTTACATCAATAAAATAGAACCACCTTCTCTTTTGAACATCAAGTATTACAGAGAGTGAGGTTATATCTTTTGACTTACAGAAAAGTTCTGACTCTTTCTTTAGAAAAATGCTGGCTAGCTTGCCCCAATTTTTAAAAATGCTGTCACATCTACCATTCAGATTCAAAAGCAAATTATAAAATTGTATTCCAACAGTTTTGTCAGGTATTTATTTCCATATTTTGGATCCCAATGACTAACAATGCTAATCTTTTTAGTATTTTGCTTTAATAAAGAATATAAGTCTATGCGTGTGTGTGAGCACACTTATGTATGTGCTCCAATCTTTTTAATCGTTAATTTCCTTTGTACATTTTTTTCTTTTGTCTTCTTTTTTTCCCCTTTAGGGAGTGATTTCTACTATACTTTCAATTTCAGAAATAATTAGAGCCATAAGAAAAAAGTATCCTCAGTCCAGATGTTTTTCTCTTCCTAAATTTGCAAGTATAAGTCAAGATAGCATAAAAAATAAAGTTTCTTGCACCAATAACTTATTTAGAGGTAAGATAAATACATGTTTTAAATATATTAATTAAAATATTTGGTAATTTTTTTTACCAAAGTTTAATTCTAATGACTATATACATTTCGAAGACAAAAGAGGAAACAAAGTACTTTCAAAACTGTTTTATGATATAATATGTAAGAAGAATTAAGTAACAGGGTCATATTATAATTGTATAATTTATTAATATAAAGGCTACTATAAAAAATTCAGTATTGGGTTGCTTTTTTCAAATGAGTAGTGCATATATTTTTTTTTATAAAATATATATATTTGTCCACAGGACAATTTTGACTTCACCTGGAAAAATGTAACATAAAATAGTCCTACGATAGTGACATTTATAATTCTTTTTCTTTTTTAATTTACATATAAAGAGTAAAAAATGTGCCTGTGTACCAAGAGACTTAAAAAATTTTTATTATTGAATTATTTAAACATTTTTTAATGTTAATTTATTTTTGAAAGAGAGAGAAAGCATGTGCACACACAAGGGAGGGGCAGAGAGGGAGACTAAGGATCTGAAGCAGGCTCCACACTGATAGCAGAGAGCCCAGTGTGGGGCTCCAACTCACGAACCATGAGATCATGAGCTAAGCTGCAGCTGGTCACTTAACCTATTGAGTCACCCCAGCTCCATACCATTATTGCATTATTTTAAAAAGCAAAGCAAAAAAACCCCAAAAAAACGAACAAAAAAAACACTTCATCAACAGATACAAAGATAAATAGCTGGAGGCATAGTCACGCTAAGGAGAAACATACAGGAGTTAAAGTTGAATGAACTATGTTTGGAATGGGCAATTGTTTTCTTGATAAATAGATAATAAATATTTTAGGTTTTGCAGCCCAAGAGACAAAATCAACTACACTAGTAGGCACTTATATAAAATCAAACAAATTTCCAGTTTTTTAATTAATAAAATACAAAACAGAATAATAATGATACTTGAATAGAATTGTGTAACGGACTCAGGCAGGATTAGGGAAGAAGCAGAGGGCAGACAGCAAAGATACGGACAGCAGAACCACCTTGAGGCAGAGAAGACTCTTTCAGAGAAGAGAAAAGGCAAAGAGAAGAAAGCTGGGCATGGGTCTCTCCAAGGCTCCATTTTCCAGGGGTTTTTCCAGTGGGTCTGGACATTGGAATGTTCATAGCCAGTAGGCACGGGGAGAAAGGTCTAGCTGAAGTTAGCACGTACATATTAGAAAGGCTGTGTTTGAAAGGCATGAAGACACATCCTAGCCTTATTCCCACAACTATTGAACTCTCCCATGGTAGTGAGAAAGCACCATAGACAATACATACATTAATGAGTGTGGCTGGATTCCAATAAAACTATGATGAACATTTAAATTCAAACTCCACTTATTTTTCCCATGCAATGAGACATCACTTTCTTTTCATTTCTCCCTCAAATATTTTATTTTATTTATTTTTTTATTTTGAGAGAGAGAGAGCACACAAGAGAGAGAAAGAGAGATAGAAAGAACTCCTAAGAAGGCTCCCCATGCCATCAGTGTAAAGCCCAATGTGGGGCTTGAAGTCATGAAATGTGAGATCATGACCTGAGCTGAAATCAAGACTTGGAAGTGTAAGTGAATGACCCACCCAGATGCCCCTCCCCAAATACTTTAAAATGTTAAAAACAGGCTGCACAAAAACCTGCAGAAACCAGATTTGTACATGGGCTTTCCTTTGCCATGCCATGAGCTACAAAAAGCTATATGTATGAACGTAAACTGGCTTGAGTGAGAAAGATAGGTGCATTAGTCACCCTTCCCCATATTATGCTGAGATAACTCAGTGTCGCAACAACAGTTTATTTTTCATGCGCATCATGCAATAGTTGTGTTTCAGCTGCCATTCCACAGGATATGCCTTCTATTTTGAGCCCCTGGCTGAAGGGTCAAGACTTCAAGACTTCTTGCTCGAGACTGAGCAAGAAAAGAAACATACAATGTCACATGAAGTGTCAGCATAGAGATAGCGAATCATTTAGCCAAGCCTGACTCAGTGCAGTAGAAAAGTCTAGAGAAACACAAAAGTCACATGAAGACAGAAGTGGGTGTACTCCTCACTGACAGGAAGCACTGTGGATCATTAGGAATAATAATGTAATCTTCCACAATTAATGTGGTAGACTACTTAAGACAAATAATAATTCCATCATACCTAGTTATATATGTATTTAGGTAAAAATATACAAATCTTACCTATCATAAATTATGATAACCTCAGTTTTGGATTGAGAAGTAAGGAAATGGACTTGGGAAGAGCAACAGAGTAAATTGCAGTTTTAATAATCATGTTATACAGGCACACCTGGCTGGTTCAGTAGGAAGAACATGCAACTTTTGATCCTGAGGTCGCGAGTTCAAACCAAAGTTGAGTGTAGAGGTTACTAAAAAAAAAAAAATAAACTTAAAAAGGGTAATGATCTAATAAAATTATTTTAACTTTTATTGTTTCAGGCAAGAGTTCAGAGGCATTTGTTATATCCTTTTCTATTTTTTAAAAATGTTTGTTTATTTTTAGCGGGGGAGGGGCAGAGAGAGAGGGAGAGAGAAACCCAAGCAGAACTGATATTGTTAGCCAGCGGCCACATGCAGGATTCAATCTCATGAACTGTGAGATCATAACCTGAGCTGATATCCAGAGTCAAATGCTTAACCTATGAGCTACCCAGATGCCCTTATATACTTTTCTATTTTTGATATTAATAAATAATATAAGATAGTGAAAAAATGTCACTATAGGAATAGTACAATTAATCAAAATTTTTAGTTCCACATGGTCTCCTATTAAACCAAGTGGTATATTTACTGATTTTACTCCTCTATATTTTCTGCAAATTAAAAAATCATAATTTGCATTATGTAAAAAAAAGGAATAATTTACATTGCTCCAAAATTAGGATTAATGAAATGCTGTGTAGGTGAACTTAAAATGTACTAGAATTAAATTACCTTTACTAAGTTTTCTAAATAGAAGGGTCTCTGACAGCTTTATCACCATTGCATCCAAAACTGGTTTACAATTTCTACAAATTACATGTAGAAAAAAATATGTAATAGGAGGTATTGTTTGTGATTAGCACAGAGGATTTTATCACTTTTAACTTGTATTCTTTTTCCAGATCATCTTATCTACTATGGCATTTCTCTTACCTGGACATAAAGAGAGTGTGAGCAGACTTTTCCATATTACCTTGAAATATGTGTAAACAAGGTTATGATGTCCTCCCAATGCTGAGTATGCATTTCTTTTCTAATAGACAATTTAAAATTAATGATAAAAGTTTGGAGGGTATTACTAGCTATACTATCAGCTTAATATTTAAAATATGTAGTATGTTCTATAATCGTCTTTCAAAGCAGTATATTTTTCAAAGTTCCTTGAGAAACCTGATTAATCTAGGAGCAAGAATAAATATGGTTTTAAAATCTTGGCAGGAAATTATTCCCTCTGTGATTAAGTCTGGAAATGGCAGTCTCTTCCTTAAAACACTAAATCTCGGTTTCATAAGGTATCTGAAAATAGGATGCTAGTGTGAAGGCGGAGTGGAGGTGTGAAAGCAGACATTTCTTACACAGGACCAGGGTTCACTGCATTTTATACCAATCATTACACCTCTATCTTGAAACTTCTTGGGGTGCCTGGGTGGCTCAGTCAGTTGAGCGTCCGACTTCGGCTCAGGTCATGATATGGTTGTGGGTTCAAGCCCCGCATCAGGCTCTGTGCTGACAGGTAGCTCAGAGCCTGGAGCCTGCTTCGGATTTTGTGTCTCCCTCTCTCTCTGACCCTCCCCTGCTCTCACTGTGTCTCTCTGTCTCTCAAAAAAAAAAAAAAAAAAACCCTTCAAGTATGATTTTATAATCATGGGTAATAAGAGGGCATTCTTTTTGCTGCTGTCAGAAGGGGTACTTAATCCTCAACCCCTAACTCATCCCAGAAGGGAACCACACTATTTCTCTTTAAGAGAACTGGTCTCTAAGGAAGAGTAGACCCATATGGCCCACAACATGAGCCATGGGAATCTAGGCTGGGTCTTACCTCTCCCGTGTTTCGCTCAGGCCTGCCACTCTATACCTTCCTACACTCAAACTCCATTCCTTATTGCCTTATATGCACTTGGGGCTCTTGTCTTTGCATTTGATCTTCAATATTGTGGGAGACCTCAACATCTTCCCCACTGTGCCAGAACTCGGGATAGCAAGTAGCATTTTAAAGCCACATGGTGCACAATAAATATCTGAGAAATAAATGTATGGAAAACTCTTCAACCTGAATTAATTACTCTCATATTGGTGATGAGAAAATTGTTTAGTGCATGCTGTCAAACCACATGCCACCTATAACTGAAATTTATTTAAAAATTAGAGTGTGGGGGATGGTTTGAATATTACTTAATTTTAAGATTGCTATCAGTTTCCTACACACTGTATAAATAATTTTAAGATTTAGAAAGAATTATTTTTTTGAAAGCCCTGATTCTTTTAATATCATCAATCAATAGACTACACAATTTTTTTAAAAAATCACTGCTTTCTGAAACAAATATTTAATAGACTATTTTTCAAATAATACTTTCCAAAATCTTATGTTTAATTTATACATAATATGCAGGGTTCTTACTTATAGTCAGTAGAAAGACAGTGAAAATTATGTCTGTTCCACCATCCTAGAAAAGAAGTTCCCACATATTAAGTCTTTATGTGGTGCATGGAATAGTTTTCTTTCCATATGAAAGGGTGTCATCTGAAACAAAACAACTTGAGTAAAATTTAAGATTAGTTTCCTATTTAATTTGGCATAGGATTAAATATATATTTAGAAATGTCATCTATATATTACTCCATTGGACAAGTGAAACTAGAGTCTGCAGTTATGATTTTAAGAAACACCTATTTGAACTATGAATGCTTTCTTTCCAGATGTTATAATAGTTTCATTTGCAACTCTTCAGTTTAAAAATACTAGAGAGGCTTGGGGAATCTGGGTGGCTCAGTTGGTTAAGCATGGCACTCTTGATATCAGCTTAGGCCATGATCTCACGGTCATGAGAACAAGCCCTGCATTGGGCTCCTTGCTGGGCGTGGATTCTGCTTAAGATTCTCTCTCTCCCTCTGCCACTCCACCTGCCCCACAAAACAAACAAAAAACAAACAAACAAAAATAATAGAAAGCCTTCACATAACCTTATGATTTCAGAAAATTTATTTAGCGGAAGTATATAGCAGAATAATTTTGAAGCAAAGAAGGTATATCAAAGAGCACCTTAGTGTTATACACTTACCAATATCTTCTTAGTTTTAAGCAAATAAGAAATGTAAGAACAGGTCGTACTAGGGTCTAGGGTCTTAAAATAATAATTAAATTGACCATCCTAAAAATATTCTTTAGAATATCTTCACAACTAATATTTCCAACTATTTACATGTTTAACAAAGTTGTTCATTATAAAGTATATAGTGTGTCATTCAGAGTCACTAAATATTCCATGAAAATCACTTCAATAATCAAGAAAATAAAATTAAAAAAAATAATTTTCAATGAGAGAAGGGTGTGAATATATGCATAATTCAATTATATATTGATAAATCAAATGTCTCTCAATAGTGAATCATAAAATGTTTCCTGTTATTATGTGTTATGTTAATTGTCAAAATATTTATAATCAGTGTGGTGTAAGTGACTGTTTCCATTATGTCAAAACAGTTTCCAGCAAAATATTTAGTAATCAGCTTTTTTCTCTTATGATTCACCAGTCAACATGGGTAAATAATCCCCAATCATTTGTTACTCAGTGAAAAATAATTCTGCTGTTTCTTTCTACATTATAATTTTTAAGTATCAATTTAAAAAAAAGAAAAACAAACACCTAAATTGTTTTTCTGTCTTTCCAGTGATTAGTTGTGAACTTGGATAGCATTTATTGGGTAGAAGATGTGCTACAAACTACATAATTAATTTTACTCTATATTACCTAAAGATGTCATTTTGTTTAAAAGGGCACATTTTTATTTTCTCTTATTTCCTAAATGCATTCTGTTGTTCTAAATAATTTAATAACATAATATTTATTTTCTATATATAGTATACAGTATGCATTTATTTTTAAAAAACAAAAATATACACAAAATAAGCATGTCTGAGAATTGTTGGTAAATGAAATAAGTTACTAAAATAATGTTTCACAGTATGAGAATTAACGTTATCATTTACAAATTAATGCCAATTTTAGATTCAGATATTACATACCTTTAGATACAAAAATCTTGCAGAACCTTGATGAAAAATAACATGTGTGGGTGTGTGTGTATATAAATATTACCATTTTATATGACAGTATGTTATTATCACATTGGCCCAAGACAATCAGATCAAGAGTAATTATAGAATATAAGGATATAATAATATTAATCCAACATTATATGGAAGACATTAGGATCAAGAGCTGGTAGTAGGAGAAAACTAATTTTCTCTTGACCCATCGATGCTCATGGCTGAGACCTCCCATTAATGAAAGATGGATTAGCAGAAGGAAAGCAAACAGAAATTTAATAACCTGTGTGCCTCCTGTATACCTTGCAGATACCCCAAAAAACTGAGTAACTCTACAAAATGGTTCATGAGATCACCTCCAAATACTGGCTCAGCTAACAATGAAAGATTTGTGGGGGGAAGTAATTACAGTTACCAGGAAAAGCACAATAAACAAGGTTGGTATTTAGATTTAGGTCATTGGCTTCTCCATTGACAAGCGTGTCTAGAGAGTCTGTCATCTTTCTCTTCCTGGTACAGAGAGGCAGACACCCTTATAAATGAGGATTTCCCTCATAAATGTAAATATCTCTTACAAAAGTGTAACTTCTAAGTTTTCAGAGCTTTCTCTATGTCTGCTGTTCCTTAAAAATAAATCATCCTAATGCCAAAGAGGCATGTTTTGAGATAGCAAATTCTACTCCTCTTCATACCATAGGAATACATAAATATTTGAAAATATTTCACTACTATATAATAAGACAAAAAAATAGTTGTGGTGAAATTAAATAAGTACTTCTTTATAAATTATTTGCATATTATAAAGTTTTGATAGTTACTAAAATTTAAAGATGAGTATTTGAGACTGTAATAATCACATTAATGTTGAAACTTATTTTATAAAACCATTTACAATTGCCTTATTTTAAAATTCTGTCTATATTTTAGAAAATATGCAGAGCCAATGGAAAACTTATAGTTCTTTATTTCAATGCACAGTCTTTTTACTGGGTTGAATGGTATTCTCCAAAAATTCATATTCATCTGGCCACTGAAATGTGACCTTATTTGGAAATAAAATACTTGTAGATACAATTAGTTAAAATTAGTTTATACCCAATTAGGGTGATATAACTAGAATCCTTACTAGAAGACCGTGTGAAGACACAGATAGGTACAAAGATGGAAGCCTATGTGACAGCAGCCAGAAATTGGAATGTTGTACTTATAAAACAAAGGGTGTCAGGAATTGCCAGAGCCATGAAGAAACAAGGAAGGATTCTTTCCTAGAGCCCAAGGAGTGAGAGAAACTCTAAGAGAGTAAGTTTCCATTATAAGCCACTCAATTTCTGGTAATTTGTTATGATAACCCTAGGAAGCTAATACAGTCTTCAAATATTATTAAGAAACTATGAACTGTCTCTTAAATAAATTGTATCAAAATGGTAATAAAGTATATCAAACTCACCATCTAAAATATAGCAATATAACATGACAATGATGATACTGATTGAACTTACAAACTTATTATTTAACAGCACCATGTAATACTGGTTTTTGAAAATGAAGATTCACAGCAAAATTATGACATATGTGTGCATTTTAACTAAGAATCCTTTCCTTCTACTCCCAGTTTGTTAAATTTTTATCATGAATGATTGTTTGGATGTTGTCAAGTGCTTTCTCTGAATCTATTATTTTATCACCATCTGTTTATTGCCCCTTTGTATTATTAGGGTCGTGAATTGCATTGATTGACCTTTAAAACTGAAAAATCTCATAAACTATTCTAAAAGAAACCAGGCTCAGTAGAATAGACAATGCATCATTGCATTTATTTATATTCCCCAAACAGGTAAAACTATTGTAAACTATCACAAGTCCAAGTGTGATGACTACCTTTGGCGAGGAGGCAGTGATTCAGAGAATGCTAGAGAGGCTTCTAGTTCTCCCTTATGATTTCTGTTCCTTCTGGAATGTATATTATATTTCAAAAATTAGAATAATGCTTAGGTAAATATGGGTTAATTAATTATGGTTCAGGGAAGAGTCAATAATTTTCACTGAAAATACATAGGTGCCGTATTTTGTGATACTCTGCATATGTTAAAAATGTATACCTTTATTCATTCCCAAACTGAACATTCATGACAAGAAATAAATAGCCTAATAGTTTTTAACTTTGATTTTTTAGGACATGATTAATATTAGTACTTGATGGGGAGCCTGGGTGTCTCAGTCAGTTAAGTATCTGACTGCAACTCAGGTCATGATCTCACCGTTCCGTGGTTCAAGCCTCTGTGCTGACAGTGTGACTCCTGCTTGGGATTCTCTGTCTCATTCTTTCCCTGCCCTTCCCTACCCTCAAAAATAAACAACAAATGTTTAAAAACTATATTAATATAATTATCATCTCCAAAAATAAAAAAAAATTATTCCTTGACATTACAAAGATACCAACATGATTTCTCTAGTTCTCCTTTTAGAAATATTTACATGAATTTTAACTAAAATTAATCAAATTAATCAATAGTAAGGTGTTTAACCATTCAATGCATAAATGTTTCTAAACTTTTTGAAGTAAAAAAAATCAATCAAAATGATTAAAATTACATATTGTTAAGATAGGTGAAATGATTTAGTCCTGGCTTTCCTCTTCTAGCTGTGTGACATTAGGAATATTGCACAATCTCTCTGATCTTCTGTTTCCTCATATTTAAAATCTGGGTAATATTAATGAATATTTCATTCTGTTTAGTGACAACTCAATGAGATAATCCATGGAAAACAACAGCAGCAGCAAATAGCCTATCTGATCAAGAATGTAAAATGGATAATAAATAAATGGAACATTTATTTTTGGTTATATGTCCTCTATCCAGAGTGTCACACTATGAGTATAACAATGGTAATTTCATAAGGGACCATCGATAAACAGATATCACAAACAAAATTTTCTCTCAATCAGTAGTTTGATCGCCCTCCTCTTAGAGAATATGAGAGGATGAAGACCATCTTTCTTGATGCAGAGGAAATAAAAGAAATAATTACCACTGATTTTTGGTCTCAAAAATTTTTAGAGTTATAACAGTTCTTTTGATTTCTAAAAGTCTTTCCATTCGATTAATACCATGGCACCAGCAACAAATACTGAAAGTACAAAGTGAATAATCATCACTTTACTTTCATAAATAGGCATTAACCTAATTCTTCAGAATATGAGACTAGCTTAAAACCTTGATTTGAACATTAGGTAGATTTGCATTTCTTATTTTAATCTGTCAAAGGCTTCCTTCTAAATGTACATAAAGAGGAAGATAAATATTAGGGCTTTGCGCTGCTGGACGCTGTGATAATGATAGCAAGGAGCAAGGATCATTATTTGATATACTTTTAAAAAGTGTTTCATAATCAAGGTGGCTAAATATATGTCATAATTTGTCAGAGTGAAATATTGGCAGCTATGGATTAATGAGCTGCATACAGCATTATCAGTTTAGTAGCTAGAGGTGAAAGACTCATACCAATTTCCAAGAGCAGAAAAGATTCCATTAAAAATAACAATCAGAGGGCACGTGGGTGGCTCAGTCGTTAAACATCTTTGACTTTGGCTCAGCACACACTAAGCTAGTTCATAAGTTCAAGGCCTGCACATCAGCCTCTATGCACACAGCTCAGAGCCTGGAGCCTGCTTCAGATTCTGTGTCTCCCTCTCTCTCTGCCCCTCCTCCACTCATGCTCATGCCCTCTCTCTGTCTCTCTCAAAAATAAACATTAAAAAATTTTTAAATAAAAAACAAGCATCAGGAATTCTAGTACTTTTTCTAATGAATTTGTTATGCCTATTTAAAACTATGATTTTTTTTTATTTCAGTAAGATCTTCTGACAACAATGCATCGGTTTGGATGATTATATAATTAATACTAAATTTCAATGAATAATTTATGAAATGTGTTTAACTTTGGTCCAATTAGTCTAATTAAGCAGAAGTTGGACAGAATCTTGAAGTTACTGAATTGCTCTAAGTAAGTTAAGAAAAATACATTAAAACAAAATTCCCTTTGATTAATTGATGAATTTGTGGCAAAGATTGGTAAGAAAAGTACACTGACTAGAAGTTTTATTTTAAAGATATAAAAATATATATAAGGATTTCTAAATATAGTACAAAGATTTTTATCTTTTTTCCCTGATATTTCCCAATTTTTAGTATTTAATGACATTTTTCATATACAAACCAACAAATAAACACACAATATCAGCATTTGGTCTTTTCCGAATCATTTGAGAGTAAGTTGTTAATACTTGGTGTTTTTCACCAAAACAAGGACATTCTCCTAACTGTCCTCATATAATCTTCCGATTGGGGATATCAGTGTTGATATGTACTACTATTCAATCCACAGACCCCATTTGTTTTTCATTGGTCCCAACAAGATTTTTCCTTTATGGTTCAGTATACCATAAAGCACAGGCTACATTTAATTGCCTTGTCTCTCATTTTCCTCAAAATGTAATTGTCCCTCAGTTTTCTTCCATTTTCATGTACCCATTATTTTAAAGAATGCAGACCTATACTCTATATCGTCTTTCAATTTGGATCCATCTAATGTTTCTGTAATACAAGAGTTCTGATGAAGTCATACTTCTTTTGCAATTATTACCAAAATTATGTTGTTCTTGGTGCATCATATCTGTGGGCACTGTTGACCTTTCTTGTCAGACGTCATGTTAACCTAGAGCACCCAGGGGCACTTGGGTGGCTCAGTCAGTTAAGCATCTGACCTTTGAACTCAGCTCAAGTCATGATCTCATGGTTCCTGAAATCTAGCCCCTCTCTGCTGACAGCACAGAGCCCACTTGGGATTCTTTCTCTGCCTACCACTCTCCTCTCCTTCAAAATAAATAAACTTAAAAACAAACAAAAAACCCTTAAGCACCTGGATATATTGGTGTTCTTCAGGATTTTCACTAAAATGTCACCATTTTCCCTTTTGAAACTGAATATTATTATTGTGGGGGAGATATCCTAATATTAAGTCAATATCCTGTTCCTCAGTTCCTTGTCAAATCACCCACCCATCTTGGCCTCTATTGACAACTATCATCTAAATCAATGATCACTGAGATAATTGCCAAATGAAGATTTTCTATTTCAGTCATTTTTATACACATTTCATTCAATTGGTATTTTGCTAAAGAATCTTCCTTTAGATTTGCTATGGGCTGAATTGTGTTATCCTAAAATTTCTTGTTGAAATCTTAAGCTTCAATATCTCAGAAGGTGACATTATTTGTGGATAGGATATTTTAAGAGCTAATTAAGTAAAAATAATTCATATAGGTGAGTCCTAATCCAATGCTACTAGTATATCTCAATAGTGTATACACATATACACACACACACTACAGCTATATATATATAAATATATATAATATTATCAATATTATGTAATATCAATATTATACAGACAAACATGGGGAAGATTAAAGATAAAGGAAGAAGACTGCCATCTACAAGCCACCAAAGAGAGATGCCTCAAAAGAAACCAACCCTTCTAATACATTAATCTTGAACTTGTAGCTTCTAGAATTGAGTAAATAAATGTTTGTTATTTAAACCACTCAGTCTGTAATACTTTGTTATGACAGCCCTAGCCAACTAGTATTTGTTTATTTCATTATGAAATCACTGATCCCTATTTTATCCAATGGAATAAAATATATCACTAACATTATTTATTGGCAGGCTTAACTTAAACCAAATAAAGCCTAGGCAGTTCCCTCTCAAATGACTTCTGACACGTCTCCACTGTTCTTTAAACATTTCCTTCACTTTTCATTTCTACTCCAGTCCTGAAATTGGATATTTCTGTGAGAAATAATGGTTAATTTCTGTGGAGAATGGAAAGTGGAAATTCAGGTCTGGATGTTCAGTAAAGTCATTTATTCTATGTCTTCTCAGCTGGCACAGCCAGAGAATACAAGTAGGTTCCACACACTTCATAATTACAATCATAATTATTCCTAAATCTATTTGTGCCTAGAAGTTAAACAATGGATTGTGTAAAATGGAAAGTGAAGAGTGACAAGTATAGGAGGAGGTGACTGGAAAGCAAGAGGAGACAAGGAAAAACAGACATAAGAGAACTGGTTGCATTTTTTATTTTTTTAAGAGAAATAAGCCTCATTAAGATGACAAGTGCACGTTCACACAAAGTATTTTCTCTTCTTATTATACAAAATGGAAAAACTGGCCTGGATAGTGGTGGGTTTTAATCCCTGTGTGGCCATAAAGGACAGTGCTGTCTCCCTGCTGCATCTGTCCCCTGTCCCCACGGCATTATTAACACCTTACTTTTTCCCACCATTAGTCAGACGTCTAGTTTTTCTATGGATGTATCAGGTAGTCTAAGGAACGTTTTTTGGTGTGGTAGTAAAATATGTATTTTGTTTTTTAAAACTTACTGATGGGTAATCAAATCACAATAAACAGCACCCCTTTAAATTGTACAATTTATTTAGTTTGACATATATATGCACTCTTTGTTTAAGTTTTTAAGTGCTTTCATTTAATTGTTTTGAGAGACAAAGAACAGTAGTGGGGAAAAGGCAGAGAGAGAGAGAGTAGTGAAGAAAGGGGGGAGAGAGAGAGAGAGAGTGAATAGTGGGGAAAGGGGGGAGGGGAGAGAGAGAGAGAGAAAGAAAGAAAGAGAGAGAGAGAATCCCAAGCAGGCTCTGTGCTGACAGCAATGTGGGGATTGAACTCATCAACTGTGAGATCGTGAGCTGAGCTGAAATCAAGAGTCGGAAGCTTAGCTGAGCCACCGGGCGCCCCAGGGATAAGATATTTCTAATAAACAGAAGGTGTACTCTGCAGACACACCATGGAGGACACTGCAGATACCAGTTCCAGTTAGGAAAGATACTGAGGGATGGCTGCAAGGAAGCCTCTACTTGGCTCTCTCTCTCTGCCCCCCTACCCTGCTTGTGCTCTCTCTCTCTCTCTCAATATAAATAAACTTTAAAAATTAAAAAAAAATGAAGTATCTTATCAATACTGTGCCAGAAATAAAAAATGAGTAAGCTTTTATTTCTTTACAAAAATCTGAGATATAATCTTCCACTAGAGCACAGAACATGCGTGCACATGCACACACATGCACATTTGTCTCATAAACACACATACATTATAGGCATTTACAATAAAGTTGTATGGAGCAAATTCATCATTTATTATTTTCATTTTATTCACTAGAAATCATATTTATTCAAAAATATATTCCTCATCTTCCCTCCAAAATTAAAACTTCCCCTCCAGGAAAGATTAAGTCATATCAATACTGTCTAATTAGAAATGTCAAAAACTCCCAGGATTTGGGTATATTAGAAAAAAGTCAATGATTTATGTACATCTCTGAAGACAAAAAAATGCACCAGATTTTTTTCCTATCAGCATCTTCTTTATAATCTAGATTAAAAAAAGAAACTTGTTTATCCACTGGACTACAAAATCTTTTTAATTTGTTCCTTGAGAAACAGGCACTGTTGATGCTAAAGAGGATTAAATGGCATGGCCTCTTTGTGTTGATTTCTAAGTAATAAGTGAGAGCTGCCTTTCTTTTTTTTAATATTTATTTACTTATTTATTTATTGTCACATATATTTCCATCTAGTTTTTTTATATTTAATATTTTTTTAATATAACACAATTTATTTTTTTAACATATGCAATTATTTTCCATCATTTACAATACAGTAGTTATAATGACACTCCAAACAGAGAGCTGCCTTTCTTGAACCCAGTCTCTCAGACACTTATCTATTCTTTTTTTAAAATGTTTATTTATTTTGAGAGAGAGAGTAAATGAGGGAGGGGTAGAGAAAGAGGGAGACAGAGGATCTGAAGCACACTTTGTGCTGAACAGCAAAGAGCCCTATCACAGGCTTGAACTCACAAACTCACAAACCATCATGTCTTGAGTAAAACCAAGAGTTGGACACTTAACTGACTGACCCGCCCAGGTACCCCAGACATTATCTTTTTTAATTATCATTAAACTAATGTTCACTGAGTGCTTACTACGTTGAAGTGATGGCAGAAGTGGTAAAATATTATTATTTATCTCAAATTGCTCAGTTTGGTGGGGAGAGTTGAAATAAAGTCCCAAGATACCTGGGAAGAAACACATATGGAAAAATAAAGAATACTAAATGCTGCAGGGAAAATAAGTGGTATTCGAAATTTAGATGTGTCCTTGAGGATAATTTGAATAGTCTGTGGTTTTCATATACTATGTTTTCTCTTTGCTTCCTGTCTGTGCCTGTCAGGCTTCCATTGGATTAATCAAGCTTTCGTTATATTTTTCCCCCTTTCCTGTTGGTGAGAGCTGTTGGTGCTGCGGTAACGGATCTTCTCTTCCATAGTAATATACCCTCTGATTTTTAGGTGGGTACACAGCCACCTGAAGATCACAGTGCAAGTCTATGCTGCTGAGCCATCGGACTAAAGTCTTGCCAAGGAGTCCGAAGGCAAAGCATCTTGTGTAGGCTTCCTTTAAAGGCAACTGAAGTATCCTGTGCTGCACCTCTTTATTTTTCTTTCCCTAATTCTTGCTGGATGGACTATAGTGGATATTTGGAAGTGGACCCAATACTTGAGACAATGGGGTGAATTGAAAATGCTGGATTTGGAGGACAAGAGAGAAGGAAATTAGCTCCCTGGGGATGGAGTAGAGCAGATCCATCAAACAGTCCTGAAATCTCTAACTGTAGACTTTCATCTGAGAAAAATAAATATCATCCTTGCTTAAACCTTTGCTACTTTGAGTTTCTTTTACTCTCAGCTAAAACTAATCATGGTAACACATTTTAAAGAACATAAGAACATTATCTCTCAAAGCAAGCACCTCAGTGTGATTTTACTTCTTTCCATCACTCCCACTCTATACTCTACATTTTGCTTCCAGATCAGTATAAAAACATATATTCTTTTAAATGTGTATTTGTGCAAAAATGAGCTAATTTAGTTGCTTAACATTGTGTGTGTGTGTGTGTGTGTGTGTGTGTTTTCTTCCTTCTGGATCTACCCATTCATCTTCAAGGTGGTATATTTTCTAGGGATTTTCGGAGTCTGGTGGAGTTAAATTTCTTAAGTATTTTACTGACCATTTTATTTACCTTCAACTTGTGGGGGTTACAAAACAACTTGGAGGTGAAATTTACACAATCATTTTTCCCTTAAAATTTTTTTAGAATATGCTCATTGTTTTCTTATAAAATATTGATGATATTAATTGTGAAATCAATCTGATTTTATGGCTCTGTAGGTAATTTACATCTTCACTCTGCTAGCTTTTAGGATTTTCCATCTTGAAACAAATTATCACAATGTTTCAAAATGGACGTTTTTTCTTGTAATCTGAGGATCCAATCTTTCTCACATTGTAGGAAACTCCCAGCTTTCATGTCTTCCACAGTTGCATTGCTATCTTTATATTTATTCTCTACTCCAAAATTCTGCCAGAGAGAGGTTAGCACCTCTGTTTCTATTCTTACCTCTTTTCTTTCTTATTTACTTTGCATTTTATCTCAGGATGCTACATGCTGAGGAAATTCTTTCCTCTAATTTTCCACATCATTAATTTTTGTTCAGCTATATGCATTTTACTACTTAACCCATGTATTGATTTTTTTAATTCAGTAATTATATTTTTCATTTCCAAGATCTCCAATAAATTCTTCTCTTAACTGCCAATTCTTTACATTGTAGATGCAGCACCCTAATTTAAATCTCTGAACTTACTTTCAATATCCATTTTTCTTTGGGCCTAACAATATGTTGCCTCTGAAGGTCCTGGCACACACTGCAATGATTTGGTAGTTATTGACTCAGAGCTCATTTTTGCAGTTGAGAATACCCACTAGAGTGTGGGCTGTCATTCCTTGTGATTTCCACTTGGTGAACAAAAATAAATACTTCTGGTTTGTGTGTTCAGCTCTGTGAGAGTAAGAAATGGATAAGATGTGTGATAGGATTCAATCTCAAAAGCTATTCTTTGGTCTTAATATCTCACAGCATTTTCAATCTTGCAAGGACACTGTTTTTCCCACCAAATTGAGGGGGAAATCACTTCTAATATTTATTGACTATTTACACTCCAAGTGCAAACAGCCCTTCTCTTAATCAAACGTATCTTTTTATATATTTATAAGCTACTCCTGTTGGGTAACTTTCAGAACACTTTCACTCAGACTTCGCAGAAACTCACAGACTGGATTGTGTGGAGAGTGATTAAATTTTGAAGAAGCGATGGTTAAATTTCTTGTCTTCTGACAATTTAGCTGCTAGATGGAGTGTAATGTTTTGCCGAGCACTCCACATAACACAAACAACAAGAAACATGAAAAAATATACTAATCACCTGACTAATGTTCCCCAAATAAAAGCAAACTCCTACAATGTTAGCACATTAATGTCCTATAAGATTTCTCTCACACTGCAAAAATGAGGAAATTTCAAAACACGGATAAACTAAAGATTATTTGCTAACATCAACAACTGTTCTTAGGGAAGAAAACTATGGATGCATATATATATATATATTTTTTTTATCAGTATACCCCCTGGCCTTCATGTCTCTGACATGTTTTCAGGAGCAGGTATAATTAATGCCACATGCCTCTGCAGTAATATTACAGTTTGTAGATAGTCTTTCCTTCCTCATTGTACATACACAGACTTGACATTTTACCTATTTATGATTTTCTGTGTTTCATCTTGCATTCTTTCTCTCCTTTTCCAGTGAGATGAAAATAATGAACTTCAATTTTTAAATGTTTATGTATAAATTCACAGAAAGCAAAATGTACATCCTTAATATATATATATATATGTAAGCTTTGATGAACTTTGACAAGTATTTAAGTCAATGACACCAGCACTGCAGTTAAGAAATACCACATTTCCTCCACCCCAGATAGTTCTCTCATGCATCTCTTATTGTCAATCGGCCACACCGCAGTAGTCACTGTCCTGATAACTACCACCTGAATGAGTTTTATCTGCCATAGAACTTCATGTAAATGAGATCACAGAGAGTGTATTTTTCTTTGTCTGATAGTTTTGCTAAAAATACTGATTTGAGATTAATACACATTTTGTATATAATAGTAGTTGATTTTCATTTATTGCTTACTGGTATAACACAATTTTTCACTCATTCATGTATTGATGGATATTTGTTTTGTTTTTTTTCCCAATTTTGGCTACTACAGATACAGCCACTATGAATTGCACATAGAAGTTTTTGTGCAGATGTATTTTCCTTTCTCTTGGGTAAATATACAGAATTGCTGATCAAATAAGCATATGAAACTGTGTAAGAAATTATCAAACTGTTTTCTAAAATTACTATTTCACTTCATTCTCCCTCCAGCTTAATAATATTAAACATCATTTCATGTGCTTGTGGTCCATCGGGATCTCTTCTTTCCTAAGTTATCTACTCAAATCTCAAATATTTTGTTCATGTTTATATATATATATTTTTTTTACATTTTTATTATTTAATTTTAATAATTCTTTATATATTATGGATTGAAATCTTGGTCAGATATATTTTTCCCACATGTGGCTTATCCTTTCATATTTCTAATGTTGCCTTTTTAAGGTATATGTTTCAATAATGTCTAATTCATATTGTGTTACTTTTCCTTGCCTACTCCAAGTCTCAAAGGTTTAATATTTTGTTTTCTTCTATTTTTTAATAATAGTTTTTAATTTTTACATTTAGGTGCAGGATCCATTCCAAATTATTTTTTATCTGTGGTGTAAGGAAGAGTTCTTGTTTAGTTTTTGATATGGATTTCCAAATGTTCCATAATCATATGCTATAAAATCTATTATCCATGATTCATTTTCTCTATTATTCATCTATCTGCATGTGATCTCCACCTTGTTTTGACTGCTCATACTATATAGCTAGCTTTGAGATCAGATTAGTGTAAGCTCCCCATTTTTATTTTTTTTTTTCAGATGGTTTTGGCTGCTAAATCACTTATTTCTGTTAGTGGCTTTTCTGTAGCTTCTTTACTATTATTGTCTTTTGTTTATAAAAACAATTTTACTTTCTTCTTTCTACCTTTATGACTTTATGCTTTTTTGCTAGTCTTAGTTGTTGACTAGGATCTCTACTGTAAGACTGACTAAAAGTCAAGACATTAGACATCGATGATTGTTTCTGGATCTTTGAGAATAGTGTTTAATATTTCACTATTAAATATAACAATAGCTGCAGGTTTTTCATAGATGGACTTTATCAATCAACTAAGATCCTTTCATTACTAATGTAATAAGACCTTGTATTATGAATTAGTGTAAACTTTTGTTAAACACATTTTTCTATACCCATTGAGATTATATCATTTTTTCCTCTTTATTCAATTATATTGATTTTTGAATATGAAATAAGTCCTGTCTTGCTGAGATAAACCTCTTTGGTCATTTTCATAAATATTTTAATGTAATACATATATTTCCTCTATATATTTCTCTTTATAATCTATATACTTTTCTCTGATTTCTCACTCTATGTTTTTAATACATATAATTTCTGTATTCAAGTCACTAATATTTTGCAAGTTTTTACATCAAGATTAATAAGAAAGTTTAGTCTATGCTAGAAAAATTCTATAATTAGCCTTGTTATTTTTTTATAATAGCCTTGTCAAGTTTTAATATCAAAGATATGCTAGCCTCATAAATAATTTAAAAAGTGTTTTATTCTTTTCTCTTCTGAAAAAAATTATGTTAGGTTGGTATTTTTTTCTCCACTAAATATGTAATAGAGTCAACAAGTATAATAAACTTTTTAATGGGATATTCTTATGGGAAGATTTGTGATAATACATTCATTTTCTATAATAAGTATATGGCTATTCAAATATTCTGATTATCCTATATAAGGTTTGGCAAGTTGCACATTTTAAGAAAATAGTCTATTTTATCTAAGTTGTTGAATTTATTGTCATTAACTGTATATAATATTTCCTTATTATGTAGCCAGTATCTAAATACTTTTTAATGGTGTCCTTCCTATAATCCCTGATTTTGATAATTTGTGTTAATCTATTTTATTGGTTAACATGGCTGCAGATTTTTTACTTTTCTTAAAAAGACTCGCTTTAAAAAAATTAATGTTTATTTATTTTTGAGAGAGAGAGTGCAAGAAGGGGAGGGGCAGAGAGAGAAAGGGAGACACAGAATCTGAAGCAGGCTCCAGGCTCGGAGCTGTCAGCACAGAGCCCGACACAGGGCTCCAACTCACAAACTGTGAGACGGTGACCTGAGCTGGAGTTGGACACTCACCTACTGAGCCGCCCAGCCCCCCCTTAAAGACCCACATTTTACTTGTTTACATTATTATTATTTTTTAATGACTTGATTTCTTCTTTTTTAAAATATAGTCCTTCATTTATTTTTGTTGGGTTTAATTGTCATCCTTTTTTAACTTCTTTAGGTATAACCTCAAAACATTAACTTTAAAACACTTCCTCTTTTCTAATATAATTATTTAAAGACATAATGTGTTTTTGATACATTCCACAAATTTGGGTATATTGTGTGTTCATTGTCATGTGATTAAAACATTTGAATTTTATCTTTGCAATTTCTACTCACACAGTGTATTTAGAAATGCTTTTCTTACTATCAAAATATTTGGTGATTTTGACATTACTTTCATTTCTATTTTAATTCCATTGTAGACAGAAAATGTATTCTGTATGACTTAAATCCTTTTAAATTTATTGAGATTGTTTTCTAGCCTAGCACATAGTAAATACTACCAGTTAGGGTTTGCCACAATCCATTGACATGGCAGGAGTGGAGATTTCTGGTCAACTCTCTCAGCTTTGCAGTGGTTCTTGCCTCTGACTCTTTGAGAGCTTGCTCTCCCACGCACGATTCTTAGATGAGCCACAAATCTGAGAGATTTTTTTAAGGTTATGTAGATCGTCTTTCTGGGGTTCCCTTATTGCTGGATTATCTCTATTCAATTTCTCTCTAAATCAGTGCTCCTAAACACCGTTCTCTGACTCATTACACTAAAAAAGACTCCAAATTTCTGCTTTATTTCTAGCCACCTTGTACCACAGAAACTTTAGGTGCCCTCAGAACAAAAGTTCTGTAAACATAAATCACCCCAAGCAATACTCTTTTCAAGGATCTAATTCCATTCTGCTTGTTGTAATCTGTGGTTCATTCTAATTACAGCCTCTGTAAGGCTGTCAATCCATTTATAATTTGTTTGGAGTCATTATTTGAGGTCATATTAGTGTGGTAAATACCACTTGGCTTTTATGGAAACCAAAACTTCCAGACTGAGAGTATCTTCTACTTGTCTAAATTATAATGGATTACAAGTTTTGAACAAGTATAACCTTCATTTTTATTCTCTACAAAATGTTTTTAGGGGTGCCTGGGTACCAGTTGGTTAAGCATCTAACTCTTGAGCTCAGCTCAGGTCTTGATCTCAGGGTCGTGAGGTCAAGCCTCGTGTTGGGCTCCATGCTGGGCATGGAGTTGAATTAAAAGGAAATGTTTTTAAACCTACTTGTATATTATTTGACCTTTCCAATGCTTATAGGTTTTTCTTTATATCACTTCTCCCATGCCCTAGGTGAAATAGAAAGTCCTCTGAAATGTGTGTGTGTGTGTGTGTGTGTGTGTGTGTGTGTGTTTTAATCTTCGTGATCCTCTTATTTGTTAAGTGTGTAAAACCCATACAGAAATATTAGTGTAACCAGGGAAAACCTTATCAAGCAAATAATATAAGTTCGATATCTCACGGATATGTAAGGAGTGGAAATCTGCTGTTCTTCTGGTAGATCACAGAAAATGACAGTGTTGTGAGAAACTTACAGGTCAGGAATAATATTTTTACTGGGAAATAATAAGACCTCACTCCTGGAACATTAATTACAGTTTCTTAGATAATAAATATCCTTAAGTGAATAGGTAAAACTTTTTTTAAATCATAGCAAGACTACTTTCAAAACTGAAAACCTACATATATGCCAGACACTGTTAAGTAACAGCATCTGGTTAGAGATTTAGAAAGCTTGATTTCCTTTTGTCAAGGTGGGGCCGCCTTGCAGAATAATAAAATAATTTATTTCATGACACCCACAGAAATAAGTCTAGAGTTTAGGGCTTAATAAATTTAACCTTGCATGATTTCATTTTCTGTACGTTCACTTTTTGCTGTTTTGATTATGAGGATGATCTGTTTTCTGTGTTATGCAGTAAAGTATGGAATTCAGAAGAATACTCTTTTAAAAGTATAATAAGATGTTTCACTAATAATTAGATCATAACAATAAAAGTCAAACATTTCCTCTCAAAAGTGAAACTGTTACTCAAAATCTCTGTTCTTGATAACCCCTAGTCCAGGTGGGAGGCCTATGTTAATTAAAAATTTGATGTTTCATGTCTCTGAATGATCACTACAATTAAAAATACAGATAAAAAAATAAAGTCACATAAGAAAAATTTGAAAATGAGATGTCATCTAGACCACCAAGCAATCCACAAAGACAGTTAATAATCAGTTTCCTGGAGATCAGAAACCAGTATGGTTCATAGAAAATTAAGAAACTTTGTTTTACATTGTCAATAATGGTTGAATTTGTATCCTGAAATCTAGAGCACAAACTGTCCACTACCTTGTTCTAGAAGGACATTCTGACAAATTTATATTTAAAAAGTGAGAGAGAAAAACTTTTTTTACTGCAACATTTAGTGATTTGCCCATAATTCAGATCCTTACTAACACAGTATTAACTAAAGGTGGAGTTACTATTAAACTAATAAAGCATAAGCTACAGCTTTTACAGAATGGGCTCTTAACAATGTGTTCCCATATTCATCTAATTTGCAAAACTTTCAAATGTAAGTTAATTTATTTGCAATAGATAAAAACTATTGTCTTTTTCTACTCTGACCTCTCTCTTTATCAATCATCCTCATAGCCTCCTTATAGAGGCTATAGGACACTTCAGGGACCAGGTTTAAAGTGATGTTGAGTAGGAGATAAATTTGATTTTAAATAGGGTGAGTCTCTATTTCCTCTTATACAAGAGTGAAGATAATAATCTTTTCATTATTATGTTATCATTCATTTGATGAAATAACATATAAAAATACATATATATGTTAAAATTATATGTTTTTATATGTACTATTCATATTATATATATATATTTATATTTACATTGCATAATTGATTATTGTTATATATTTCTTTACAAACAGTGAACAAGATTACAAAATTACAAGTATTACCACAAATAATTATATTTCTAAAACAATAATATACTATTCATTTACATGTGTCATGAATTATAAAATGATGGCTGATTTGCCTCAGCTTCAGAATTGGTTTTAAGGAGCCAAAATGGCCAAAAAAATCAAACCATGGCTCACCTAATATTTCTTAATATCAAGCATTATTACACTTGATATTGCTGTGGTTTTCTTACCCCTGCAAATTAACACCATGATTTAGGCATTCTTTTAGATTATATTAGTTGCTACTTCCACAGACTCAAAATGGAGGCTGAAGTATTTGAAAACTAATACTGAGTACTAAAAATACTGTTTGAAAACTTGAGGATTTTTTTTTTTCAAAATGGGTCAGCAAACACAATTCACCTTTTAGTACAAATGAGTGTTGGAACTGTTCCCACTTGAGTGACATTAGCATTATCTTTGACTGTGATGATAATTAGATCTGTGTTCTATCCTGAGGTCCTACATCTGGTAAATTATTTTCTTGACTGAGTTAGATTCCAGTGTCAGCAAGGACAACAGAAGGCATCTCATGCCTCAGGGCATCTCATCTGGCCACTTCTCTTTGACCTGTGAACTCCTACACAGTAGTGTCTTATACTTTCACCAAGCTGCCCAACTGTGTTTTAGATCCATTTTTGACCTTTACTAAGTCGTTGAATATGAATAAGAAGTTAACAGGGTCTCTTATATTCATAGATATGCAACCAGTTCATTGCATAAGTGACTGAGATCATTTACACAGTGCTCATTAAACTATATTTGAGAATATCTCACTGGTTTAGGTCGAGAAGGGATATATTTAAATATGATTATGAAGAGTAAATAAAATTATAGAAATTTAATCTAACTCTACATTCATATACATAGACTATCCACAGAAAATATAAGGTTTGCTATGGCTCCTCTATACCTCCAGGAGTTTGCCAATATTATAGTGAGATACAGGGGAATTGATTATTTATCCATGGTCTTGGCAACATCCTTGGGAAGGACAAATAACCAGTTCCTCTGGATCTCACTGTAATATTGATAGATGTTTATTTTATATTTTTAATGGACAATGAGTGGAGGATATCTTTCCATATATTATCTATCTATCTATCTATCTATCTATCTATCTATCTATCTACCTATCTACCTATCTATCCATCCATCCTTCTATGAATAAAATACAGTTTCCAGAATTCCTCAACAGGCTTTCAACACAATAATTTGTTCATAGATATGCCATGATCAGTAAAATATGAACAAAGAATTCACTTAACACAGTTTTGGAAACATGACAAAAGAAAGGGTTTTGTTGTGTGTGTGTTTTTTTAGTGTTTTTTAAATTTATTTTTGAGAGACAGAGAGATACAGTGCAAGCAGGGGAGGGTCAGAGAGAGAGGGAGACACAGAATCTGAAGCAGGCTCCAGGCTCTGAGCTGTCAGCACAAAGCCTGACGTGGGGCTCAAACCCACAGACCGTGAGATCATGACCTAAGCCGAAGCCAGACGCTTAACCGACTGAGTCACCCAGGCACCCCAGAAAGGGTTTTGTTGATTCATGATTTAGTTCTAATAAGTGGTTGATTGGGACAGGTTGCAAACTAGCCAAGTAGATAGACGGAGTCTCTCTACCTTCTACTAAGTTCTTTGTTGTCCTTGTACTTTTAATGGACAATCACAAGCAATTTCTCCTTGAACGTATTGTGCAAGCTAGATAATAATTTCTCTAGTCTAGTCCACCTGGATATCACCTTTTATTCTCTTAGAAATAGACAAAAAAGCACCATTTTTATTAAAATCCTCACTAAGGTTCACCAGAACAAGTCTACCATGATATAATGCCTATGATGTAGTAGAATCTAAGTTTGTCTAATAGTACAGAAGAAATATGGGCCTTATATGCCAACTGGACGAAGACCTAGGCACTTGACAATCACTAAACATCCATGTGTATTAAATTGACCTAAGAAAGAGTCAAGGTCATGAGTAACTTTTGACTGGCCAATAATAGCCCTACCCAATAGTAGTATCTCCACAGCTTATATAATAATAATAATAATGTCTTTGGGGCCCAAAGCACAACCCAAGATTGGAAAAAACTTGGAATAACAAGATGTTTAACCAAGATGCATGATGGGACATACAAATGAAAATACTATACTGGGCACATAACCTATATGGTTCCTCTAGTCCACCACAAGGGTATACAATGATCAAGTTCTCTGAATTAATCTTTCTCTCACAGACATATAATAAGATCCTGCTCCATACATAGACATTTATAAAATGTCTTCTGACATAAGGCTGTAAGTTTATAGTGAATATATATCTATAACAACTAGGATTCTGATATAATTGCATTACTTTCTTCCTCCCAGCCAATATCACAGATTGATAGAGTCTGAGGCCCTCGCATACCTGCTAGGAATAAAATATAGCCCTACCAGCTACTTATAGCACATAACAATTGATTGCTGTCCTTCTATAACACAAGCAAGATAGGAAAAATATCTCATAAAAGTCAATAACCCTGATGAAATTATTGACATAAGAGGACAGGATATATCCTACCTGATGACTCTCAATATAATCTCCCTACATTGAAGATTTCTGATATGTTCGAATATCCATAAGTTGATTTACTTTAACTTAGTCTACTTGTCATTTACATCATAAAGTAGCATCTATTTTCTCTAAAAAATAGATAATTCAAGTAGATATTCTAAAGATAAATGAAATTTGCATTATGAGATGCTAAAAATCTAAACCTCTGTGAGAGGCAAATTACAGACCTTAAGCCTCCTTGTTACAGAAGAAAATTCTCTCAGTAGAGTTAACCATAGCTTGTGATATATTTGCCCCAGAATGACCATGCTACCCTGCAGCAGAGAATGAGAACCATTATATCAAAAGAGAGGGATTATAACAGCTGTTCTGTGACTTCTGGGATAATCAGATAAGCTGCTCCCACTTAACTCTAGGGGACAAAGGGATGTAATGTCCTAAAATTAAACTGAAAGGAATCTTAATATCAGGCCTGTCATCTTAGACATAAAACCCACTTTGTCATATGTGATCTTCTTCTGGGGGCAGGGAGAGGAACAAGGGACAAGTTGCATAAAGTTACACTATTGAAATCTGTATTAAAATAAAAACAAAGGAAAAAAATTCAAAATACACAGTATAATTCTTGAATCCAAGATGCTATTGATTATAAGATACAAGCAGACTACCAAGATACCAAAGCAAAACCAATATGCTTCTTAAAGGCAATCAACTATGGAAGCCAGAATGGCTGTGGCTTGCTGGAAATCTGTGGTTGGTTATAATATTAAATTAAAACTTGTGTTCCGCATGTCCCTTCTGCATTCATGAAGACAGAAAAGTGAACTGGTGTCTTTTCCTGAAACAGAATCCTGAATATAATGAAAAAAGGGACTCATTTCACCTGACATTACAGGCCTGACTTTTCTGAAGGAATCTGTTACTATATTCTAGTTTGGACATCTTATATAAATCGCAACTGACATATATAAAAAGCATGACACTGAAACTATTTAAGAAAGAATATACTATTCAATAAATGATACGTATTCAATTTCAAATATTTGGAGAAAAAAGTAGCTCCTTATACATACAAATTAGATATTTACTATTGATATAAATAGGAATGAACATTATAAAACAAAAATATATGACTTTTTATATTCTCTTATAGAATAAGGTATATACAAATTCATTTTACTGTTTCCTGTATTTTTCATTCTATGTTGGATAAAACAAATGTTTCAAGAAAAGTAGCAAAATCAGTCACCCTTCAGACTTCTATAGCCGAATACAAAAGAATACTTTTCCCTTAATCAAATAAAGAGAAGAATGTA
The DNA here is from genome assembly GCF_006229205.1 of Suricata suricatta. Classification (NCBI taxonomy): domain Eukaryota; kingdom Metazoa; phylum Chordata; class Mammalia; order Carnivora; family Herpestidae; genus Suricata; species Suricata suricatta. The sequence continues at coordinate 125,024,635 of NC_043705.1, read as the reverse complement.
GGAGTATATAAGAAGTCTTTTAACTTTCTATCTCTGTATAAAAAAATGCTTCATAGTATTTATACATCTGCAGAGGTGGTGTCTCTGAGTAATTCCTAAGCAAAAACTAATGAGTGTTGAATTAACTGTCAGATGGAGATCATACTGATTACTTCATATAACCAAAACTATCAGACTGAAGTTTTTAAAGCTGAAAATAATATAATTATATAGTTATCTACTGAAAACTATTCAAAACTTATTTTACATTTCAATCAGTTATCTAGTTTGAGGAAATCTTTCATTGTTCTTTCATAACAATTTTTAACCTAAAAAAACTGTATTATGTAAAAAAATGAGAAGACTAACTCACGTGAATGGGTCTCTGGATTACAGTCTGTTGCTTTGTAGAGTGGTCAGGATCCCGATACCTTTGCTCCTTATTTTTCCTAAATATATTTTTCTAATTACATACTGTGGTCACTCCAATAGTTGGACCATTTTAATTTTTATAATAAAAACACTTTTATAATTAAATAATTTCTAACGAAAGTAAAAAAGCAATTGTTTTGTTGATTCATTTTTAATCAAAATGAAATACAAAATACCCCAAAGAAGATAAAAAATATATTCAAAACATTTAATTTTTCACATTTTCTTCTCGTATATCTTTCCTGAGATGAGTTATTGTTTTGACTCTAGAAAGGACGAGAGAAGTCCTTAGTCACCAGGATGTGTCTTCTCTAAACTTGGAGAGTGGCAGCCCGCCTGCACTGTTGCCAAAACCATTACATATCTCAATGAAGGGGCCCTCTTCTTCAAAATCATACAATTACCTGATTTTTTAGATTTTAAGATTTCCTGGTGATTTTTCTTGGAGAAACATCACTGTCTAGACTCTATACTACCAAAGCCTGGACCTCAGCACAAATTGTCTCCTGAGTCTCTGGCCAGTAATTAAATTCCATGAAGTTTAAATAAAGTATATAAGGTAAGAAAAGGCTTCAATAATTAAGCTAAACTGTGTTACAGTACATTTTGAAAATAACAACTGATCTCACTGTTTACCTATAGAAACCTCAGACTTCCACTTTTAGTAAAATATAGGCAAAGTGGCTGTTGAGAGCTAATACTTCCTGGGTGGTTGCTATGTAAATGATGGTGTCCAAAGCTCCTTATCTGTCCCCCCCAAACACGAGGAGGTGGATACCAGTATTATGCACATTTTATGTAACAGAGATGAAGAATGTCTCCAAGAGAGCACAGCTGGTTACTTATCAGAACCAAGGTAGTGTGGGTGCACCGCAGACACCACGCTCTTACGCAGGGCACTATTGTGCGGATTTTTCAAGGACGACAGTGAAATAATCTCTGTGAAGCCCTGGAAAACTGGGTTGATATATTCTTTTTTTCTCCAATTGTAATGATTAAAACATACAACATTAAATAGTGTTTGTTAATATAGTTGTGTCACTTATGTTACTTACTTCACGTCACAAAATCAGATACTTATTAAAATGTATAATGAATCTAGCTAAATGCCTTTTCAATACAAGTGCTTACCAGAGAAACATTTTGGTTTTTCAACTCACAGGTTCCCTTCAGAATTAGACAATGTGTATTTCCTCAGATAAGAAAAGCTTTGTAATTCTCCACTTCAGTAATTTTCTCCTGAGCTGCAACTATGTCCAGTCTAAGAATAGAATGGTTAGGCCAAATTAGTCATTCTAAGTGTGACTTTTTGTTACTAGATTCTGAAAGGTTTGTAGAACTAACTGAAAAGACAGTAACTAGGAGAATTACCAAATTCTCCATCTGCTATGTTCCTAATGGATTCATACATCCTCCTTCTCCAATCTTCCCTTAAATTCTTTGATTTTTCCATAAATAAGTATACAAGAACTCCTTCCCTTTAAATTGCTTGGGATATTTGTAGACAGGTAAATAATGTCCATACAGTATTATTTATTTTATTGAAATTTTATCACATATTGCAGAAATGTTTCTGGCAAGGCATATTATTTCTGAAACTATTTAGAAGAAAATTGATGTGATGAATCAAATGTAATAAGTGGCTTCACACTTTGTGTGATATAATTATTTCAAATTAGAAGAATTATAAGTTGGGTACATTGGTTTTCAGTTGAGCAAGAATATTCTTTTATTCTTCAATCAAGCAAGTAATATACTATAATTAAATAATGTAATAACATAAATGTCTCAACTTCCAAATAGAGAGGAAGAGAATGTAAAATTTGCCTGCAAGCTAAATGGGCATTCAGATTCCAAGCAAATGTCACATACTACCCGCTGTATGTGTGGTAGAAAACAGCGTCTTGACTCTTGCCCTCTGAGTAGTTTGGATGCAAAGAATGCCACAATTTTGTTACATATTTCCCATCTTTCCATCTTGTCTCTTTGGCTTTTTACTGCAGGAAATCAGGGACTATATCAGTGACAAATAAATGTCATTAAGCCACCTGGTCGATAACTTCTTTTCGGTAGCAGCCCAAATATACTGAAATAATTTACCTTCCTTCTGTCATGCCTTCCCAACAGCATTGTCTTCTTTTTTCTCACCCAAGATAATAAGGAATTTATTTATTTATTTAAGTCTTATTTAAATTCCAGTTAGTTAACATACTGTGTAATATTAGTTTCAGGAGTAGAATTCAGTGATTCATCACTTACATACAACACACAGCAAACAGCATTGTCTTCTTGGGAATTGTTCTTACTAAGAGACCCCAGGTTCCTTTAATATTAAACACTCCCCTTATCAGGTTCATTTATGTATACTAAGTGTTCCTATTACACATGCACCAGGAATGTACTATATTCTAAAGTAAACAAACCCTAAGTTTAATCATTGTAATGACATATAATTCCATACTGTCTTTTTAAGTAATATATGTGGAACATTACATGATTAGGAAAGCTGACTTATACTAAAACCATTTTGGGGAATCTGAAGTGAATGAATGAGAATGTTAGCATGATTAGAAACTCTGGGGGAAATGCTAGAAAACTTCCCTCTATTACACTCTTTTCTACATTCACAACTACTGAAAAACAAGAGTGGCTCCCACTGGATTTCTTTTGATCATATTTTTTCACAAAATGATGATTATAAAAAATATTAGTGGTCCCTATATAGAGCTTAAACATAATTTGTAGACTTTGTTTTTTGTTTTTGTTTTTTTTTGTTGTTGTTCTTTGGAAATAATCTCTCAAATTTCCAACTAAAACTATATCCAAAGTTACTCTGATGAACAGCTTCAATTAGCTTCTGAAATAAAAATTTGTGTATTTGTATAGTGAAGCAAGAGGAAAAAAACTTTGGAGGATCTTATGAAACAATAATGTGCATCAAAAAATAGCTAATAATATCATCAAAAGCAGTTACTTTACATTTACAATAAAACTAGTTTTTTGTATATAATATAGATGTCTTACATTGCTTATGAAATGAACTATGAATTAGATATTTATCTATCTATCTATCTATCTATCTATCTATCTATCTATCTATCATCTATCTACCTATCTATCATCAATCTGCCTATCTATCACCAGAATATGTAAGGTTATAGGAGAGGCCCTGTCTAATCAAAAGTTGATACAGTGATGAATATGCTTTTTCCAACTGACAAGTGGAGCATAAAGGTAATAATGAGGATCAGTGAAAAGAATAGTTTATTTTACTGCCTCGATAATCTGTCGAAGATGTGTAAGATCGTTGTCCCCAATTTTGAATTAAGCCAACCAATACTTTCCATAACTATGCTGGTCAATATTGAGGGTGGCATATCTTCAACATATTCCATGTCTTTTCCAAATAGTCTGTGCATTAACAGCCCTGTACCTACATTACAGTACATCGAAGTCTTCCTCTTCTGTTCCATATGCTTGCCCTCTGTATTTCCACTCACTTGGTTAATGTTTCCTTAGTTATTTAAATAGTGTGCAGCTGTGAACAGACACAACCACAAGAGGAGCTAAAAATACACTTTAATTCAGAGAACAGAAATACATGGAAAAGAAAATAGCAACAATGGTATGTCACAAAATATTCAGATTTGATACTATTCACAGAGCAAATTATTTGTTCAGTTTTGGACAAACTAACTATAATTGGATCTATAGTTAGTTACTCTGGCTTTTTAATTTATGAATTCAAGTTTTAACTGGTAAAGTGGAAAGAAATATATATATTAGCTGAAATTCAATTAAGCCTCTCATTTCAATCAAAAGTAGTCATACACACTTTTTAATGAATAAAAATTTAATGTTTTACATTTGGAGTATCCTCAGTTATGTAAAAAGTTGCATTAACTTGGGAAATTTTCAAAATTCCTAAAGGAGTATAAAAATGCTCTCAATTTTTTTTCACCACAGTGTGTATTACAATACTACTGATTTTCTTCTCTATGCTGTACTTTTCATCCTGTGAGGACTTTCTTAATGTAGCTTTCCTAGTATAGTCGAATACCTCTTTATCAAAAACAATCTCACAGTTTAGATTCCCAATCGGGAATCTGGTTATCATGAATGCCAGAGAGCTTTAAATAAGAATGTGTCTTTTTTCACAGGGTAGAGGACACTCCAAGAAATTGCCTCAATGGCAGACAATTTCCCACTCATAGGGAAAAATAACGTAAAAATTGGAAAAGTAGCTGCCTTGGAAATATTTATCTACGTTTCAAAAAAAATCCAAAGATTTTCTTTGTGAAAGTATGTATTTATTTGAGTGAGGGATTTTTACATGGGCCCACATTCAAATTTCCAAAATGACATTTATACTTTTAAGACATTGAAATTCTTCACCATAAAATGGATAAAATAATGCCTTTCTTAAAAATAAGTTGATAAAATATGACAATGAGTCAAGTCCTTAGCATAGGGTCTATACTATAGTCAATGAGAGGCGGCCTACTATTATGAAATGTCTAAAAAGAGGGGTTTTTCGTTTGTTTTTGTTGGTTTTTTGGTGGGGAGAAAGGTTAAGGAAGAAATGATCCTCTTCTACATAAATGTAATTGTATTTCTTTTCCAATGATTTGAATGGTTCTCATGTAAAAAATAGCTTAACAAACACTTTTATTAATCAGAGAAAATACAAGAGAGAGAAAGAGCAAAAATGAGAGAGAGAAAGGAAAAGAGAAAAAACACAGAGACCAAAATAAAATTCAGTAAGCTACTAATGATAAATGGCCAACAAAAGATCTTGGCTTAGGGATAAGTTCATGGATATTTTCCGAGAAAGACATTTGTTTGCCAAATAATTATGAATTCATTCTCCCCTTGGATTACAAAATTTGTTAATTTTCTGCTTAAAAGAATCAGAATATTAATATAAAATGCATGCTTTGAGGATTAACTATCAAAGTCGCTACTAATTATTGAAATTAATCAATGGCTAAGGGACTATGAAGATTTCTGTTGCCAGAAAACATTAGCTTGAAAAGCATAAACTGCTAAGAAGTTTATGATGACAATTATTTATTAAAGAGTATTTATAATATTGTATAAATTCACTTTTACTTTGATTCAAAAACCTTTTAACATCAAAGTTATTTCATTACCATGAACTATCAGTCCTCTGAATAATTTTTAAAACCTACTGATTTTCTGTTTATTATATATATGTTCTATGCTAATTTCATTAATATTCAAAGTAATACCTAGGCTGTCAAGTCTCTAATATTCAAGGACTAGACAGTATTACTAGATATTAAGCTCATTTCTTGTCTTAGCTAAGAAAAAAATTACTTCTGGAACAACACCTGGTTGATGATTCTTATTTCTGTGCATAAGGAAGTTACCCATTAAAATTTCATTTCTGTTAAACCAAGGTTATTCCATAACTTTATTTATGGTTTTATTGAGATCTCTTAATAGCACCTTATTATGAGACTCTATACTCACAGGATACATACCTACAAACTATGAACATATTTTAATTTTAAACATATTTTTAAACTATGTTCTTGACAACTCAAACTCCATTAAACAAGTTGATCTATTGCAAGGGTTTTGTTTACACAAAAATTCATGAATGCCTCTTTCTAATGTTCTTTAAGTTTAACGTTATTTATTTCAATTTTATGAAAAAAAATTATGTTTCTAGTGTTTTCTTTCCTTTGTATCTTTGGGTTTGAATGGCAAGCACTTAAAGTTGTTTTTTTTCCTTTTGTTTTGTTTTCATTGTATTTTGTCTATAAAGACTTTTAGTATAACCTTAGTTGAAAGGGAATAAGAAACAGCAGGAAAAACAAAACAAATCCCTTATTATATATAAAATAATAGTGATTCTCAAATTTTACTGAGTCACAATCACTTGTAGTACTTATTTAAATACAAATTTTGAAGTCTCAAATAAAGCATTTCTGATTCAGTAGGTATAGTGTGAGGTCCACAGATATACATTTAGAACGAGTTTCTAGGTAATAAAGATATGGTTGATTTAGGGACTGCAATGAAAGAAATACAGATCCCTGTAACTTAACTTACTAGCCCAGGAAAAATTCTATACTCATAGCTCATTAGAGAAAAAGGACATATGAATGTGAATCTAAGGGGAAGTCCAAGTGGAAATAGCAGGTTAACATAGCCCATACTCATCATTCTACGGTCACCAGCCCAAACATACACACACACACAAGCACACACATACACACACACCATAACTATTTAGAAGGTAATATGGAAAACCACGTTTAAATGCTTGACTAGAAAGAATTAAATTGTAGTTCTATTCAGAAAAATGACTAAAAATTTAAAAAATACTTATACAGAAAAGAATGAAAGAACAAAATTGGAAAGCAGGTAAATAAATACATAAAAATTGGAGTTTTTCATGTTCTAAGTACATTATAGAAAAGATGAACACTTACAAGAAAAATCTGAAAGAAGAGATCAGAAGGTTCAAAACAGAAAAGATTTAAAGAAAACATAATGGAAAAAAATGAGCTAGTGGAGCTGAGAGAGTAGTTAGAAATGAAACAAATTTAACAAATGGAATTAAATAGTAAAAACAACAAAAATACAAGGAGTAACCTGAAAGTACTGTGGCATGCTAGCTAGACCTAGTGAAGAATGGACAGAAAATATAAGACTAAAAGAAAGATATGAAAACAGAGGTATAAGACTCAACATAAACAAAACTGGGTTTATAATAAATGTGTTGGGGGAAAAAAGGAATGCCATGCACACAATATATTAGGAAAGGATTAAAAACCCAAATGTGAAAATGAAATTTCAGAATTATTAGAAGAAAATTTATGAGAATAGATTTAGAATCTTGGATATAGATGTTTTTAATCTAGACCCAAAGGAACAAATTACAACAGATTTAGCAATGCTTAAATTAAAACTTCCAAATGTGAAAGTGTAAAAAGTTGCATGTTGTATGAACATGTGAATCAGTTTGAGGCCTCTTCAGTGAGGAAAGATCTAATCTACATATTTCTACATATTTGGGGTTTTTTTGTTTTTTGGAGCAAGAGATCTTGTCTTCTTGTTTCAGTATGGCTATTATGTCTTAATACAATTTACAAATATTTATTCAGGGGCACCTGAGTGGCCCAGTCGGTTAAGCAGCTGACTTTGGCTAAGGTCATGATCTCACAGTCCGTGGGTTCGAGCCCCGCATTGGGCTCTGTACTGACAGCCTGGAGCCTGCTTCAGATTCTGTATCTCCCTGTCTCTCTGCCTCTCCCCTGCTCAATCTCTGTCTCTCTCTCTCTCTCTCTCTAAATAAAATAAAGACATAAAAGAAGTATTTAAAAAAATAAAATAAAATATTTATTCAATATTCCTTTATTTTTGGAGAATTTTTAGGATAATTACACATGAGATCACTCTTGGATCTTTATTGAAAATGCACTACAATGCCACATGCACAGTAAAATTCTGACTGTGTAACATAAAATTCATGATATAAATTTGAAATTTTTATAAGAACTTAGCTAATGTGTACATGGTAATTACCTGTTTGATTGAAGAATTGTATGAAAGTAGCAATTGATAAAAGTTTCCGAAGATTGCTAGCCCTCCTAGAAAGTAGGAAAATACTCTGTCCCTATGAATATTGACAAATTCCTGAACACTCAGTTAGTATAATGACACTTCTCTATCCTAAATATCCAATCTAAAACCTTCATATAAAAAATAAAAATAAATAAAAAATAAAACCTGAAACAATAGCATTTGTATATGTGCCCTACACATGTGGAGGTAATGAACAGACCAGTATAAGACAAAAGTTGTGTCAGTTGAAAGGAAGAAGACGGTTTCTAGTAAGTAGCCCACAGATGACCTTGATGATGATATCTTGCATAATAAATAACATAGATATTTGCTATTCACAGACAGTGGTTATCCTCTCACCTGCCTCAGAGAGAGGCCTAATAGCGCTCCACTCATTTAGTGATTTATTAATGCATATCCACACATAAAACAAAGAGTCAACCCACATACATAAAATGTATTCTGAACACACTGAAAATAATTTTAGCAAATTTGAAAGGTTCCTATTTTATCACTAGTATTTAAGATTTGTCAAAAAAAATTACTCACTTGACCTATTTTCCTGGTATTTACTTTGTTTCATTTATTTAAAACAAAATCCCTCAACCTTGTTCATTCTGTTCATATGTAATACATTTTGTATGTTTATTTGACTGAAATTAAAATACCACTTTTTATTGGAATGACAACTGAGTGACAAGTGTTAAGTGTCTTCAGGGGGAAATTGTTTAACAAAAACATATTTTGAAATTTCCTATTGAATCAATCATTATTTCTAACACTAAAATTTTCATAGAAATGAAAGATGGATGAGATGGTGATAAAGGCAAATAGTTTTTATGATATTATAGGGTTTTGCGTGGTTTTGTACCATGTTTGACAAACAGCGACATCTGTCTAAAATCTGTCAATATGATGGATGGGAAGCATAAATCACATTATCTTATGTCAACACTCCTCTCAGAACAATATTTTAACATAAATTCAGTGCTATGTCATGAATATGACCATTGGGAATAAAGAGAAAACATATAACATTCAGCTGGATCCTATTTACATAGTTATTTTCAACCTCTTTTGACTTAGGAAACCTAAACTTTCAAACAAAACCTCAAAGATATAAAATATACTTCATACAGTTTGAGAACTGTTAATATGGTATCAAATGAAATTTTAAGCATATAGGCTATTATTAAGTGCCATATCCACAATGGCATTTCTAGTAAAATCGTGTTCTGAAGGGAATGAAATTAAAGCATTCAATCAATAAATTTAAAGTTTTGGCTATAATTTATTTTGAGTGCATTTATAAAAGTTCATGAAATTATCATATCTCCTTATCAGTTTTAGAACTGATGATTTTCGGTAATTTATAAAGTATTCCAAAACATCACAAACCTCCTGACCCCTGAAGCATCATTTCACATGATCAAATATCTTCTCTTATTTTTAACTCTTAAAGAGAAATTTACCAAGGTTTGTGACTATATTAATTGTGCCATAGATGCATTTGGGAAGAACATTTTATCATTCTTTATCAGAACAGTCTTTTCTAAATGGGTCAGACAACTGGATTATTTGTTTTAGACAATGTTTTTAAAGATTTAAACATTTACAACTAAACCTTAATAAAGTCATCCAGAATTTTGATTGAATCCTTTGCTTTGTCACTCTGTGCTATGGTGGGATGGCCCTCTCCTCTCCATGACCTTAAAAGAATCATTCCTAGACTATTTTTACGTTAGAAGTAACACAGCCCCTTCATGATCCTACTGAACTCAATTTTTTAAATTACATTGAAGAAATCAATTGAATTGTCTTTCCCCCCACAAATAACCATCTTATCTAGTGGAGTTTCTATTCCTTTTTACGTCTCTTCCAGTTATCCTGAAGCAGAGATTAGAATGGCATGCTTCTCTCATTGTTGTTCTGTCTGAAGGAAAGGACACTCAATTGTCATGACGCAAAATGAAGGAATATTCTGGTAGTTTTAACCACAATACGATGAGTGGAACTACCACAAATATGCACACTAATGCATTGCTATTGTTATTTTTCATCTTTTTATTTTGTTTGTTCATTACGAAATCATCAGACTTAAATTACATTTGCCAGAAAGAAAAAAATAAACACCCACTTCATTTAGCACAGAATAGTTTTAATGGCATTCCGCCTAATCATTCATGCAAAGAAGAGAACTTTGTTATCAGTGGCTGTGATCATGGCAAATAATTTAGACCTTCAAACTCTGTTTTACCTCACAGTACTTGTCCACTTAGTTAACCTTGATAATCACTCAAAACTTTCACTGAAATGGGCTCCTCTGAAGAAAATAAGAATTTGATTAAATTCAATAATATGGTAAGATACCTACAATAAAACTGAAGTTTTGATTCAACTACTTTAAACTTTATTTTACTCTTTTGCTTCTCTAATAGATATTTAATATTTGCCATCACAATTCTCATCTCTAAAATCACAACACAGGAGAGATAATAACAATTAGGTAAAAATTAATTTTATGTCTTATATATTATTATATAGATGATAACTCTATCAGTCCTCATAGCTTTGCCTAAGAATGGCAAGTGACTCAGACAAACTACCAGGCCAACCTGCAATTCCCAGGACAAGACATATATTAGGTCAGGCAGGACAAGCCTCTATGATGGATTGTCTATTACTCCAAGATGAACGCAACTATGGTTTCAAGTGAGTCTAGATGTTCCCTTGATGTCCTTATTGAAATTCCCAGTAAGGCTGCAGTCACTTACTGAACCATAAAGGTGGCAATAACCTTGTATATAAAAAAATAAGATATTGGGAGACATAATAATATAAAAGGGGCAATTTGTATGTCATTGTTGAAACAATTTCTTCTCATTTCTTTCCAAGATGAATAAGAATCAAACAAATTTAGATATAATTTATAGAAATATAAAACTGACATGTTATTTCAAATTAGTCTCCTTAAGGTTTTTTTATAAAAATTTATTGTTTAATAATTGACATAGAATATTATATTAGTTTAGATATACAATATATTGCTTTGATATTTTTATATACTCAGAAATTATCACCTCCAGAGGCCTAGTTACCATCTGTCAAAAAATATGACAATATTATTGGCCGTTGTGCATATGCTAAATATGTATTACATTCCCATGACCTTAGTATATAAGTAGTATATGCCTCTTAACCCCCTTATAAATACAGTGTATAGGAAATATAAGTGAACAGGGAAATTCTATTACTATTTAGTAGTAACTATGAATAGGATCAAGTAGATAGCCCATTTTTTACTGTGTATTTTTTACAATGTAGAAAGCAATTCAAAAGGAAAAGCAAATTATTTTTAATAAAGGAAATGTAAACATTATATATCCTCAACGTCCACCCCCAGTTCTTCACTGTGCCCTGCCCCCTCCATGTCTGAAGAACATACATTACAAGAGTTACAAGAGGAATTATACCATTATTTATGTGGAAATGAAGTCAGCAAAAATATAAATCCAACAAAACATTTATAAAGTAACTCATTTGTTAAAGGTGATATTAGAGGAAGCTGTATTGTGAGCTACTTGATGGGGGAATAGGGTTGTCCAATGTGTTCTTTCCCTCCCTGGGCCTAATTTCCGGGTGACTTATTGTCAGATGTAATGACCTGTCCTAAGAACCACTGAGCAAGCAGTGTAAGGAGCTCACTTACTAGCTGGAAAGTTGAGCCAAGATAATGACACAGTCTCAATGAATTCCAATATATCTTTTGATTTCAATGGTTAGTAAAGTACAGCAGCAATATGTTTCTCAGCCATCTAGATGGTTTCAAATAATGTCTCTAGGTTGAGTTAATGCACAATTAGAATGGAAGCCATTCCTTTTATTTCTTGGTGACCAAGGGAAAAAAGAAACAATAGTTTGACTTCTTTGCCAATTTTCCAATGTTCTAATCTGTTGGTAGTATTCATTGTATCTCATGGTGTGTTAGTGACGGTATTTCTGGCATAAACCCTAAGGTTGTAATATATGATTTGATCCATTGCCATGGGTTGCAATACCCCTGACAGAATTTTCATTGTCCTAAAATTCAAAGAACAAAAATCTCAGAAGAATGTTTTGTTTCCTTTATGCATTCAGGATTGAGGGAAGGAAAAGATTTTGAGAGAAAGTTATCAGTTCTTTCCTTTAAACATGGTGGGGGGAGCTGCTTGGATAAAAGCTGATGATTCTACGAAGAATGTTTATCAAAATCAAGTAATTGTGGACAGCTCATTGCTGACTTCCACAACATATCTGGAGTTAGAATAAAGAAAAGTCCTATTAGGGAGAACAGATGTTAAAGAGATAACATTTCTTATAATTCTGCTTAACAGAAAAAAAAAAAAGGATGTCAGGTGAAGTGCATGTAAAGTATTCCTTCAGCATAAAAGCTGAAATAACAAATAAATCACATTAGTACTGTGATTCTTATGATCAGTATCACGAGAAGTCATTTTATCACCCTCTGAGTGACAAGATCATTGTTATTCTTATCAACCTCTTGTAGAGTTTCCATGAACGATTTATTAAAATGTGAGCAATTTGAAAGTCTTACAGTCTTGGCAAAAGGGTGATGACATTGTCATGTTAGGGCACTGATGTAAACCAACCGCACCTCAAGGAAGGGATCAAGAAAAAAAAAAAGCATCGTACCTCTGGGCTGGGGTGGGTGGTGCTGAGCAGGCACTTGAACTCTACTCTGAGCTGTTCCAGGAAGGGGTGGGAGTACCGGACAGACTACACCACCACAGACCAGGGTCCCATTTATCTCTAAGATGAAGGCTTAATCAGAAGCACAGCACAGAACCAAGAGCTTAGAAAGTAGGAATAAAAGCGAAAAGAAAAAACAGAGAATAGAGGAAAAGAGTGGCGAGATGGCAGAAGAGAAAAAAGAATCTTGGCAAATATCTTCACCCAAAATGCAGTATCACTAACAACTCGACTATGTAGAAAACATAGAGTAATTATATCAATCATAAATTTCAAACCCAATTCTTAATTAGACGAACTTTCTTCTCACATATTGAAAGCTTATCAGAAACATACCCAGTCCTAGGCATATAACTGTTGGATTGCATCATCAAAATTCCTTCATCATGGTCCTATCAGGTGATATAATCACAGGACTGAAATTCCATAGTATTCACAGACTCAACACTCAAAGAGAGAATCAAAGGGAGAGAATTATATAAAGATGTGAGTCATTCCTGGACCATGTAGAATTCCACTGCATCAAAGTCTAATATGCAATAGACACACTAAGTGGTTTCTATTTTTGTTAATGGTAGAACATAGTAAGGGAAAGGGACTCTTCTTTTACATACTAAAACATTGTAGTTAAGCTAAATTTTGATCCAAAATAATAATCTTTGGTTCTTGTGTAATTCTCTGGATCTAAATTCAAAAAGTTTCTTGAAAGATAAAGAACTATAGCCATTTATCTTTTTTTTTTAACCAATTCAACAGCAATTGAGTTATTCCTATCATTCAATAATGGAGTAGTTATTAAGCTTTGCAAAATGGAAGATTAATTATCAGTCCAATTAACATCCAAACTCTAAATCTTAGTGGGAATAATTTCATTGAATTTGAAGCCATGCATATACCATTTGCAAGCTATAGTACCTGCAAATATTTAAGATCTTTTTATGGTTGAAAAGCAGTTTAGAAACACTCCTCCACAAGACTGTTTACTCACATTTGTTGATAGAGGCAAATATTATGCTGACGGGAAATTACTGTATCAGTTGATGAAGATACATGCTAGGCACACAGTCAGGTTTTTAAGTCTAATTGCATATACAAGCACCATATGAATTTTTAAATGTAAAATATCATAAGCAAAATAAAAAAAGTATTCAATCTATGTTCATAAAATAAAGGGGCATCTTTCAATTGGAAGGATCACAGAAGGCTTCATGGAAGAGGTGGCTTTAGTGAGAAATTTTATATGGTGTGATTTGTATAATCAGACAAGGAAAAAGAAAATTCCGTCTAAAGGTAACAACATGGATAATCCAATAAAAAAAGGAAGGCATAAATTATAATTGTAAAAGAGCAATTTGACTGAGAGTAGGAATAGGGGACCATTACTATGGTTTATGTGGAAGATAATTTAACCACTACTTTCCCAAGGAAAGATCTAATGGAAAAGACAATAAGTAAAGTTCTAGATATTGGTAAGGTATAGAAAGTAAAGTTTGAAAATACTTTACTCATTATTCTTTGTAATAAGGAGCTCATTATTCTTTGTAAAGCAAAATTTTTACTCAGATGTAGGAAGGTGGATGGATTTGTAAGATTGCAGACAGGGTAAAATTTATGAAGTAAATATTTTTGGAATGTTAGCCATCTTTTTTCAGTTAACAAAGGGATTTCTGAAAGGTAACAAGAGCCAAAATATTATGAGAAAATATATGTGTCATTCACAGTAATAGAGATGCTTGACTTTTTCTCCCTCCAATGTCCAGTTATCTAAGAGAACAATGAAATAAAGCAGTTGGATTTTACCCAAAACAAGTGATTAGCCCTCTCAAAATAAAAACCTTCTGAAAGGCATATTGAGTGGGAAAATCATAATCAGCCTCATTAATAATTGACTATAATAAAAGGAGGTGGCTGGATAGTATCAAAATAGTTCTAAATACTGCCATAAAAATTGTTGGTGTGAACTTCAAAGGAAAGGGTATTTAAATACTAAGAGAGGTAATGATAATTTCAAAGAATCAATGGGAGACATAAAATGTATCAACTCCTATATTTCATTTTAAGAAATGGTGATAGAGCAGGAAAAAACCAGAATATTTAATCATGTGTGCTGCATGAACCACAGAACCAGTGTGATAGGATCTAAATAATCAAACAGTTAGTAAAGGTTCTTACCCTTTAGTAGTTAAAGACAATGAGGATTCTCTAATCACAGAGAGTTTATATGGGAAAGGCCATGGCTTGTTTATGACAAATATTTAAAGAAAAGTTTAAGTGAAAATATATAGAATAATATAACAAGGACTTCAGGAAACAGAGAAAGATGCTTCTTAAGCAAGATAAAAATATAATCTGAAAGTAAGTGAGCGAAGTCCACTTTCAAAATAATCAGACTAGAGTTACTGAGAGCTGATTGGACGTTGTATCTTATATACTTGCCTTGCACATGCTGAATTCATTGAACAATCTCAATATACAAATTTTATAGTATGTTTGCCATCAAATATCACCTGACCTTAGAAGATCCATCAAACTCTTTGAGAAGATTCAAATAATAGTACCATGACCTGCAGAGGGCCGACACAATTTACTACTTTTTTCTAAGCAAATTTCTTATTTTAAAATTATCACAACAATCTGGAATTGGTGATATCTTAGATGGAATTACCAGGCATAATGGGAGAGATTATACTGCACTACATAAAGGAAGGATGAGTATTGGAAAAAGAATCAATAAAGGTAAAATATATTCTTTTCTATTTCTTATTTTTAATTGATGAAAAACATTTGTGTAAAGCAATAGTAACCATGTTTATTGTTTATAGTACATGCAAAAGTTAAACAATGTCAAAGGGGAAGGAGGAAGAAATTATGAATATTCTGTCATTTAAAAAATCTGTGCTGGGGTGCCTGGGTGGCTCAGTTGGTTAATCTGACTTCAGTTCAGGTCACCATCTCACGGTTTTTGAGTTTGAGCTCTGTGTCAGGCTCTCGGTCACATCTCAGAGTCGGGAGCCTGCTTTGGATTCTGTGTCTCTTTCTCTCTCTGCCCCTCCCCAACTGTCTGTCTGTCTGCCTCTCTCTCTCTCTGTCTCTCTGTCTCTCTGTCTCTCTCAAAAATAAATGTAAAAAATTTTAGAAGAAAATCTGTACTTCTTGAGTGATTCATTTTTAAAGGGCTTGTAAACATACTTTGAAAGACTAGTCCATACTAACTATACAATGTCATGTAAAACTAGTAAACCCATAAATTTCATCTTTACCATTAAAGAGAAATGCAACAGAAGAGCTCCTGTTTTGCAAGTTCATATGGATCCAAATTCCAATATAAATTTGTCTTTTAAAATATAATTTCTGTAGTTACATTTTATATGACCAAAATGTTACTATATTTTATGTTATATAGTCATTACGATCATTTCTTACACAGAATTTATAGAGGTTTCCTCTTCTACTTTTCATAAAATTTTATGAACATGGAACTATGTCAATATGGAGGAAATAGTCTAAAAGCAGTTCTTCTTTGACAGAATTTTGTCATCAAATTGCAACCTTTTAACCTAGAAATATCTAATTTGAGAGCATATTTTGTAAGATACTACCAATAAAAGTCATCTATCTATAGTATTAGTGCTATATTTTATAATAAATTACACAGAAAGTATGAGTAAAGAGCTGTAGAACTAAATGCCAATGTGTTCTTAGATAAAATTCATGATATATGTAATTATATAAAATTAAACGTCAAAGATAGTGTCATCACTGTTTTAATTACCATAAATATGTCTGTAAATACTGGAATTTCTGAAATATATTTTACAGAGAAAGGATTATTTTTAAAAGACATTTTAAGGAATACATAGAATACAACAACTTCATTAAGTTATTTAAAATTCAGTGAAATTTTTTTATCCCTTTAAAGATATATAAATTAAGTTATATTATGATGTAATATGTAGCAGTATAATATATGAGTGCATCACAAAATAACATAATTAATTCACAGTCTTAAAATGAAGATTTTATCATTGATTCTCTCAAAATCATTTTTTAAAAGTGTTCCTGAGAGGGGTACCTGGTGGCTCCATCAGGTAGGTGTCTGACCTCAGCTCAGGTCATGATCTCATGGTTCATGAGTTCAAGCCCACATAAGGGCTCTGTGCTGACAGCTCAGAGCCTGGAGCCTGCTTCAGATTCTGTGTCTCCCTCTCTCTCTCTGTCCCTCCCCCACTCACACTCTGTCTCTCTCTCTCAAAAATAAATAAACAATAAAAAAATTTTAACTGCATCTGAGGTATTACTTAAGAAAAAACAATTAGTGTTTATATGCACATTGTATGTATGCACAACATATACATTTATTATAGATTATATAGAATTTGGTCTATTATGAAAGGCAAATCCATCAGTTATACATACAGATTCTAGTGCACTATAGAATTTGTTGAGGCAACACAACTGAAGATGATCAAGATCTGATCTTAGGACTAATCTCTGAGGTCAAAGAACTTCTTAACTCTTAGGGAAGATACAACCCTTCAGAATCACCAACAAATACTGTTTTTCACAATTCTTCAAGGAGACTGATAGCATTTCTAACTTCATAAAAATTTTGTTCTATTTCATTAATAGATAATTATATTTATTGAGGAGAGTTGAACACTTTTCCTTCAATTATATCTGTGAAATCTTTGATAAATAACTGCCAGTTTGCTTGAACATTACTATATTTGCTTCTTCAATGAAGAAAAATGAAACATCCATAGGAATTCAAATACAAATCTCTATCAAAATTTGGAGGTTTTCTTTTAAATGCTACTGTCCAGAAATATGAAGGTATACTTTAAGAAAAAATTATAACACATGATTTTTCTTGTTTTCCATGCCTAAACACAAATGTAGACAACAGAGTAGATAAAAATTAGTCTTTTAACCAGTGTGCATTATTCAGATAAAGGAACCAATAAAACTGAAGTAGGTAGTTTAGCATAATTCTTTTTGCAAAATTATTATAGCAATAATATGAAGAAATAAAAACAAATCAGGGGCTAAACAAAATAAATATATAAATCAAAGGCAATAGTCATGTAAGATAAATGATAATTTTATACATTCATCGGCACTGATAGAGGAGAATGTAGAACTGTCAAATAAGACTCACAAGAAACAGATTTTATCCGGTACGCAGTTGACGAATAATTTCAGAAGCAGTTCAATGTGCTATTGGAGCCATCACCCAGCCATCTTTAATATATTTCTTTGTATATTTGAATATATGTATAAATATGACTAGGACATATGAAGCAGAATGTGTAACACTAGTCATTTTCACCTGTTAAACAATTAATTAGTATTTCATATAATTTAAAAAATTAATACTCGTACATCATAATCATTATTTTTTTTAACATTTTGCTTGCATGAATTAGGTTAGCTTTTTGAACTCTTTAAATAATGGGGCACCTGGGTGGCTCACTCAGTTATGTGTCCCACTTTGGCTCAGGTCATGATCTCAGACTTCATGAGTTCGAGCCCCGCAGGGGGCTCTGTGTTGACAGCTCAGAGCCTGGGACCTGCTTCAGAGTCTATGTCTCCCTCTCTCTCTGCCCTTGTCCTGCTCACAGTCTGTCTCTTTCTTTCTCTCTCAAAACTAAATAAACATTCATTTTTTTTAATTTTTAAAAAGAACTCTTTAGCAGTGCCTGGGTGACTCAGTCAGTTGAGCACTCAGCTTCATTTCAGGCCGCCATCTCATGGTCTGTGACTTGAAGCCCTGCCTGGGGCTCTGTGCTCACAGCTCAGAGCCTGGAGCCTGCTTCGGATTCTGTCTCCTTCTCTCTCTGCTCGCTCTCTCACTCTCTCTCTCTCTCAAAACTAAACATTAAAAATATTTTAAAATTTAAGAAAGAACTCTTTAAACAACAAATATACTTTATTTTGCTTATGTTTGCAGACTTAAAATGTTATTTTGTTAAAATTTACTAGTTTCTGTGAAATAGAATTTGAAATACAGACTGTTATGAACATCTATCAGTACAGTTCCATTGCATTGATTCTGACTGATATTTTGTATTTTCTAGAGATATATAATAACTTTTTGTTTCTGGCTTCTTGTGAACATTTAGATATATATCTAATTGCATTTTGGTGCCTATTGCTTAAACTTTTTATTCTTCCTTTTCACATATAAAAAGTCTTTTTTTCTATTAAAAAAACACATCTTTTTTTTTTTTTTACCCTGAGTTAAGTTGGCCTTATTTTACTAATTTGGGTCATTGCATCCATTTCTGTCAGTTCAAATGGACCTTTTCTTTCCCAGGTGAAGTGGCAGTGAGCAGACATGAGCTGATATGGACACTTTTTCAGGTCAGTCTTTACTCTGAGACCAACTCTATAAAATGTCCTCATAATTCATCGATGCATTAAAGAGTCCATATGTTGTCAGGGCAACATTCTATAAAAAATAGTCTACTTTTATATATCCATGCTATTTTATCCAAAATTAAACCAACATGTTAGTTATTTTTAAAACTCCAAAATAAAAAATATATGAGAGGTAGTATTATCAAGTAAAATCACTTTTTCTTCCCTTCACTTGTTTATTCAACATGTATATACTTAATCTTTTATTGACATTGAGTTGCATATAGGCACAAATAGAGGAATATGTGATGTGTGTTCTCTGGGATCTTGGCATAACAGCTAGGATTAAATATATCCACAAGCATGCAGTACAGCAGGTTATAAAACATAAGAGAACAATATATATTACTCGTGGGAACTGATCCACAAATGACAGGAATCAATTCAGTTTCTATATCTTTCAAATTCTGAGTGTTTGCTCAAGTCCCTATATACTTTCAGCAGGCAGTCAAATATATGTCTAGTACAGAAGTCCTTTGACATAAATTGTCAAGAACTCCAGGCTTTACATGGTCTAGAGACTGAAGTCATGATCTGATATGACACTATTTTGAGATTCTAAAAGTTAATTTATAAACTATACCCAAAATATTATTCTGCAATAAATCCTGGTCATAAATTAAGGGCAAGACCATGGTGATTTTATGGAATGTGCAACAAAACGAGGCACAAAGTCATGGCAGTAACAGTGAATAATTAACAGCCTTAAGAGCATAAGGCCAAAGGTTCTAGTCACACATATTTCTCGTATTATATTCTCAGCCCATAATCTCCTTTGCAGATTGCTTTTTCCTATCAATCCTCCTTAAGTGTTATTGTTCTCAGGCTTCTTCCCTAACTCCCTTCTCTCGATATCTGCTCTCTGTCCCTTAGGGAACTTGCCCATACAGATATTGTGGTAAATAGAATAACAAATGGCCCCCAAGGTTCCTGCCTCCTGGTGTGGGCCAGACCCTTCCCCTTGAGCGTGAACCAGACCTGTGAAGTGATGAGACATTGCTCCTCTCAGGATATTACACAGCCAAGGGGATTTTAAGATATACATAAGATCTCTCATGAGTTGACTTCAAAATGAAAGAGATTCTCCTGCTGTCCTTGTAGAAAGAAACTAAGCTGCTGGAGACAGGACCATATAGAAGGAAATGGAGGATGACCTCTTGGAATGGAGAGCAGGCCCACTGACAGCTGGGAAGATAGTGGCCAACTCAGTCTTGCAACCTTCGGACACTAAATTATGCCAACAGCCAGGGAGACTAGAGGAGATCCCTGACCCTCAGATGTGACTGTAGCCCTGGTAACTGACAACTTCTTTCGGCCTGGATAGAGACTTGATATAAACTCTGAGGGAGAACCCAGTGGAGCCCTGCAGAAATTCTGACATACAGAACTGTGAGAGAATAAATGGACATTTTTTAAAGCAGGTGAAGTGTTGATAATGTGTTCTTCAGCATAGAAAAGTAATACATATAGCCTTAATTGTAGCCCCGAACCTAATGAATACCCACACTAAGACACCAAAGATTTCTTCAGAGCTCCAAAATGAAATTCAATATTTTTATATCATCCCTACCTAGATGCACCAAAGGTGGTCACAAACTAAATGTCAAGCAGAGATCTGTCTCATCTACGACTGAAGTCTGCACCTCGTTCCTCTATTCAGTAATAGTTCCACCATCTATCATCAAGCCAGAAATATAACAAGGGAGTCATTTATCATGACTCTTCTCCTCATTTTTTATACCTATGTAAACAGGGATTCCTATGCATCGTCCTACTTTAACAGTTCTTACATCTAACCATGTCTTTCTATCCTGCTGTTATATCTTGTTCAGGCTGATATCTCCTTGATGTCTTGCTATATAGACTCTTATCTGGTTTTCCTGACCATTTCCTGTGCCTTGTCTTATGCATTCTACAAACTGCCACTAGTGTGATATTTCTATGATGTAAACATGAATCCCTATTTAAAACATTATGACACTTCCCCAGTGTCTTCAGGGAAAAAAATACAAATACCTTAATATAGTTTATAAGTTCCTTTGTGATCTATCTTGCTTCTACACATCTCTTGGTCTTCATATTTTGGCAACCATTTCCCCCATACTCCTTACACATAATTTTAAAAATTCTATGTCTCTTTCATTTTCAGAAGCTAACTATGACTATCTTGATGGTCTTTCCTGTTCTTTCAGAGTTCTTCTCTAATACTGGATGACCCCTCCATCCCTTTCCCTTGGGGTAGTCTACTATCTGGTCAAGGTCTTCAATACAGGACCACTCTATGACCCAGTGCTATCCCACAGTAAACCACACTGCCACCATCAAGCTCTTCTTAAAAGGCTTGCTCTCAGGATGTTGTATTCTGGAAAACTACTTTCTAAACATGTAATCATAGGGTACCAATTATATACTGCAATGCCCTAAAGCTCTCAGTGGCATTTGGTTGTAAATTGAAATGCTAGTTTACAATTGTTAAAACTAACAGAAATGCATATAAAGAAACTGATCAACTGATTTAACCCAAATCTGAAAAGTTATAAAAAAAAAATAGTAGAAAGAGGCCCGGTCACAAACTGGATGAATTTGGTTAGCTCTCGTAGTTACTGGTTCCTAAAATTACTCTTTAGAATTTCTTAATCTGTATAATTTATTAATCTATAATGTTGGTATAAAAGTAAATAATCTCTATATAGCTTTAGATATACTATTTATCTTCACAATAACAGGCCTCACCAAAAGTCTAAGCCCGAGAGAGGTTTTGATCATGGAGCTTTCCTGACAAACCACAATTCATCTCCTCCAAGCCACCTAATCAGGCTACCCCAAGTTCATATATGGTTTGTAATTTACTCCATGTTAACAAATGACATCTGCTGAATATACCAAACTACACAAAAGGAAAACACCTATTAAATCGACCACTTCAGTTATTTGATTCATTATACTAGATAGAAACAGAAGTCTCATGTGATCTAGGACATATTTCCTTCCCGTTAGACTTAAAACAAAAATTATGAAAACTTCTTCCACCACAGAAAAATTGTCCCTCAGAATAGAAAGTAGCACAAAGTGATATACTCTGGTGATCAGAAAGAGAGAATATATTTCATGCATTTTCTCACCATATGAACTCCAGTCAGCTCTTCACAGTCACATTCAGTCAATAATCATCGGATGTTTACCATTTCTATGGTCAGTGCTGTGAAAGGTGCTGAAGCCAGGAGGCACCTGTATGTAACAGTGAATAATGGATAGCAATGAGGAGCTGCTTGGGGGTAGCATGGGAGAAAAGAAGTACATATTTTTATACAAAAAAAAACCTCTACCCAAAATGATTAATTCTCAAGCTTCCAAGAAATTTTATTTGGTACTAAGCTCTATAAATCATGAATTTCTCCCAAGAAAAGTTTTCATCATTCAGTTAAATCACAGTTGAGAGATTTGCTTAGAATTTATCATTTAGATCACAGCTGAAAAAGTAAATAGATTTAAATCCTTTGAATCTGAGCAGAACTGCATATGCAAGAGTTCTTTTCTTGACATCTTGTTTGCATTGAGTGGGTAGAAATGATTTGCTATCATTGTGCTCACAGTCAGATAGCTGCAAACACAGGTTCCTAACCAGTAAATATCACATATGGACTTACATAAAAAGTAATCACTAGGATAACGCTGACGTCAATAGGTATTTTTAATTGTTGTTAACTTTATTCACACAAACACTTTTGCCTTAGTTTATCAATAACATTTATATTGAAAGAATTTTCAGTTATATGAATTAAAACTTCCTGGGGATGTTTTCTGTTCTCTTACACAATACTGAACTATTCTGTTTTGCATACGTTACATCCTCATGACTCTAGTAGTCTTTTAACCAAATGACATATACTAATGTCATTGGTTATATTTCCCTTATGCAAAAGCTCATCTACTCTCATGGAATCCATTTCAAGTACTGTTAGGAAAAAAAATCTGCAAAAGATATAAAGTGTTCTGCATATATTCTGCTCTTAATAAGAATATCTTTAAAATGAAGTAAATATTTATATTTCATTAGTTCTTTTGTTGCCAGGGTACAAAAGAATTTGTAATATTAGTAGAAATCAGTTCTCTGGCATCTCCATGTACATTACTTTTGAATTATACAATTATAAAATGTGTTTAGTTGAAAAACAATATATATTTACAGCTATCTAAATAATTAATCTATGATTATAGAATTTAAAAGTCTACTGTATGACTACTTTGGCATTAAAAGTATAAGAGAATATGTTCATAATATTTAGTGATAAATGGATTAGGTAAAAGATTCATGCATTTGACTCCATGTAAATAAGAAACTAGTTTCTGAAAATAAACCAGAATTATAACCTTAAAAGACAGAATTTATTTTTTGGCTCTTTAGGTAATCTATTATAAATTAAGAATGCAAAATTAGTAACAACATTATTTGTTCCATATAAACTTCAACCCACTATAAATTTTCATAGAACAAATATAAAGTTTTACTTCCCTTTCTACTTTTTTTTTACCAGTGAAGAGGAAATTATATACAAGTGTTTTACAAATTATTTTAATTTTGCAGTTCATGATGCCAGGCACATATAACTTTGGAACAGATGGGGGCCTCATTGGTTTTGACTTCTCCCTTAGGGGATGTCAGAGGTCTGTAATGTCCGTGAATTTGCATATTTGCATATGCTGTGAAACTAACAATGAATTTTCAAGTCATAGGGCTAGGATAAGAGATCCCAATAAGTGTATATAAGACTTAAGACATAACAATTTTGACAGTATTTCAGGTTATTTTTATATAATGGACCTATTACATAGTAAATTTGTACATAGTGTTTATAATATAAAAATATAATATTTTAATATTACTGAAGAAAAATTAAATTAAAGATCAAGATGCTCTGTAATGGTTATTGGTTTACACAAAACTAAAATTACTGGACAATAATTTAATTCTCTATGTTTATCACCCATGCATCTACATACAGAATAACAAATATAATAATGTCAGTGGGTTGATTATGTGGAAATTCATGATCAAAGCCTGTTTACCCATTCAAGTCACATTATTTTTTGCAATATTCGAAATCAAATTATAAACTGCAAGAATTTTACTTCTGTGTTCTTTCTAACCACACTATGCATTCTGTGCCCAAAGTTAAAGTATTTAAGTGTGTGTGCATGTGTGTACACGTGTGTGTGTGTGTGTCTGTGTGTGGTGTGCCAAATTTTAAGAGTAAATATTTCTCTATAATAACATTTTGCAAATATTAACATATGTAAAAACCAATTGGTCATTGCAGAAATGATGGAATACAAAGCAGGTGTCAACTCTTTTGCTGAGAACAATCAGAAGAGCTGGACTTCAACATGTATTTATCCCAGAGATAAATGAGAAAGCTGCCACATCCTGTAGGTAAGTAATGCAGGAAAGTAAGTACAGTATGCGGAACTGCTGGCACCATTGGGCACCTTCTCATTCCAAAAGTATGGCCAAAGGGCTGAGAAGTGAGCAACATTGTCAGTAAACTCACCATACCAACAAGACAAAGTGCAGGCCCGGGAAGGGGAATGGTACCTGGTCAAACACACAAGCTTTTAAGTGATATTTGGAGTAAGGAACTGCCTCTCATTTTCCCATGATCTAAATCCTAGATTAATGTATCGTGATGCGAAGCCTAGCTACCTGTTAGAAAACAAATAGATACTTTTGTGGAATAAATATTAGTAAAAGCCACACATTATCAAAACAATTTCTCAGATAAAATGAGATACGCATAGAAATAAGGCTTGGACAAAAAAAAAGACTAGAAGCCAAGAAAACAGGAAAAAATAAATTAAAAAATTGTCTGAGCCTCTAGGTAATGATAATATTAGACACAGACTTTAAGAGATCATGCTTACAAAATTAAAAAAATATATATTAAAAGCTTTACTTATTTTTTAAAGAATCAATGGAATTCATAAACTGAAAAGATAAACATTTAATACTTAGAATCAACACACTTAAAGAGAGAATTTAATCATCTTGAATACAGAACAGAAGAAAAATAATGGCTTTAAGCATGAAGAGAAAAATGTAAAACCATAGGGAGTATCATATATAAACAGAATGTGAAAGGAAATTGTTTCCAATAATTATAAGGAATTGGAATCTTTGAAAAAGAGGAGAAAGTAAGGATATAGAGGATCTTGTGAGAATGGATAAAAGTTTTCCAAAAATGATAAAAAAAATCCATCTTTGACTTCAACATGTACTCCTAGCCCAAAGCTTCATAAATATAAAGTAAGCCACACCAAGGAACATCATTATAGGACTGCTGAACACAAAAGCTAAACAGAGAAGGTAATATCTTTAAGTAGGAAAAAGGATATAATCCTGCAAATTATAATAAAGTAATAAAAAGAGATTGAATACCTATGGCAGAGTTAACATATCTATCCCATCCTTAGTATAATTTATATCATATTTTAAATATATATTCTTTGTCTCACATGCAATTTATAAATTGGATGTAAATAGTAAATTGTCATTTTAAGAAATTAAACTTTAAAAATAGTCTTCTATATTTTCCCACAATTTGTATTTTTCTCACTTTCTAAATCTGGGTAAATCTGGGTGTAGACTAGGTATGATTTTAGCTTGAAAAACTAAATTTAGTATTCCTCGTAATGATATTCTGTTTGGGGCTATACTGGTTGTCTATGGCTGCCATACAAATCACCACAAATTAGTTGCTTCAAACATTCATTTATTATCTCACACTTCTGGCTTCAGAAGGCCAAGTTGGCTTGTCTGAATGCTCTCCTTGAGTTGCACAAGGCTACAAGCCAGTGTCAGGCAGACTGTGCTGTCCTCTGGAGACTCAACAGAAGAATCTACTTCCAGACTCAGGTAGAGTCCAGTTCCCGAGGTTAATGTCTTCATTCACCCTCAGCTACTAGAGACATCTCCCCAGGTCTCACTTGAGACCTTCTCCACCATTAAAGAAGCAATCATGTATTGAATCCTTCTCTTTTTTAAAATCTCTCCAACTTCTCCTTCTGACTCCTATTGCTTTTAAAAGCACATGTGATCACAATGAGAAAGAATGAAATATGGTCATTTGTAGCAAAGCGGATGGATCTTGAGGGTGTCATGCTAAGTGAAATAAGTCAGGAGGAGAAGGACAGATACCGTATGTTTGCACTCATAGGTCTAACAGGAGAAACCTAACAGAGGACCATAGAGAGGGGAAGGGGGAAAGAGAGTTGGAGAGAGAGGGGGACACAAATCATGAAAGACTATTGAATACTGAGAAGGAACCGAAGGCTGAAGGGGGAGGAGGACGGGTAAGGGGGTGATGGTCATGGAGGGGGGGCACTTGTGGGGAGAAGCACTGGGTGTTATATGGAAACCAATTTGACAATAAACTATTATAAAAAATAAAAGCACATGTGATTGCATTGGGTACACCCATATAATCTGAGATAATATCCTGATTATAAAATCAGCAAAAATCCCTTTTGCCATGCAAGGTAATATAATTAAAACCCCATGATGAGGTCATGGAAGCACAATTCTACCAACCACAGAGTTGAATTCTGTTATTTAAAAAAAAAAGTTATCTGAACATGTGTTTATATTGCCTTCATTTTCTAATAAATTTTCACTGGATGTAGAATAAAGTTGATAAAGTTTGTAAAATTGTTGCCAGTACGTTAGAGAAGTTATCTCACTGTGTTTTAGCCTTCCCTGTTTATGAAGGGACTTAGACATCATGTGTGTCAATGTTTCCCTAGATGAAAATTTTGTTTTCTCTGGATGCATTCAATATTCTGTTTCTTTGCCTTTTACCAATTTTACTATGATGCCCCTTAGCATCTTTGCATCCACGCTATTTTGAGTTCAGTTAGATTCATGCCTCTATATGTTTTTGTAATTTATTGTATATAGTAAATCTAGGTGCTTATTTCTATAAAACCATTTTCCACCTTCTTGTCTTTTTGCTCAATTCTGTCCTTCACTAATGTCTTGCTCCTTTTTTAAAAAACTATTTTTTACTCAGTGTCCTGCAGATTGAAGAATATCTATTGATCTGCCTTCATGTTTCCTGAAGTTTTTTTCCCACTATCATCAATGTGCTATTAATATCATTATAGGAACATCTCATTTCCCATATTATACTTCATAGTTCTTAAATGTGTATTTTTACCTAATATTCCTCATATCTGTCATAATTATTTTTCCTTGAAGTGTTTGCATACATTTAACATAGCTATTTTAAGGCTTTGTCTGCTAATCCAAAATCCAAATCTCAGCATTTGTTGCTTTAAATCATGGCACATCCTAATCTGTATTTTTTTAAGTTTAGTAATGTTTAATCATATGTTCAATATTAGGGATGGAATGCTTTGTGTGGTAGACAAATCCGTGAATAAATGTGTAGAAAAACATGAACCTTTACACATACTTTGGATAATGTATAAAAATGTGTAATAGATTAGAGACCTAAATGTAAATGTCAAACTGAAAAACTTCAAAGAGCAAGCTTAAAGAAAATATCTTCACAATCTTCAGATAGGCAGATCAGTAAGAAGACAAATAATGGCCAAATGCTTGAATAGCGCTTCATAAAGGAAAATATCCAAGGGCCTGTGTTAAATGCTCCTTTCACATTGTTAAATCAGGGAAATGTAATGAAAAATGCAGAGATAATAGTACAAGCACGAGGATGCCTAAATTTCAAAAGTTGTGATACTACATGTTGGTGAGAAAGTGGGCCATCTGGACTCTTACATTGTTGGTGAAAATGTAAATGCATTTAATTATGTATAAAAACTGTTTGACATTTATAAAGCTGAACACATGCAGGGATGCCTGGGTGGCTCAGTTGGTTAAACATCTGACTTCAGTCAGGTTTGTGGGTTCGAGCTCCCCAATCAGTTCTGTGCTGACAGCTCAGAGCCTGGAGCCTGCTTCAGATTCTGTGTCTCCCTCTCTGGTTGCCCCTTCTCTTCTCGCAGTCTGTCTGTCTGTCTGTCTGTCTCTCTCTCTCTTAAATTAAATAAACATAATAAAAAATTAAATGAACACATGCCTACTCTCTGACCCAGGAATTCTACTTCTAGGCATATGAGATTATTTATTTTCTTATGTTAAGTCATAGATATGAGTGACACATCTAGTAGCAAAACTCCATACTTCCTAAAGGTTCTTTCTAGACTTTCTACTGCATCAATTTGTTTTTATTCACTTTATTTTGGAGAGAGAGCGAATGTGCGAGTGGGGGAGAGGAAGAGATCGGGGAGTGGGGAGAGAAAGGGAGAGACATCCTAAGCAGGCTCCACGTTCAGCATGGAGCCAAACACAGAGCTCCATCCCATGACCCTGGGATCATGACGTGCACCGAAATACAGAGTCAGATGCTCAACCGAGTCATTCAGGAGCCCCTGCTATATCATATGAATTTACAGACTCAGGAGTATACATTTTAAGACTTGCCTTTGATTTGAAGTACAAAACTTTGGAGATATGATAACTTATCTGTCAAATATTTATTTATTGTCTTTACTAATTATTACTATTTAAAAAAAAACTTTGGATGATAATCAAATTGAAGGCATATTTTGTAGAGATCTAATGAAACAAAATAACAGCTTGACAAAATTTTATGTAATTTTTAAGTCTCTAGGGCTCTCAGGAAATATTTATTCCAACTACAAACCACAGCCAGACACAAATCACAGCCAATCTCCTTACAATATTCTTTCTAACCTATTTCCTTACTCTCCCACACCACAGCTGCCCATTGGTTTTCTCCTCTTCTAAATCCAGAAAAATAATCCAATGAATTCAACCAAAATCGAATTCCCGTTCCTTCTCTTTGTCTCTGTCTGTCTGTCTATCTCTCTCTTTCTCTTCAGCACTCTCCCTATGTATGATTTTAATCCTCCTGACCTTTGGCCTTCTATGCATTTTCACTCACCCTATCTTTCATTTAATGATGGGCATAATGTGAACCATGGAAGTTCTCATGGTATCCATTTTTTCTCTAGTGATTAATTGAACCCACTAAGCACAATTCAAGATCTAATGAATTGAGCAGTAGGATATGTTCCCTACTGCTTTTGATTTGAAATACACACTTTTACTTATTTTATTTTAGAGACAGAGTGTGTGTGCATGTGTGTGCATGCATGTGTGTGTGTGTGTGTGTGTGTGTGTGTGTGAGAGAGTTGGGGAAAGGGAGAGAGAGTGTGTATGGAGTAAGATCACATGCTTCAAGGAAAGATAATGAGAAATAATAAATTCCTTCATGAACATCTGCAGGAGTGGAGAGAGACAGTAAAAGGTCCTGCACAGTTTTGTATTTCAAATACAATAAAAGTGATTAGATCACTTAATTAAATAAGTGATAAAAGTGTTTTCTTATTCATCAAATGAAAATCAAAATTATATATTAAATTAATATAAAAACTGTACTCTTTAAATATTTGACAGTTTTTAAACAAAGGTTAGCCTCATTATATATATCCACATATTCATTTATAGTTTTACATTTTATCCCCAAATTGATAGATATCTACAAAGCCTCAGGAACAAGTCTTTAATTATCACAATTATGTATTAATGAAGAAAAATTAACCTATCTAAATTAACCCATCTTTATTATTCAGTGGCTAGAGTGCAGTTTAGATGTTTGAAAATGTGCTCTCTTAGAACAAGATAAAACTAATTATACTTGTGTGTTAATGGGCAAATTAATTTTATGTGGTCAATATTGTTTTAAACCTCACAGTTAATTATTTTACAGGCACAAGAGTTTTCTAAAGGGTGTGACATGCTATGTCTTATGTGACAGATGAAATTTTAGAATTGTTGAATTCTCAAGTGAACCTTTTAAGAAATACATTTTGTTAATTTTGCTGCACTTTTGTTTAATTGGAATGTATCTATACAAGAAGAAAATGGTGAGTTGGAGGATGTAGTTGCTATGGAAGAAATGAAACCTTTGGCTGCACCTCACTACTTTCTAATTGCCTGAGACTGACTTACATATTTTGAATAATGGAGTAAACCATAAGTTTCACAAGTATTGTTTACATCGGTATGTTTGTATTTATCTAGTAGATGAACTATTCAGGTGCGTAGATATCCTAACTTTATTTTATTTTTTTAACATTTTTATGTTTATTTATTTTGAGGAAAAGAGAGACAGAGCACAAGTCAGAGAGGGGCAGAGAGGGAGACACAGAATCCGAAGCAGGTTCCAGGTTCTGAGCTGTCAGCACAGAGCCTGATGTGGGGCTTGAACTCACGAACCATGAGATCATGACCTGAGCCCAAGTCAGAGGCTTAACTGACTGAGCCATCCAGGTGCCCCATATCCTAATTTTAAAATGAGTATTTGATCTCAAGAACATATAACATCAATTTATTTCCTGGAATTTATCATGACCATGTATTATATTCATGGGTTTTATATTTTGAAACTAAAATAATACTGAGATTTTAAAATTATGATAGTAACTAAAAATGTCTGTTTACCTTTTCTCACTCTCATCCTGGCAATGATGGAGTAAGATAGACTGAATTTGCCCTTCTGACTTAAAACGTACTTAACTGTGTCCAGACCATAGACAACAGGGAGCATGGGGCTGTAGTACTGAGAAAAGGAAAAATTAGGTGAACATAAGATTGTCCAGGCTCCATGCCAGGAGGCATATTCCAAATCACAGGGCAGGAAAGAAGATCAATAGAGTGTGGCAGTCTTACTAAATTGAGGAGACACAGACCAGAGTTCATAGATGTAGCCGCAAGTGGTGGGATAGAGATCTAAACAGAGGGGAAATAGTCAAGAAAAGAACTTCAAAAGTCTGCATTCCCCTGAATCTTCATTGAATATTAAGATATTCATGTATAGGATCTAACTCCACAGGGTGATGCCATAGAGTGACTAGCTAGGAGCTGAATTGTTCCCAGAAGTCACCTAAGAGCTGGGAATTATTTCTGTCCCCATCAGATCACAAAGGCTTCAGTAATCAAATACAACATTTACTAGAAACTCCAGAGGGTTATGCCTAAGTAATGAAGATAAATTACTCATAGAGTAAATGTTATGTTAGACAGTCTTAATAAAACATTAAAATAAGCCTCACAATGATCATATAGAGCTAAAAGAAATTTAACAGCCAACCAGAAAAAAGGACCAACCATTTATTAAAGAAACTCTAAGAAGTTCAGAAGATGTTCAACAACAACAAGTTTCTAGACATTCTCGGAAATGGGAATATGTGAAAAATAACAAGTAGAATAGAAAGAAGCCCAAACATGATAGAAATAGTAGAATAAGTTGACAAAACAATAAAAAAAACTATCAAAAGTAAAATCAAGATAAAAAAATTCATGAAGATAAGGAGGGAAATGTTACATAAAAAAAGATCCTGGGGCGCCTGTGTGGCTAACTAAGTTGGTTGAGTGCCCAACTCTTGATTCGGCTCAGGTAATGATCTCATGGTTCAGTTCATGAGTTTGAGCCCCATGTGGGGTTCTGCACTGCAGCATGGGGCCTGCCTGGGATTCCCAGTCTCTCTCTCTGTCTCTTTGCCCCACCCGTCTCCCTCTCCTTGTTACCCTTTCCCTCTCCTTCTCTCACTCTCCCTTTCTACCTTTCCCTCTCCCTTTCTCCCTCCCCCCCCCTCTCTCTCTCTCACACACACACACACACACACACACACACATGACATTTAAAAGAAAAACTTCTAAAAAAATCCAAATTCACTATCTAAAATAAAAAATATTTTTTCATGTAATGTAGCCCCATTTGCTTTATTTGCTTTTTTGCCTATGCTTATAGTGTCATATCCAAGAAACCATTGCTAAGACCAATGCCAGCAAGCTTTCTCCTATGTTTTCTTCTAGGAAATCTACAGTTTCAAGTCATAAGTTTAAGTCTTTAACTTATTTTATGTTTATTTTTGCATGCAGTTTAAGGGTTCAATTTCACTCTTTTGCATATGGATATCTAGTTTTTCCAGTGCCATTTGTTGAAAAGACTATCCTTTCCACATTGTGTGTTTTTGGCAACTTTGTCAAAGATCAGCTGGCCATATATGCATGGGTTTATTTCTGAGCTCTGTATTTTTTCCAGTGGTTTATACGTCTATGTTAATGCCAATACAATACTGTTTTCATTGCTGTAGCTTTACTAACCTAAGCATCCATTGACAGTTACATATATGAACAAAATGTGTATATACATATATACACACATGTATAATATATGTATATACAATTATAGACAAATGTATATATAACTTATGTGTGTACATATACACATATATATAATTCAGCTTTTTAAAAAAATTATAGTTTATTGTCAAGTGGGTTTCCATACCCAGTGCTCTTCCCCACAAGTGCCCTTCTCCATCACCACCACCTCTTTTCCCCCCTCCCCCTTTCCCTTCAGCCCTCAGTTTGTTTCAGTATTCAAGAGTCTCTCATGATTTGCCTCCCTAATTCAGCTTTTTAAAAAAGATGGAAATTCTGTCATTTACAACAACATAGATGAATCCGGAGGACATCCTACTAAGTTAAATAAATTCCATCACAGAAGGAAAAATACTGCAAGATTTTACTTATATGAGTTATATACAGTAGTCAAACTCAGAAGCACAGAATACATTAGTGGTTGTCAGAGTTGGAGGCTGACCAAATGGGGAATTGTTATTCAGTGGCTATGAAGTTTCAGTTATGCTCAATGAGTAAGTTCTACAGTTCTACTGTTCAACATAGTATTTCTAGTTAATATACTAATGTGCACTTCAGAATTTAAGAAGGTGGATAGATCTCTGGGGCGTCTGGGTGACTCAGATGGTTAAGTGTCTGACTTCAGCTCAGGTCATGAGTTTGTGGCTCAGCTGGTGAGTTAAGAGTCTCATGTTGGGCTCTGTGCTG
Organism: Suricata suricatta; assembly: GCF_006229205.1. Taxonomy (NCBI): domain Eukaryota; kingdom Metazoa; phylum Chordata; class Mammalia; order Carnivora; family Herpestidae; genus Suricata; species Suricata suricatta. The sequence continues at coordinate 124,991,502 of NC_043705.1, read as the reverse complement.
AAAGCTCAGAGCCTGGAGCCTATTTTGACTTCTATGTCTCCTTCTCTTTCTGCCCCTCCTGGCTCGTGTTTGCTCGCTCACTCTCTCTCTCTCTCTCTCTCTCTCTTCAAAAATAAATAAACTTAAAAAAAAGGTGGATAGATCTCATGTTAAGTGTTTTTATCCACACACACACAAACACATACACACACATCCCCAAAATCTCCAAAACGAAAAGCAACAACCAATGAAAAGAAGGAATTTCTGAAAATCAGACATATATGTTACCTTAATTGTGGTGTTGGTGTCTGAGGTGTTTGCATGTCCAAATTCATCAAATTTCACACATTAAGTATATGCAGTTCTTTTTATATCAATTATAACTCAATAAAGCTATTAAAATAAATGAATAGAGCAAAAAGCCCATTGGGTATGATTAATAGCATAGAAGATTCTGAAGAATAAATTATTTTATAAACTTGAAAAGCAATGGAAATTATTCACATGGAGCATAAACAGGGATAAAGAGCAAAAAGAATGAAAAGGCTGAGTAATCTGTGGGGCAACAACATGCACACACATATGTGTGACTGAAGTCCAAGAAGACCAGAGTAGAAAGATAATTTTTTTCTAAATTTGAAGCAAATCAAACCCACTACATCTATTCATCAAATAAATTGAGCAGTATGAAAACAAAATAAAATAGCAAACATAAAAATTAACATAAGTTTCAGATGAGAAACAGAAACAAGCCACTCCAGAAGGGATGGCAATATTATTTTTGGTGGATAAAATAAAGAATTTGTCAATATAGTGCATTTGTTATTCTTATAAATATTGAATTTGTTTTACATCCAATTAAAATATATTTTAAAATAAAGAGAAACAAAACTTGTTTTGGATGATCATTGCTAAGGAAACTTGTTGCCAGACTTTCACTATAAGAAATCTTAAAGGAACTTTGACAAGAAATGTTAAATAAAAAAATAATAGCATAAAAAAACACGGAATTCTATAAAGAGAATACCAAAATAGTAAATGTTTGGGTAAATACAGGCAAAAGTACTATTTCACTTCTCAATGTTTAAAAGATAATTATGTTTTAGCAAATTTTAAAATAAATAATCCAATTAAAATGGGCATAGGACCTGAATAGGTACAGTTTTTCAAAGAAACATACAGATGGCCAGCAGACACACGAGAGGATGTACCACATCAGTAATCATTAGGGAAATGCAAATCAAAACCACAGCAAGATGTGACCTTGCACCTGTCAGAATGGCTAGAATCAAAAAGACAAGAAATAACAAGTGTTGGCAAACATGTGGAGAAAACGGAACTGTTGGGCATTGCTGGTAGGAATGCAAACTGGTGCAGCCACTGGGGAAAACAGCATGGAGTCTTCAAAAAATTTTAAGACAGAATTACAATATGACTCAGTAATCCCATTACTGGCTATCCCAAAGAAAACAACAATGATAATTTGAAAAGATATAGGTCCCTCTATGTTCATATGACATCATTACAACAGCTAAGGTATGGAGCAACCTGAGTGTCCATTGATAGCTAAACAGATGAAGAAAATGGATAAAGAACACACACACACACATCACATTTTCTTATTTTCACATACATACACACATACATACACATGTACATACATACATATGGCGGATTACTCAGTCATAAAAAGAATGAGAATTTGCTATTTGCAGCAACAAAGATGGACCTAGAGGGTGTGATGCTAAATGAAATAGGTTAGCTAGAAAAAGACAAATACTATATAATTTCATTCATATGTGGAATTTAAGAAACAAAATAAATGAATAACAAAAAGGATTAAAAAGAAAAAACAGACTCTTAAATACAGAAAACAAACTGGTAACTTCCAGAGGGAGGTGGTAGGGAGATGGATGATACAGGTAAAGGTCACAAAAAAGAAGAAATAAATATAATTGTTTTTTAAATTAATTTTAAACAGCAGTGTGCTATAGAAGATGTATCATATACAGAACTAAAATCTTAAATAGCACAAGGAAAGGAGGAGGAAATATATTGATGTAAATATTTTACATTCAACACAAAGTGGTAAAATATTATTTGAAGGAATACTGTGATAAGTTAAAGATGCATAGTTTAAAGATTAGACTAACCACTAAAGAAATACAACTATGATAACCAAACCACTATAGCTAATAAGTCTTTAGTGAAAATAAAATATTCAAAACATTCTGTTAATTTAAAAAAAGCCTGTTAATTCAAAATATTTAATCTAAAATAAGGCAGGAAAGGAGAAATAACTTAAAAAAAACTAGAGAGAACAAATGGAAAATAAATTATTGGAATGGTAGCATTCAGGTCACCATATTGATAGTCTCACAAAAAAAATGGACTAAAAATTCTCATTAAAAAGTATACATTGTCTTACTGTATGAGAAAGTCAGAATTCATTATAATAAAATAATGATTATTTTTTTTTTAAAGGTGGAAGGGGGCACCTGGGTGTCTCAGTCGGTTGAGCTTCCAGCTTTGGCTCAGGTCATGATCTCACAGTTCGTGAGTTCGAGCCCTGTGTCAGGCTCTGTGCTGACAGCTAGCTCAGAGCCTGGAGCCTGTCTTCGGATTTTGTGTGTGTGTGTGTCTCTCTCTCTGACCCTCTTCTGCTCACGCTGTCTTTCTCTCTCTCTCTCTCTCTCTCAAAAATAAATAAAAACATTTAAAAAATTAAAAAAGAAATGAATGTTTATTATAAAAAATGAAATGGACTAAGATGAAAAATGGAGAAAAGTAACACACAAACACTAATTATAGGAAACTTAAAGTGACTGCCTAATACCATTCAAAGTAGACTTCACAAGAAAAAATATTACCATACTGTGGGGGTGCTCACTGAAAAAAATGTGACAGTTGAGCTGGACCCAGGTGAATGGAGGCTACTCACCAATTTCCCTGTTCTTGGTATATGGGTTCCATTTGCCTCTCCTGTTCCTGGCTACTGCTCCAAGGACATGGCTTTAAGATAGTGATGTACACAGGTGACTTAACCCAGGAAAGGTCTCTTCAGTGACTTCAGATTTGGCAGGCAGATGCAAGGGTACATTCATCTTGCTGCTGCCCAAGACAACCCTCACGTGTTTGTTCCCTTTGCTCATGCAAACTGCCACCTACCAACCTGGAGGGGACTTCTTGCTTTGTTCTCTCCCTGACCTCTGCAAATGGCAGCCAGTTTTAGATTACGTCAGGGAAACTCCAGAGAGGGTTTCAAACCAACATGGGCATAACAAGGAACAATTTCATAATGATAAAAGAGTCAATTCAACAAGAAACTGTGACAATTCCAAATATATACATCCCTAATATCTGAACTTCTAAATACATAAAAGCAAAACCTCAGAGAAGTAAAAGGAGAAATAGACAAATGTACAAGTATATTTGGGGGCGCCTGGGTGGCTCAGTCAGTTAAGCCTCCGACTTCAGCTCAGGTCAGATCTCACATTCGTGGGTTCGAGCCCCGAATCGGGCTCTGTGCTGACAGCTAGCTCAGAGCCTGGAGCCTGCTTCGGATTCTGTGTCTCCCTCTCTCTCTGCCCTTCCCCTGCTCGCGCTGTCTCTCTCTGTCTCTCAAAAGTAAATAAAAGACATAAATTTTTTTTTTAAAGTATATTTGGAGATGCCAACACATATCTCTTATCGTCCTATTGATACAAAACTTACTCACAAAATCAATCTAAATATAAAAGATTTGAATAACAATATCAAACAGCTTTATGTACTAATATTTATAGAAAACTCCACCATACAACCAACATGAAGAGAATCCACATTCTTTTCTAGGGTACATGGAGCATTCAGCAAGTGAGAACACATGATTGGTAATGAAACAAATCTCAATAAATTTTAAAAGATTAATATAGAGTTAAGATGTAACCGATGGGAAAAATAAGAACAGAAAAAACTGAGACTCAACAAATGGTTAATATCTAAACAAAACACTTATCAAATAATCTATGGAGAAGATATCTACAGTTTAAACAAAGAGTAGTAGTCAGAAATGGACAGAAAACAATTAAATGGAAATTAAATGTACTAACTACAGTAGCACCTAGCCAATGTAGATACTGTCAAATACTATTAAATCTCTTAGAAAAAATTAACTAATATTTATTTAAATCTTTGTAGAGATAATTTACAGAAAAATTGAAAATCATTTAATTTATTTCTAAATCTACCATTTGTTTTGTAACAACCCAATTAGTTATGCATACATATAAGTAAAATTTAAAAGCTTTTCCCATTTATAAATATTAAGGAATATTTCCCAATAGAATACTAAACACTTTAATCTAACACTGTATATTTCTAAATGTACCATATAGGATTTATGCTAGAAATGTAAGTCTGGTCAAAGAAGGATAGATACAAATGTATCTTCAATGAATTATTTATTAAGAGTAAAAAAAAATGTCTGAAGCAAATACATCATCAGACCTTGGATATAATAAACCTATGAAGACTTGATAAACTGAAATGGAGATTGTATATGTGTAAGGTACATTAGCACGCATACTGCTCTGTATATTTGAAATAATCTAAAATATGAATTTAACAAATTAGTATGTTTAAAAATGTATTGATATTAATGGTTCTGTTTCTGGCAATGACACAGATGCTTCTAATGGACATGGGCAACAGCTATAAATTCTGGATAAAACCAAAATCAAAGAACTACCTGCAGCTACTAGTAAATTAACAAAAGTGAGCAGAATGGTGAGATGGTTCTACACTTGAAAGGAAGGAACAACACTTCATGGATCATAGCACTTGGCCTGAAAGCAACATAGAGAGCAGACAGGACTTCACAGAAACCTGCAGTTTTACTGGCTTGAAGTACCAGAAGGCAGGGTTTGGGGTAAACAGAGCGGTAAAAATTAAGGGTAGAAAACCCAGAAAGAATAGAACCTGTGAAGGTGTTGGTTATCTACCACCAAATGTTAAATGTAAAACTTCATATCTAAAAATCACAATAATCAGTAAAACTTCCCTTCACAGCTCTAGGGGCTGAATGGGCATTGTTCAACAACGCTCCCTGGATGTCTCTCATACAGCTGCAGTGAGGTGGTGACTGGGGGTAATGTCATCGTAAAGACTGTCACTTACACAGCTGTTGGTTGATGTTAGCTCCAAATGGAGATCTCAGGATTTCTGGCCAAAACAAACCACCCAAACGACAAACAAAAATGGTAAAGGCTGTATTAACTTTTATTATCTGCTTTTAGCAGTCATATAGCATTACTTCTGTATTAGGATTGCTCAGAAGAAAGAAAATCAAATACATATGTATGAAGAGATTTTAACATAGAATTGGCTCCCCCAACTGTGGAGGGCTAGAAGTTCCAAGATCTGCTGTCAGAAAGCTGGAGAACCAGGAAAGCCAATGGTGTAATTCAGTTTGAGCCCAAAGCCAGGAGAAGCAGGAGCACTGCTGTCTGAGGGCAGGAGAAGATGATGTCCCAGCTGAGAGAGCACATTCACCCTGTCTCTACCTTTTTGTTCAATTCAGGTTCTCAATAGATTGGGCGATGCCTACCTGCAGGGGTGAGAGTGATTTTCTATATTCAACTGAATCAAATGTTAATCTCTTCCCAGAAACACCCTCACAGCTACACACAGAAATAATGTTTACCAGCTATTTGGGCATCCCTTAGTCCAATCAAGTTGACATATAAAATTAACCATCACAATTTCCATGTGAGTTAGAGAACTGTCCAAATTTAAGGAGACCCCACTTCCTGATGAGGAAGTTTCTATATCAACTTGTCATAAATGCATATGGGATATTGCGGTGTAGTAGGCAGAATAATGATCCTTTTATAAAATGTCCACATCCAAGTCCCTGGAACCTGTGAATATGTCATCTTACATAGCAAAAATGGACTTGTAGATGTGATTAAAAAGCTTTGAGATGGAAGATTATCCTGGATTAGCCAGAAGAGACCAAACTAGTCATATGAGCCATTCAAAATGGACAGCCCTACCTAGTGATGGTCAGAGAGATATGACTACAGAAAAATGGTGAGAAATATGTAGCAACACTGGCTTTGAAAATGGAGGAAGGGAGGACATAGATGACAGAGTGTGGATAAAACTCTAGAAACTGGACCAAAAAAGGATTCTCCTCTTAGAGACTCTGGAAAGGAATTCAGTCCTGCCAACATTTTGATTTTACTCATTGATACCTTTTTGGATTTCTGACCTAAGAACTCTAAGACAATAAATTTGTATTGTTTTAAGCCATTAAAATTTGTGGTGATTTGTTATAGCAGCAAGAGAAAACTAAAATAGGATAGTTCAAAAGACCAATTTGGCACAGAGGAGAGCCTTGACATTTAAATCCTGTTTAAATCCCAGCTGACCCCTAAACTAAGCATGCACTGGGAAGACAATAGGCAGCCTGCTAAGACTAAAATAACTGAAAAAGACATTCCAGTTCTTGCCCTTCCTAGAGGCACAGACTTTATAGTTCAGTCCAACAAAGGTAACTTTCACAAAAGAAACTAAATGAATACCTTTTAGAGGAATGGAAGAAGATCTGGAGTCTCTACATAATATTATTTTCAAAATTAAAAATACAATCCAAAGTTAAAGGACAAATAAAAAAAAAAGCATATGACTCATACTAAGGGAAAAGGTCATCAATGAAGATTGACCATGATATAATCGATATGCTGAATTAGCAGACAAGTGTTTTAAAGTGGTAACTATGACTAAACTAAATAAAATTTTAAGCATCGCCATAAGGTAATAAGCATAAAGGGAATCTTAGCAGAGAAGTAAAGCCTATAAAAAAGAGCAAATGGAAATTATTGAACACACACACAAAATGTGAACATAATAGAGGAAAGAATAAATTTGAAAAAAATCAAGAAAAATCGTCACAAGAGTAGAACACAAAAATGAAAAAAAATGGAAAAACTTGAATGTCAATGACTTTTAAGACAATATCAAACATGTAATAGTAGTGTAAAAGGAATAAACAACCAAGTAAAAGGAGAAAGTGCCTCTGAAAATATTTGAAGACAAATGGCCCCAAACCTTCCAAACATACGGAAACAGTGAAAATCAGAAAACTCTAAGCAGAGCAAATGACATTAACATATATCATAGTCAAAGTGAAGAAAACTGAATATAAAGAAAAAATCTTGAGTGGCACCTGGGTGTCTCAGTCAGTTAAGCATCTGACTCTTGATTTCGGCTCAGGTCAAGATCTCAGGGTTTGTGGGTTCAAGCCCCAAATCACTCTGCACTGATAGTGTGGAGCCTGCTTTACATTTTCTCTCTCCCTCTCTCTCCCCTTCCCCACATATGTGTGTTGTCTCTCTCTCAAAATAAATAAATAAACCTAAAAAAAGAAAAATCTTGAAAGCAGGCAGAGAAAAATAACACATTAAATTCAATGGATCAAGGATGCAAATGACCTTTGTCTTGTCAACAGAAACAATAAAAAAGAATGGTATATTTATTTTTAAGTTTTCATATAAATTCTAGTTAGTTAACATATAGTGTAATACTGGTTACAGGTATAGAATTTAGTGATTCATCACTTACAAATAACACCCAGTGTTCATCCCAGTAAGTACCCTCCTTAAGGCTCATCCCCCATTTAGTCTGTCCTCTGCTCCCCTCCCTCCCAGGAACCCTGTTTGTTCTCTACTAATAAGAATCTCTCATGGTTTGCCTCTTTCTCTCCCCCCCACCCTTCTCTATATTCATCTGGTTTGTTTCTTAAATTCCACATATAAGTGAAATCATATGGTGTTTGTCTTTCTCTGATTTATTTCACTTAGCATAATGTATTCTAGTGCCAACCATATTGTTGCAAATAGCAAGATTTCATTCTTTTTTATGGTTGAGTAATATTCCATTATATATATATATATCCACATCTAAGAAGGATGTCATTAAGAATTCTATGTCCAGTGAAAATGGCCTTCACTCATGAAGGTAAAATAAAGATATTTTATATAAAATGAAACTACGAGATTCTGTTTCCATCAGAGATGCACTACAAGAAATAAAAGAAACTCTAGGGTGAAAAGAAATTACCCCAGATGAAAACTCAAACCTGCAAGAAGAAAAAAGAGCACTAGAAATGATAAATATATAATAATATAAATATATACCCTTTACTTCACAATTTAAAAAATCTCTATATCTATTTAGTGCCAAAGGAATAGCACAGTTTTGTACAGTTTGTAATTTATGTAAATGTCATATATATGGCAAGTTTAGCATAAAAGAGGGGAAAAGGTTGAGGTTCCTGGGTGGTTCAGTCAGTTAAGTGTTTGACTCTTGATTTACGTTCGGGTCATGATCTCATGGTTTATGAGTCCAAGCCCCATGTCAGGCTCTAGGCTGACAGTGTGGAGCCCGCTTGAGATTCTCTCTCTCTCTCTCTCTCTCTCTCTCTCTCTCTCTCTCTCTCTGCCCCTCACCCCCTGTCTCTCTGCATCTTCTCTGTTTTCTCTCTCAAAATAAATATACTTAAAAAAAGAGAAGACATAGGGGTGCCTGGGTGGCTCAGTTGGTTAAGCATCTGGCTTCGGCTCAGATCATGATCTTGTGGTTCGTGGGTTCGAGCCCTGTGTCAGACTCTGTGCTGACAGCTCAGAGCCTGAAGCCTGCTTCGGATTCCATGTCTCCTGTTCTCTCTGACCCTCACCTGCTTGCACTGTCTCTCTCTGTCTCTCAAAAATAAAAATTAAAAAAACATAAAAAAAGAGAGATATAAATAAGTCAATCTTTTAGTTGCAAGGTTCTAACATTTTTATGTGAACTGGTTCAATGTTAGTTCCACACAGACTGAGAAGGTTAAAAATGTATTTTGCAGACTCTACAGAAATCCCTAAGGAAGTAATACAAAGTTATATTGTAAATACTACACACTAAAATGGGATTTTAAAAATACTTAACCTAAAAGAAGATAGTAAGAGGAAAATTAAAAAAATGGATAAAACAAAAAGAATACAGGGTACAGTGGTAGATATCTCCTATATATGTCTTATATGTCTCATAATCCAGGATTCATATTCTTATCTCTTACTTCTAATTCATACCTAATTACAATTATTAATTTTTAGAACAATATTAAGAAATAGGTATCAGCCTTTTTTGGGCTCATAGTTTCAATAAGAAATTTCCATAACATTTCATACATACTATTTACTTATTTTGAACTCCATTATTCTTCAGAGTTTTTAGTTACCATATCACACCCATAATTAGGTCGTCTTTACAAAAAATTTCTATATTTGTAAATTCATTCCATATAACTTTTTGGAATCCTATTAAATTTTGTTAAATCAATAAATTTATCATCTTTGGGCACTGGGTAAAAAAAGGAAATTGAAATGATAAATGAAGACACAAATTGTCTCTCTTGGTAACTGGGCAGAAGGGAGCTGCTGAGTCAACCTGACCATTCCAGCTGGAAGTACATTGGTTTTGCATGTGTCGTGGAGTGAAAGGCAGGATTCAATATTTTCAGAGTCCAAAAAGGCTAAAACCTACCTTTCAATGAAAAGCTTGCCTAGTTTTTCTGCAGGATCTGAAGTAATATTGTAAATATTAGGTTGGAAGGGGGGTGTAAAAGTGATAAAGTGAGAGAAAAAGGTCTACAGACACATCTCTATGTATTAGAATTGTAAATGCAATATACATAAGGCTTAGGGGTGCCTGGGTGGCTCCGTCAGTTAAGCATCCAACTCTTGATTTTGGCCCAGATCATGATCTCATGGTTCATGAGCTTGAGCCCTACATGAAGCCTGTTATTTCTTCCTGAAGACCTTTAGTAAAAATTCATTAATATTCTTTTCAGTGTGCTCCTTTCACTTTTCCTCTCTCTCTCTCTTTCTCTCTTTCTCTCTTTTTTTCTATGAGGCCTCTATTACCTCCACCATAAATTCTGCTACCACCAGGGTAAAAGAAACATAACTTGAATCAGTCAGAGTCCTGGCAAGGAAATAAATAAATAAATAAATAGTACACTCAGACAGGTATTATTTAAGGAGAGATTAATAAAAATGTTTTTTAAAGTACAGTCAAAATATAAGTGTACCTCAAAAGAGAAGGCTATGCCCCAGGTTGGATAAAGTTGGTGCAGTTATTGTTTCTACTCTGAAATGGAAAATCAGAAGGCCATAGGTTTACCAGAACCCCCCCAAAAAATGGGGGATGTGTGGAGAGAATTCTCTTTGGGGAATTCTGCACCCCAAACAGAGGGGGTAACTTTCATGAAAAGAACCAAATGCACAAGGAGGGAAGAACAAGAAAATTAAACACCTTGAACTTACTTTCCTCCCTTCCTCTGGTTTCCTTCTGGTTCTTTGGTTGACCAAAAAGTAGAAAATGTTGTGGACATTATCCATGCACATCACACTTGCAGCACAGATCTCAAAGAAAAGTGAGAAGCAGGTCTATATTGTGAGAAAACATTGTAGATTGAAAACTTTTTCTCACTCTCTCAAAACTTAAGCAGGCATTCCATGGAAAAGAACAGAGAAGCTGGACATGGACCTACACGTGTATGGCCAACTAATCTTCAACAAAGCAGGAAAGAGTATCCAATGGAGAAAACACTCTTCAGCAAATGGTCCTAGGAAAACTGGATAGTGAATGCAGAAGAATGAACCTGGACCACTTTCTTAGGCCACAAGAAAAAATAAATTCAAAATGGTTGAAAGACCTAAATGTGAGATAGGAAACTATCAAAATTTTAGAGGAGAAAACAGGCAGCAACCTCTTTGACTTTGGCCGCAGCAACTTCTTCCTAGACATGTCTCCCGAGGTAAGGGAAATAACAGCAAAAATGAACTATTTGTACCTCATCAACATAAAACCTTCTGCACAGTGAAGGAAATGATCAACCTAGGCAACCTACAGAATGGCAGAAGATATTTGCAAATTACACAATTGATAAAGGGTTAGTTCCAAAATCTAACCCAACACCCAAAACTCAACACCCAAAAACCAAATAATCCAGTGAAGAAATAGCATGACACATAGATACTTTTCCAAAAAAGACATTCATATTTCAAAATCATAAGATTTCACTCATATGTGGAATTTAAGAAACAAACCAGATGAAGATAGTGGAGGAGAAGAAAAAATAATATAAAAACAGAGAAAGGCAACCCCCAAGAAATTCTTAAATACAGAGAACAAACTGAGGGTTGCTGGAGTGAGGTGTGTGGGGAAATAGTCTAAACGGATGATGGGCATTACAGGAGAGCACTTGCTGGGACGAGCACTGGGTGTTAAATGCAAGTGATAAATCACGAGGTTCTACTCTTGAAACCAATACTGTACTCTATGCTAACTAACTTGAATTTAAATAAATTAATTTAAGAAAACCTTAAATAGGTATAATCTTAACATACTAGGAATTATATCTCTATAGAGAATCCTTTTTTTGACATCTTTCAAATAATATTAACTGGTCTATTGACAAAATGAATCCATTCATTTAGAAAATATATCTTGTGTACATAATTTTATATACCATACATTGTCTTTATATCACATAGCTATGTGTGTATATGGTATTAAAAATGACAGTCTTCCATGATGATTTCTAAAATTTATAATGTAAAAATCATTGAATGATTTAAATGATTTATGCCACACATTTCATCACATATGTAAATGACTTTATGTGGACTTAATATATATGGCATTATATGTTATATTATATGTTATCTTATACATCATATCATGTTATATAAATTATATTAAAATTCTGCTTGTCCTTATAAATTTGTTTTCTGGGTTTTCATTTCTTCCTAAGTCTGTTCCATTGAAATATTTTTTTCTAATTTGCATTCTCTGAACAGACCATATGTCTTTTTAGTTGATGTTTTCATTTATGTTAAAACAATTTTTTTGGTGCATAATCCTTTCAAGTCTGTCATATGCCTTTGAAAGCTTCATTAATTCTTTTAGGCCACTAGCAAATTACTACTTCAGTGCACCAAATGGTCCCCTTGTCCCCTAAAATAGTTTATGCAACTTCAAAAATAGTCCAACTTGCTCTCAAAAGAATAGCTTACCACAGAGAGAGAAAATAAAGCACAAATGATAGAACATTGCTACTTTTCAGTGATTCCATCTTCTTCCTTCTAGGTGGGAGCTGAGGAAACTCATGGAAGGATCCAGAAAAGTCTCCATATAAACAGTGAATACACATATCTGCCAAAGAAAGCAGAATGCCATTTACTCCCATAAAAATAGATGTGCAGGTGTCTGTATAGAACTAAGGACAGAAATCATATGGAGGCTTCCCTGGGCTATGCAATGACTTGCATACTGTTACATAAAGAGCAAAAGATGCTTTCCAAAAAATGATATAAATGAAAGGTATTTACATTCAATAGGGTTGGGGTAGCTCCAAAGAGTCAATTTTGAAGGAGTCCCCTGAGGTGAAGGGGAGCAATAAATAGAATAAATTAGAATCTTTCAGCAACAGAAGCAACACAATTTATTTTAAACAGGTGAATAAATAAATTTGTTTTGTTTTTATATTAGCGAAGAGTTTCTAAAATGAAAACTAACAGTTGATCACTCAGAGATATTTGTCCTTCAATTGCAAAGGGCATTATTTATTTATTTATTAAGTTTTATATATTTATTTTGAGAGAGAGTGAGAGAAGCAGAGACAGAGAATGAGAATGAGAATGATCAGGGGAAGGGCAGAGAGAATCCCAAGCGGGCTCTGTGCTGTCAGTGTGGACCTGACATGGGGCTAGAACTCATGAACCATGAGAGCACGACCTAGGCTTAAATCAAGCATCAGACACTTAAACAACTGAGCCACCCAGGCGTCCCTACAAGGTCATTATTTTTAATAATCAAAATATTCTTTCTCCAAATTTTTATTGAGAGTCAGTAGTATTCAAGTTGATATAACAACTGCAAACAAAACAGATTCATCTATCTGCCCTAAAGAGTTAGCCTGTCTAGGAGATAAGATAAAGCTTTTATATTATAAATATAATTTGAGATAAAAATGCTAAATACTATTGGGTATGGTACATCTGTTGGGCCTGTGTGAGTTATCTGATACTTTCAGTCTACTATTTCCAAAATAACATTTACTTTGTTACAAAAAATTACTGCAATTTTGATTTGCAATAATAAGAAAAGCTCTTTAGGTAAATAAGGAAAAAAAACTTCTTTGTAGAAGATTCCACCATTGATTAACAGAAATTATATGTGCTGAGTTGTAATAAGACAGGTACCATATATGAGGGTTTAACATAGTTCAAGACTAATTATACTTCCAATTTCTAAAACTATGTCTCTACAACCTAATGAAACAATTTGCAGATTATGCATAGCCCAAGGTTTTCTTCCTCAGCTATGCTATCTTTCATTGTATGCTTGTCAGTCTGTGTATCTATCTATTTATCTATCTATCATCTATGTTTTACATATGTATAGAAAATATAGATTAAATTTACATACTATATTACAATTTTGGCAGGATACAATAGAAAGTTGAAATATACAATTAAAACTCAGATTTGAGTATTATGACATCCCTGAAGAGGTGCCACCTGGGGCGCCTGGGTGGCTCAGTCAGTTAAGTGTCCGACTTGGGCTCAGGTCATGATCTCACGGTCTGTGGGTTGGAGCCCCATGTCAGGGTCTGTGCTGGCAGCTCAGAGCCTGGAGCCTGTCTTCAGATTCTGTGTCTCCCTCTCTGTCTGACCCTCCTCTGCTCATGTTTTCTCTTTGTCCCTCAAAAATATATAAAAAACATTAAAAAAAAGAGATGCCACCTAATTACATGAAAGTGACTTAATGCTTCATACTAAATTGCGCCTTTGTTTTTTCACTGAATAACATAGAATTTTTAAAATTTATTCTTGAGAGAGAGAGCACCAAGCATGTGAGGAAGGGAAAGGCAGAGAGAGCGGGGGAGAGAATCCCAACCAGACTCTGGACTGTCAGCTCAGAGCCCAGTGTGGGGCTCAATCCTTTGAACCATGAGATATTAACCTGAGCTGAAATCAAGGGTCAGATGCTTAACTGACTGTGCCACCCAGGCGCCCCTGAATAATATATTTTATACATTTTTCCTAACAGCTCTGACTGACCTATCTCATTTATACTGAAAGTAGCATAATAAGGATGTACCATAATTTACTTAACTATTTACACGCTAGATAGGTGGTTTTATTGTATAAAACTTTTACTGTTTTGCATTAAAGTAGTATTAATAATAAGTATGCTTGTACATGTATTCATCAAATGTGTATGAGTATATTTGTAAATAAATTTAATGTGGCTGTTTTATCAAAAGGTAGAGATAGGTACATGTTTTGGTTTGAGTAAATAATGATAAATTACTCTCAATAAACTTCACACCATTCCACACATCTTTTAACATTATATAAAAATCCCTGCTTCCCTATGACTTTGGTAATTTGACAATCACCAAAATTAATTTAGTTTGAATAGGAAAATTCCTGAGCCCATTGTTATTTGCTTCTTCCCTGAGAAACTTCCAATATTATGTCAGAAATATGCTACCAAAAAAATTTAATATTAAATCTTTTATCTTTATTAAGAAATGGTAACAGAAAAAAACTGAAGAAAAAAGGAACCCAATTAAATAAAATTGTCTCTCTCTGTCTCAAAAATAAATAAACCAAAAAAATAAAAAATAAAAAAAAACACACAAGCAATGAAATGCACAAATATCCAAAGCCACTTCTGGTCATAGTCAGATGATTTCATTGTGAGTTGGAGTTTGTAGGGTAGGTACTGTGGTTCAGTCAGTATGAAGCTCAAAGGAGATAATCTCTAGTGTTGAAAGTATACATATCATGGGGACAAACATTGGAGTGGCTGTCATTTATATGTCAACACTGACAAGAAAAGGATAGGGTGTCTTCCCCTCAATGACTATCCTTCCTTTTTCTCTTCTTTCATTTTTTAAATATATTTTCTGGCTTCACACCAAATACATTTTTGAAACAACATCTGTCTTTCATCTACTTTTTATTTCAAGCTTATTTCATTCTACTTTGATAGTATTATCCACAGAACCACCCCCTCTATACTGTTACAGAAAAGTAGATTATTGAAAGATTAGTCCCATGACAGTTCAACTGATTCCACCAATCTTTTCTTGAAAAGAAAATAATGACAACAAATAATAGTTGGCTTTTGCTCACTCTTGCCTCAGAATAGCTCTTTTGGTGAGGGTGAGTTATATATTCAATACACACTTAATTTGACAAGATCAGAACTAAATTGCTTTTCTGAGTAGTCCTGATTACAGCATATTGTGCTAAACTATTATGTCTAACTGTGTAATCAAATACACTATAAACTGTCTTCTCTCTGAAGCATGCCAATGCCATACAAAAAGGAAGTGGATAAGAAATATGCAAGTACAAATGCAAGCAGTTTACTTGGGAAACACACACGTGATGTTATACCAGGCCATTGCTTCCAGATTCTGATCAAATAAAGCTTTAAACACAGAGCTGGGCAGACAAAGCAGTGCATTACATTAGCACAGTATTATGAAACACCACAAAGACAAATAGAGAAGTCGTCTCAAAACCTGGCAATTTATGCAATGTGTGTGCAGCTAGATAATGTAAAGTACAATTTTTTGACAACAGATCTGATGGAGCAATATTACAGGCATCCACAGCATATTCTATTGTGTCAATTCTCTAGGACTAAACCAGGACCTTGTTTGAATGAGAATAGTAGGTATTTCTGTATTCACTGAGAAATAGTCTAAGAGTTCAATATTTTGGTTTAAGTACATTCTGAGTGCCTTTATCTCATCAAATGCCCCCATAAATTAATTTGGCTTAAGCAAACTGTACAGAATAATGAGAGCCCTCCAAGTCAAGCTTAATATATGGTAGTGTCCTCATGAATTGTTTTCATACATGCTAAGAAGAGCAACCATTTGTGATCTCCAAAGATCCTAAAAGAGTATATAATTTCACTGTCTACTTATTACTTCTTCTTGATTAAATGAATATACCTTTCTTTTTAAACTATATTTGCAAATGTAAATCATGGCCTCTCTGAGCCAAGGTCACGGCGGGTAAAAAGATACCCAACAAACATGTAGAAACATAATGATTATTTTACAGAGACTTATTTTCCAGTGGCCTATATGATGTTAAGTCATCTCCAAGTATAGGGACAAGAAAGTAAGAAAAGTTTGAGAGTACCACTGCATTGTTGAAAGAGAATGGGTATAGAGGTAAATAAAACTAATTTCTATTACATTCTATTTTATGGTATAGAAATCACTCCATATTTCTAGATCTCAGTTGCATTCTTCTAAATATCAATCATTTTTAAGGTTTTTATTCCTATCCCTATGATAATTTAATTTTATACATAACTCTATGAATGTGGACATTTGGATAAGCATCCCTTTTTATTATCTCAAATAATGACAAAGACCACATGGGAGTAAATTTTATAAAAATTCTTTAAAGTACTTAATGTTTGAGACTTCACCATGATGCATTCATTTATTAAAGAATCTATCCTTAATATCCTACACTGTCACAAAACAAAACTAAAGTGGACCTTCTTACTGTACATTAAGATATAACTCTTCACAAAACAAATTATAAACACAACGATTTGAACAGATGCAGAGTTGATTAAAATGTGGGTTCAAGACATAAATACAACTGCCAGTCTAAACTATTTAGACCAAGTAAACAAACAGGCATACCTCTCTTAATCTTCAGGCTGTTAAGACTAAATCAATGCATATCTTATAAAGATGAAAGGCCTAATGAAGAATAGGTACATTTCATTTGTAAACAAAAGAAAACAAAATAGCTACTTAAATATAAATTTAATAAAACATGTAAAAGATTTACATGAGGAAAACTATAAACTCTGACTTAAAAAAAAACCCAGAGCTCTAAATAAATAGAGAAATATGTCATGTTCATGGATAGAATGGTGTAGTACTATGAAGATGTCAGTTCTTCCCAAGTTGATCTATAGGTTCAACATAATCCAAATCAAAATCTCAACAAGATGCTTGCTGATATGGACAAACTGGTTCTAAAGGTACATGGAAATTCAAAAGATGCAGAGTAGCCAGTCACATCAAAGGAGAAAAAAAATCTGAGGACTGCCACTACTCAACCTCCAAACTTACTATAAAGTTATAATAAGCAAGAAAAGGGGTATTGGTGAAATAATGGTCAAATAAATTAATGGGACAGAATAGAAAGCTCAGAAAAAGGCCTACACACATTTAGTCAACTGATCTTTGGTAAAGGAGAGGAGACAATTCATTGAAGAAAGGATAGTCTTTCCAACATAGTGCACTGGAGCAAGTGGATATTTCACATGCCAGTCATCTCCAGCACCATCACCATCATCATCTAGACATAGACCTAATTTTTTTATTTTACAAAATTTAATTCAAAATGGGCTGTAGATCCATCAGTGTAATGCAAAACTATACAAATTCTAGAAGAGAAGGAAATCTAAGTGCCCTTGAGTTTGGTGATGATTTTTTTTAGATATATGGTGATGACTCATGAAAGATAAAAATTGTTAAGTTGAACTTTATTAAAATAAAAACTTTATTTAAAATAAAATTTAGGGCGCCTGGGTGGCTCCGTCGGTTAAGCCTCCAACTTCGGCTCAGGTCAGATCTCACATTCGTGGGTTCGAGTCCTGCATCAGGCTCTGTGCTGACAGCTAGCTCAGAGCCTGGAGCCTGTTTCCAGTTCTGTGTCTCCTTCTCTCTCTGCCCCTCCCCCTCTCATGCTCTGTCTCTCTCAGTATCAAAAATAAATAAAAAAACATAAAAAAAAAATTAAAATAAAATTTAAAAAATTGTCATTTGCAAATGACAAAAATGACACTATTAAGAACATGAAAAGACAAATCACTGATTAGGAGAAAGATTTGCAAAATATATTTGAAATAAAATCCCAAACAGTGAGAACACCAAATGCTGGCCAGGGTATAGAGAAATAAAAACCCTCATTCATTTTGTTGGGAGTACAAAAGGACATGGCCACTGTTAACGACAGTTTGACAATTTATTAGGGAGCTAAACATATAATATTATCATACAATTCAGCAACAGTGGTCCAAGGTATTTACCCAAAAGAGTTGTAAACTTAGGTCTACACAAACACCTACACACAGATTGTGTATAGCAGGTTAATTTATAATTGCTACCAAGATGCAACTGACTAATTAAACAAACTATTATATGGTACATCCATACAATGAAATATTATTCAGAGATATAATGAGCTATCAAGATGTGAGAAGACATGGAGGCATCTTAGATAAATATTGTTAAATGAAAGAAACCAGTGCAAAATGGCTATACACTGTGTAATTCCAATGACGTGACTTTTATAAAAGGCAAAAGTATAAACACAGTGAAAAGACCAGCAATTGCCAAGATTTGGGGCGAGAGAAGGAGGCATGAAAAAGTAAGAACACAAAGGAGTATTAGGGCAGTGAAACTACTCTATATAATACTATATTGGTGGATACATGACATTATGCAAAATTCATAGAATGGTACAATATGAAGAATGAATCCTCGTACAAACTACAGATTTTTGTTAATAATAATGTATCAGTATTGGTTCATCAGTTGCAAAAAAGCATCACACTAATGCAAGATGTCAATAACAAAGGAGACTTTATATGTGGGGAAAGAGGGACTATGGGAACTCTCTGAACTTTCTTCACAATTGTTCTATAAAAGTGAAACTTATGTAAAAAATAAGAAAATCTTTTTTAAAAATATGTGTTCTATTAAGAATTTTAATTGGAAAATTAGCTAAAAGCACAACATACAAGAATGAGAAACCATCTATGGAGTATGTATCTAGTTTTTAAAAATCTAAAACAGGAAAATCAGAGAAACTAGGAACATTTACTAGATTATAGGCTTTGGAATATAAGTGATGTATAACTCAGGCTTTTCCATTTAGAGTATTTTCTGTGTGAATATATAGAAGACTATCGCAAAAGGAAGGAAGGGATTTATACTCAGAGAACAAAGCCCTGTGAGTTCATCACCTTCGTGTATATCTTCTAACAGTCAAAGAAACTAAATATGTCATGGATTATTCAGATCAACACTTTGAAAATCAATGTACTCCCAAAGCTTATGTCCCTCTTCTGAGTTTCCCTAGGGTCTGTACCAAAAGTAACATTTGATCTCTTGAATAAACAGATAGTCTTTGTTTGTGACTTCAGATCAAAGCTAGTACACAGATGGAGAATCTCATGGGAAAGGAAGTAGAAAGAATCTGGCTCATACTAAGCTGGCTATATTTTCTGACTTCCTAAGTGTCTATAAAAATCTACTAAATCACCTGGTTATTGACATGACTGTGAAAAAATATTTTAGATATTTCTCACTGCATTTTGCCCTTGGAAAAAATTTTATAAACACCTTCTATGTTTTCTGTTTTCATAAAAAAATCTCTTTCTTGCTATACTCAATAAAAATCATTTTTTTCATGTTACCTTGCCTACAAGGAAGTTATATAGTTGTATGTTATGCTGATCAAAAGCACATCCTAATGTCCCTAAAAGTGTGCCATTACTTAATAATGACAATTCTGAGTCTGCCTTTATCCAAAATTGGTAAAAGACAACCCATTCTACGTGTGTGTTTGCATGCATGTTAATGGGTGTATACTGTTCAGTTGATTGCATTCTAGCTAGCTCCATGCTTGCTTGTCATCACCAAGCATAACACAAAATAATAGGCACTTCCGGAACACCACAAAGGACAATCAGGGGGCTACAAGAAGAAAAACACATAAATAAGACATCATGGGCTTCCTTGAGAAAGGTGTTGCTATGGGAAAATGTGTTTTGTGTTCTTGAAAGCACATGGACAAAATGAACTTTTAGAATACAAGTCATTCTGGAAAGAGGACCGCCTGGAGGTAAAATTCTCCTAGCATGGTGAGAGGAAAAGATTACTTTTAAATCCCAAAGCTAGTTACTGGTTATGTCCGGTGTCTAGGTCACCTGCCCTCCAGTGCACTGCTCTTTCTACTAAATTTTACTGCTTTTGTTCTTGGCTTCTCAACTACCAAATCAAATTTGACAAGTCCCACTTAAGGTTACCATTGCAGATCACTAGTGTTCATTTCCCTAGCGCCTTGAATCAAAAGGAAAATAGGATAAAGAAAATAGAGAAAAAAATAAATCCTTGGGTTCAAAAGAAAGTGCAGAAGGCCGTGCCTTTCCCAGGGCTACAGATATCATTAATGTACACAGCTCTGGAAAAAACAAGCAGTCTGTGCACTGATGTTACTCGTTTTCTACTAAAATTGTGTGTGTCGATGTAACATTGCTAGTCATGCCTTTGTCTTCTGATGTGCTGTTTCATTTTTGGATTACCAAGGTTTTAAAGTACTTTGGTGGCAGATTAAGAAACAATTTTGAGTATATGCTCTTTTTTTCCATATATAGGTAAAGAGCCTTAAGTCAGTCAGACTTACTGTGACACATCTTGTTTTCTCTAAGAAGTTTTTATTTTCTTTTCCATTCAATTTAGCACTATTTCTGCTCCCACCATCTGATCTATGGAGCCTCAAATCCCTGTAAAGGGTCTATCAATTCTGGATCACTTTTGCATCATCCTTAATTCACACGAAGGAGAGCAATTCTTTAAAGAACTTCATATTGTTTGGCTTAAGTGTTTATGGAGGTTGATATTGTTGCTTAAATTCTTATACAAGGCAATCTACATCTACCCTGCTCATGAAATGGGGGTATGATAAATTCATTTTTATTAAATTGTTACCCTTTGTAAATCAGGAATAATAAATATTATTAAAGAGCAGATAATGCATGTAAATGACCTTGAACAGTGCCGGGTACAAAATAAGTGCAAAGTAAGTACAACCATTGTTGTTTTGCTGTTGTTCTTACTAATCTGCCCATTCACTATCTGTACCTCCAAATTCATTGTATACCCTTCTCTGCTCTGTTTCATGTCCTGGGAGGTTGCTCTTGTGGAATCTCTCCTCAGAGCACCGGCGTTTCTGGCTTTTTGTCCATGGAGATGCTACAGGATGTTAGAGGGCAGAAGGAGAGAGCAATTGAGGAATTTATTGCTCCCACTTCTGAGCTGCCCCTAAGAAGTGGCTGATGACAGTTATCTTGAGTTGTGGCTCCTCTAGGCGGCTCATCATCTATGGCTGCAACTCTTCCTCAGTTCTCTTAACGCCTTGGCTTCAGGTCCAGGATTCTTCCAGTGCTATAGCCCCTTCATTATCTCTTGCTGGTACCATTTGTTCTTTTAATGACTCTGTAAATAATCCTTCATTAAACTTTCTTCAGTCAAGTCTTCTAAGTGTGTTATGTGTTCTCAGTTAGGAACTTGTATCCTAAAATAGTAATACCAATTACTGCCATCACATCACCAACATAACTACTAGAATGCTACTAGGATATGAATAAAACTAGTAGTACTGTTCCTATTGCAATTACCATTATTACTACTATCACTACTGCTGCTGTTACTATTACAGGAAGTAGAATAATGCCAGCAATGATATTAGGTCACTGGGCTAAGATGAGGATGAGGTGAAGGCACAAAATATACTTAACTGCTTCTCTGAAGTACAGAATTGCAGCACCATACCTTTCAAATTTAGGGCACTCTTCTCTTAGTTCCTTTTATTTTTCTATACTTCTGAAAGCCCCTGGCAACAACTTCCATTTACTTTCTTCTTTAATAACTGCCTAACCTTGACTGACCTTCTAAATTTCTATCCCATAACCATAGCTCATTCCACAGAAGAAAGAAATCATCTGACACGTTAGTTTCATATTCTTATTTACCTGACAAACAGATCAAACAAGTTAGGTGGTAATATAACTGTAGACAGAAAATCATCACAGGCAAGAGAACAGCAAAAATATCAGGCATGCTCAATGGTAACAAAGTGTGACAGGTGTAACAGACATCACACCCATCACATATTCTTTCTGATCAATTTAGTGTGGTTTTATCAGAACCTGTCTTATTTTATAAAAATAAGGCCAATTTAAGAACTGGATCAACCACTTCTATAATGGAAGTCATGAAATAATTTTTTTTAAAGAAAGCAGAATCAGACCTATAAATACAGAGAACAAACTGATAGTTGCCAGGGAGGAGGGGGTGGAATGATGGGCAAAATGAGTGGAGTAGGAGATACAGGCTTCCAGTTATGAAATAAGTCACGGTAATAAAAGGCACAACACAGGGAATATAGTCAATGATATTGCAATGTGTTATATGGTGACAGATGGTAGTAGTTACACTTGTGTTGAACAGAACATAATGTATAAGAAGTTGATGCACTATGTTGTACACCTGAAACTAATGTAACATTGTGTGTCAACTACACTCAAATTTTTTTTGGAAAAAAAGAATATTAGTTTTACAAATAACAAAAAGAAAGAAAGAAAAGAAAACAGTCATGAGAAGACTCCGCATTGTGTAAGGTGTCACCGCCCAGACCCTACTTCTGTGTATTTGCCAAGAATCTCGTAGATGGCTAAGTGCTGGTAAATATCACGAGCTGGGCCGATGCTAAGGGAATTCTGATCTCTTGAGGCGCTGGCTGACATTTTATCATGCTGTGAACATTCTCTTTATTTAAAAATAAAGCATACTGTGCTCTTCAATAGCATGAATTCATCATATTATTTTCATATTTTCTTTGTTTTAAAATTGTTGTTTCAAAAAAAGATTCCATCTAAAAACACAATTTAGAAGCATAATGTTTTATTTACACATGTCTTGAGCTAGTGATATTGAGTTATCTTATTAACTCCATTGTCATTTCCACTAACTTTTAAAATTCCTATATTGTGTTAGCTCTAAGAGCTAATGAGACATATTCCTTAACAACAAGCTGACTCATGTTCAAAACTCATTATCTTCTATTGCCTAAAAAACATTAGCACTATATGCACAAAAAAATGAACCAAAGTTAATATGAAAAATCCTTTCAATCCCACAGACTCCGTAGCTTGACCTTCAAAACCATGGTAGTCATTGATACAGAAAAAAAAATAAAGTAGTGTTTCAATTGACATGCCTGCCTCGTTCATTGGCAAGTTTAAGTATTTTATTATGCTATACATGCTTCTTTTTACATGGTCGTAATTGTGAGAGGCACGTAAATGACAGTCTCAAAATGAGTCTTGTTTTGGAATCTTGTGGTTTCAAGCAGCTGTCAAAATCTCCAAAACTATGAATTCCATCTTAGAACCTCGCCTGCACATTTTTTTGGCAAATTGTGTTTCCCCTCACTTTTATTTATGAGCCCTAGAGTTATATTTCCTCATTAATTAATTTGTCTGGCCTTATCCCAATGTTCTCACAGAAATGCTGTCAAAATGAAATGATAAGCCCTCTACTCTCAAAGTAGGTGATCGAATAGTCGTGCAAACATTTATATAGATCAGCCCCCTTTTTTTAATTTTACTCTACATCCTTTCTAGTATCACCTTCCCTTTATCCAGCACCTTGAAATGTTCTTTTCTGAACCTAGAATAGAATGATTATCAAAACTAGACATAGCCCCTCATTCAAGGTATTCAGCATTTAATGAAGATAAATCATCAATCACATAATCTCCCTAATACATACAAAATCATAATTATAGCAAATGTAATAAAAAATATGTATCATATAACAAACACCATGCAACAGGGTAAACTGACCTGATTCTAAAGTTCACTCTAGGCAAATGCAGACACCATAGAAACCTCTATAAGCTACAAAGAAGATGTAACTCTCTTTTGCTAAGAGCATTGGAAATGAAATAAAATGTTTTAAACAAGGTAGAGCTGTGATCAGACTTGTCATTTTAAAATTTGACTCTGGCTTCTATTCAGGGAAATGTCCTAGAAGGGCAAACATGGAAGTAGGAGAACACTTAAGAGACCATTCTTAGAAACTAGGTGTTTCGTGTGTCTATTGCTTAATTACAAACCATCCCCAAATTCAGAGCACCCATTTTGTTAAGCTCACAAACTCTGTGGGTCAGGAATTTGAATGTTGGCACAGGGAACATAGCTGAGGGTGACTCCCTGAGTTGAAAACTGAACTCATCTGGAGGCTTCTTCACCAACATCTGGCATGGCATTACTTGAAGGCTGGGCCCAGCTGGGATGTTTGCCAGAACAAGTTCACATGGTCTTTCTATCTGGGTTTGACTTCCTTATAGGATGGACATCTCATATGGGGACTCAGATCTCCAGGTGTGACTGTTCTCAGCAAATAAGAGGGAAGCTGCAGGGCCTTTTATGTATGACCTGCCCTTGGAATTAACATGGCATCACTTCTGCCCTAATTCATTGGTCAAAGCGGATTGGAAGGAAAAGGACAAAAATCTGCATATCTTAATGAAATGAGTGTCAAAGAATTTGCAGCTCTGTTTTAAGACTTCTGCAAAAGTAAAAGTGTGATGCTGAGATTAAAGAAGTTAATATGACGAGGGGCACCTGAGTGGCTCAGTCGGTTAGGTGTCTGACTTCAGCTCAGGTCATGATCTCGAGATTTGTGAGTTGGAGCCCCATGTTGGGCTCTGTTCTGACACCTCAAAGCCCAGAGCACTTCACAGTCTGTGTCTCCCTCCCTCTCTCTGCCCCTCCCCACTCATCCTTGCTCATGATTGCACTCTCTTCCTCTCTCTCTCTCTCAAAAATAAGCATTAAAAACTTTAAGAAGTTAATATGATGAAAATAGGATACATTTGAAAATACTGGAATGCTTCTATGATGTAGCAATGTTCCTGATTCAATCCTGGAATAGGTATTTTATTTCTCTTTTACTTTATTCAGCCTTCTTACAAGTTTAGGATTGAATTACTCCTTTCAAAGAATCAACTTTAGTATTTGTTAGCTTTTTCTATTATACATATTTTCTCTTACAGTAATTGTTATCTTTATTATTTTTTTCCTTCTTCCTATAAGTATAATTTTGTTTGTGTTTTAACTCATTTAAAGTGGGTACATAGAACTTTGACTTTTAGCATTCCTTCATAATTAAAATATATTTTGAGCTCTGTATTTCTCCTTAAGCACTGTTTCAATGACATCCTTTAAGTTCTGATAGCTAGTATACTATTTTCCATTCATTTAAAATACTGTATCATTTCCATCAATCTTCTTTAACCCATAATTTTTAGGTCTATTCATTAATTTCCAAATATATGGGGATTTATGCCTATTTTTCTATATTAATTTCTAGCTCATCTTTACTGTGATCAGAGAACATACTCCATATTTTATCAGTGCTTTGAAATGTGTTGAGGCTTGCTTGATAGCTCACCATATGGATAATTTCCGTCAGTGTTTCATGGGCACTTAAAAAGAATGCATGCTCTGCAATTGTTGAGTTTAATTGTTATATATGGCAATTAAACAATTTTGTTTATTATGCTTTTCAAATCCTCTATATCCTTACGGATTTTTACGCTGTTCTATTGATTACTGAAAGTAGTTAAAAATACCCTAGTGGTTTTAGATTTATTTCTCTTCTTAGTTTTAGAGACTTCTGCTGTACACATTTAAAACCATGATATTACATGAAAGTCTTATATGTTTCTGTTGACTGACACTTTCATTATCTTAAAATCTCCCTTTTATTTAAAGTGATGCTTTTTGACTTAAGTTTACTTTGTCTAATATTTTGTGTAAATCAATTTTGTGTTAATGTTGGCATTTTTTCATTTTTACTGTCAAATTTATGTATTCATCTATTTTTGGGTGATTATTATAACTGGCATATAATTTTATCCTATATAAAACACTTCCTATTTTAACTATATTCTTTATTCTGTTAAATACTGATGAATTGAAATTTAGGCCAAGTCTTACCCCTTGCTTTGTTTTATTTTGCATCTCTTCTTTACTCTTTTTCCTCTCATTAGAAAGAAAAAAATTCTTCATGGGTTACATGGGTTGCCCACTTGGTTGAGCAACCAACTCAGGTCAGGATTTCACAGTTCATGAGATTGAGTCCTGCACTGGGCTCTGTGCTGACAGTGTGCTACTTGCTTGGGGTTCTCTCTCTGTCTCTCTCTCTCACTCTCTGATCCCACCTTGCTCACATGTACTCTCTCTTTTAAAATGATTAAAAATAAAAATTTATTTTTTTCTTTTTTTTTAAATAGTTTATTGTCAAATTGGTTTCCATAGAACACCCAGTGCTCTTCCCCACCAGTGCCCTCCTCCATTATCACCACCCCTTTTCCCCCTCCCCCTCCCCCTTCAGCCCTCAGTTTGTTTTATAAAAATAAAAAATTAAATTACAAAAGTTCTTTAGGATTCATTTAATTCTTTTTTCTTATTCCTTTAATGTATATTTATCACTTCTTAAATAATGTAGGATCTTAGGAAACTGACTCTGATTAATACTCCCTTTCATTCTGTTTACCTAGTTCAATTCTATATGTTTAACATGATAAAATGGTATTGCCATGTTTTATGCAAATAGAAAACCATTTCAATTTACACATGCTTAGCTTTTTGCAATTCTTAGTTTCTACTTACATCTGTGATATGGAATCTTAGATGTTCCACCTTCCCCCAAACAAAACTATTTCCTGTGGGGTAGCATTCCAATTTGACAGTCATTTTCTATTGAGTACTTTAAATAGCATTCCTTATTTTCTGGTTTACATGTGTTTCTTTTAATAAATTAGCTATTTGAATTACTTTTAAACTTTTTATGATCGTATTCTTTCTTCTTTGGCTACTGTCATAATTTTCTTTGCCCTTTGTTTTCAGTACACTTGCTGTGATGTACCAAGATATTTTGCATTTCTGCTGTTGTTTCCCGCCTTTTATCCTGGGGTTCTTACCAATTCAGAAAAACTATCAGCTATTATTTCTTCATTTGGTGCTTTTAACCCATTCTCACTCTCATTTCCTTATGCCCTCAGATTGTATACATGTAAAAATTTTCTTGGATCCACATGTCTCCTATGCCCTTTTATGTGTTTCCCTCATTTTATCTTTCTGTACTTCAGCATACTTCAGTATATATATTCTTGACTGACTTATCTTCTAATTGGCTAATTCTTTATCATTCAGGTAGGTTTTAATATCAATCATTGTTTCTTTCATTTCTAGATATTCCATTAGATTTTGTTATAATTCTGAATTATTTCCTGAAATTCCCAACCATGTCATTTAATTTCTTGACTATTTAAATATATGCATCTAAAGTCCCGCTATATCTGGATATACTATAGATTTGTCTCTACTGTCTGTTATTGCACATGACCTTTGATCAGTTATTATCTTTTTTGTGTATGAGGGGTTTGTATTTTAGATAACATGGATGAAAGAATCCCAAGATATTATCCTCTCCAAGGAGGACATATTTTTTCTCCTATAATACAGCTGACCATAGACAAGCTTACCCATATATGGTTTGTAATAAATTGGACTTGGACTTGGTGCCTTTTAGGACTGGCCAATTCCTCAGTTACCTTCATCTGTTTTTGTACCACTTTGCAGCCCAGTTGAAAGTTTGGGGTGGTTATCAGGGTCCATCATCTTTAATAGCCATCAACACCATTTTTTTGCTTTCCAGTCCTATGACTTTGCCAAAATATCTATTCACTCTTTAGATTTCTAGTCTCTGATTTGGAATCAAATGCTTCCATGAGAAAAGCCATGCTGAATGTTGGGATCATTTGATGGGCTTCCATTCTTTCTGGGATCTTGGTGTCAAAATCCTTACTCCCTTGGAGTAAGATAGATATTTAAAAACAAGTTTTGTCTGCTTTTCTAGTTAATCTCAGCAGGACACTTGGTTAAAAAATGTTTTCTACTATTATGGGAAGCAGAATGTTCTCCCTGCTTCATTTTTCTTCAGGTTTGCCCCTGGAAGAATATTAGAGATTTATGCATTTACCAGCTGGCTCCTTTCACAATAACTCAGAGACTTTATCGGCGTGTTGCTTGTTTTCTTCCTACTCCATGTGATATCCATAGGTATGAGAACAGTGGCAGTCACATAAGAAGCAGGCAATACACGTTCATGAGAGCTGCATGTAGATAAAAGGTCAGAATAAGAGATGCCAATTTTGGAAAGCATTGAAGCTTTTTCTCTTAAAGAGGTTTTATCACACATATGCACATTGTGTAGAACTCTGCTTGATCAAGTGGACCAACAAGGTATCTGTGCTTGAAGAAGCAAAAGTAACACAAATTATGTGTGTTTTATTGAAATTTCTGATGTTAGTGTGAAATCATGTTGTGTACATATAAATATAGATCATACTAACACTTCTGATACATGCAGTGAGTTCTGATATTTCAAAACATAAAATCAGAGATACCAGTTCTCATATGGTAAAAGAGCTAGCACATGCATAATCATATTCTTAAGTATCATTTTAGATTGCCTTGCATTTATCAAATTTTTAATTACAAATATAAATAACAATTCATTAATTTCCTTTTTTTTTTTTTTTCTGATCAAGTCTTTTCTTCTTTATTCAGAAAACACTGATCTTATAAAGGTTTCAAGGCAGGAAAACAAGGCAGCTGACCTAGGTCAGTTGCTAGGAAACAGGGTTAAGGGATTAAGGCTGGAGTAAAAGAGGAACCAAACTAAGGTTTTTAGCACAGCACTGAAGGGCAGATACCACCCTGCCTGTGGGCGATTGATCTTTGTTCTTCTGGCTTCTCCTCTAACAGGGAGTGGCGCTCCCTTGCCTATTTTTTGTAACTCCCTTCAGGGAGTGACATTTCCGGCTAGTAAATGGACAAGCAGCTGAATCTTAGCAGCTTCCCACAGAGGGAAAGTAAGTTACCAGTTCAGAACTGTGTCCCCAAGAGGACAAAACCAAGGAGCGATGCAGTTCACGCTGACAGTGCAGGTGGCTGGCCACCCGCATCAAGGCCCCTGTATCCTAACTTTCAAGTATGTCACACGTTTACACTTTCTAGCTGCCTAGGGAGCCATCTGAGTGTGTTGGCATGTGTACGTATATGGGTTCGTGCACACACACGTTCCGGGGCCCCGTCCATGGAGAGGCTGAGACAGCCCAGGGGCAACGAGCCCTCCTAACACTCAGATCTTGGGTTCTGACACCATCTCCTAGTACACGGAGCTACGGATCTTGGAGAAATGGATGATTGTAGAACTGGGGCAGGAAGCATTCAAAATGATGTGGCTTAAATAATTTACCAATGTAGGCTTAATCTTAGCTATATGTTCTCCTATATCAATCAAAGTGTTATTTTTTTAAATTTTACTATTTACCACTTTCATTTTTGACTTTTTAAAAATAATTGTAAATGAGGAAAAATTATAGCAATTTCAAATCCTGCTAATTTGGACAGAAACAGCATTGCCCCTACGGCTCTCAATGTGGAAATGACAGTAAGATCAAAGCACTATCCAAACTATGCCCAGTGAATCTGTCTTAAGCAGCATCAATCAAATAATAAAGTAGAGATTTAAAAAAATGCCTCAAAATGCATCATGTATTTTATTATCATGGAGAGATACATTGGTATAAACCTTATTATTTATTCTTCCAGAAAAACTGAGCAATAACTCAGTTAAAATATTATTCAAAAATATATAAAATTCTTTTACATAATGCCATAGGAAGCAGTATAATAAAATGAAAGCAATTACATTTTAGTATACATACATACATACATAAGAATCCAGAATTTAGGACACCAGAAAAAAACAAAAAGTAAACCAGCATATATAGTAAAAGGGAATTTATAGAGTAGAAAGCTGAAATAGTTGAAAATAGCTCTTCTAATATGCTAGATTTGAGAAATCAAAGAATTATGTTAAAAAATAAATACAGGGGCCCCTGAATGGCTCAGTCAGTTCAGCATCCAACTCTTGGTTGTGGCTCAGGTCATAATCTTAAGGTTTGTGGGACTGAGCACTGAGAAGCCAGCTGTGTGCTGACAGTGCCGAACCTGCTTTGGATTCTCTCTCCCTTTGCTGTCCCTCCCTGCTCATGCTTTCTTTCTCAATAAATGAACGAATGAATAAATAAATATATTTCCTGTATGGGTATCTAAGAAATCATTTTAAAATGTCCAGTAAAAAATGATGATAAATATAAAAAAGGTACAAATGTTATGTTTAAACTTATATTTTAAAACCTATGTGAAATCAATACTTTTTGGATAAGTATGGGTTTTTTAAAGTGTCTCAATGAGAGATAAAAAAAAAATCCAGGCCCCCCCCAAAAAGGACTTGTGTCTTAATAACTTCAAAATAACCACTAGAGCTAGACGAATTCATGAATTCATGAGGTAGAACAAAAGCTTTGTGACCATGCTGTAGGCAGTGTCCAGAAAGTTCTTAAGAAGAATGTTAATGTAAAAAGGAGGAACACAGAAAATTCTTATCAGAAACTGGAATAAAGATGACATGTGTAACAAAAAGTTTAACAGAACCATAGCCTGCAGTAACATGAAAAATAGAAAATTTACTCTAGATCTGGTGGATCTGCCTAAGGAGATTTCCAAGAGGAATTTTAGCTGCATATGGTAGCCAGAAATATAGAAAGATAAGGTAATGTTTGAAATGTTTGACTTTAAGTAGAATTTAGTCAAAATATAAAGAAGCCAAGACTTGTTGACCTAGAAAATCATGTTTTTCACTGCATGTTTTTCCATACAGGGAAACAAAAAAGAAAAAAAAAAGGGAAGTAACAGAGCAAAGGTAAATTCCAGGATGCTGCTGCCAAAACATAATCCCAAGATAACATTTACATCATGGGGGACTATTGTAAATGCTTTGATAAGACATCAGAAAGATTTAAGTCAGTGCTTTGTAGGCCATATCAGCTAGGCCAGGGGTTAGCAAACTTTTTTTTTCTTTTTTTGCAATC
This sequence comes from Suricata suricatta, assembly GCF_006229205.1. Lineage (NCBI taxonomy): Eukaryota > Metazoa > Chordata > Mammalia > Carnivora > Herpestidae > Suricata > Suricata suricatta. The sequence continues at coordinate 124,960,570 of NC_043705.1, read as the reverse complement.
ACCAGATGGTAAAATATTTTAGACTGTTGATATGATCTCTGTAGCAACACTTAATTCTCATTGTCAAGAAAGCAGTCACAGACAATACAAACATGAATGAGAATGGCTGTCCTCCAATAAAACTATATACAAAAAACAGGTGGTAGGCCAAATTTAGTCCACATGCCAAGTTTGCTAACCCTGAGTTAGACAAAAAAATAACTAAATTTCATAAGGGAATTCCTCCTAGACTTCCTCTGATATACCAAAAGGACTTTAAGAATCCTAAATTCTCACAGAAATTTCAGGGTGTTCCTCTTGTCCAAGTTCCAATATTATTCACATAAACATAAAAACCATACTGTTTTAAAGAGAACTGTATTGGGAGATGTACCAGACTGGTTCATATAACTGTCTATTAGGAACCAGTGACTTCTATTGTACATTTCATGTTTCCTGTTTCCTAATGGGAATACCCAAATATATGCCTGCCTCCACATTACATGTGGAAGGTACATGTAATTTGTCTCTTTATCTCAGAGGCTTTCAGATAAAAGGACATATACTTGCAGATTTGATATCAAGGAGCCTCCTCTATATCTTGACATGACTGAGATGATGAGACCCTAGACTTGTAGCTGATGCTTGAACTTAAACTGATGATGTAGTAGTATGATCTTTGGGGGGATAGAAGGAATGTATTTTTCATGTAGAAAAGATGTGAATTGTTATTATCAGAGGAAATACTATTTCTGATTGCATTTTGGAAAGACAACTTCAATAAAATATCTTACTATCCATAGTCTTCTGCAAAATGATCCTGTGAGTTTCTAAACAAGAGTCCAACTCTCCATACCACTGAATCTGTGTAGGTCCTGAAACCTCTACTAGCAATATAATGCAGCAAATTATGTTGTTTCACTTTCAAGGCTGTGTGTCTGCGTGGGCCTTTTGGAATACTGATTTGAGGATGCTTTTTCACAACTCAGTAACCATATGCTGAGAAACTCAAGCCAAATGGAAATACCATTAGTAGGTACCTTATTTGCAAACCTAACTCAAGTCTGAGTCAACAGTCAGCATCAGCTGCCAGCCATTCAAGTTTGCCATCTTGGACATTCAAGTTCACTGGAGAGTCTAGATGTCTAAAGCCACTATCTGATGGTAATTTTATGAAAATACTAAATAAGAATTGCTTAGCCAAGCCCAGTCAATCTATAGAAATATGAGAGACAATAGTAATATTTTTATTTAAAGTTATCAAAAATTGGGCTGGTTTGTTATATTGAAGTTGATGATCAGATCATAAGATTAATTAATTCATAGACTGCATATTATTATATAGCTCAAAAACTCAACCATAATTGATTTTAAGTATAAAACACTATGTATCAACATTTTAGTGCTTTTACTATATAGGTCGTTAAAATGAAGATTAGGTGTTGGTAGAAAAAAACAGATCATAGATACTAGGTACTCATTTGAGATACTCAGTTCAATTACATGTAATAAAAGTTACAGCATTGGTGGTTAAATAGAAACCATCATCAGTCACCTTTTTAATTTGACAAATATTTCCCTAAAGGAGTCAGAGTCAGAGAGACTAATGGTCAGAGATTCCAATCATTCTGCCACATAAAAAGTGTTTAAACCTTCCATCAGGAAGTTTCATTTTTTTTTTTTGAGATTCCTACTCTCAGTAGTTTGGTTAATTTTCATGATACCGTATCTTTGATAGGCTACTGAAATTTGTGTACTTATGATAATGTGTATCAACTTGTTAGTGAAAAATAACATAAAAATAAATGATCAAAGATTTAAATGAATCTCAGATTATTGTTAAAAAAAACAGAGAATGTAAATAAGTGGTAATTTGTACCAACAGTAAACGTTTTAATAGTCTTATTATCAAAAGTTGATAGATCTAGAAAAACATCTTTCACATTATCCAGTGAGAAATGTTGACTTTTTTTGCCTTCTTCCAGATACCAAGAAATACAATTTCCTACTTTAAAAAATGGATATATATGTATATATAACCATATTATAAACAATACAAGTCTTCTGAAACTTCTAATTCTCTTCAGAACAATAAGAATATGTACTTTCTTAATTCTGCCATTTGTGGGACTTTGAAGAAAAGTTTTAGAAATACTGATATATGGCAAGGTTGGAGAATAATAAAATACCTGTTTCATTAAAATACAGTAAATATGGGGTGCCTGGGTGGCTCGGTCAATTGTCTGACTTCAGCACAGGTCATGATTTCACAGTTTGTGAGTTCAAGCCCCATATCGGGCTGTGTGCTGACAGTTCAGAGCCTGGAGCCTGCTTCAGATTCTGTGTGTCCCTCTCTCTCTGCCACACACCTGCTTGAGCTCTGTCTCTGTCCCTCTTTCTCAAAAATGAAGAAATGTTAAAGAAATTTTTATCTGAAAAACAAATTGAGGGTAAATTACTGAGGCTCTTGCAAGTCCAAAAAAATTAGAAATTTTTCCAACAAATAATAAAAAGTTACTTAATAATGTATTTTGGGAAATGAATTTGGGAGGCCAGAATATCGTTCTAGTAAATTTAATCTGAGGAGATTATGCAAGACACAATGTTAAAGCAGGTTGGAGAGGAACATACTACCAGCAGGAAACCTGGGGCCTAGTCAGTATAGACACTGTAGATGTGCATCTATTAGTTGAAAGAAGAAAGAAAGGAGAGATGGAAGGAAGGAAAAGAAAAGAAAGTAAGAGAAGAGAAAGTGAGGAGAAGGGAGGAGAGATGAGAGGTCAAGAGATAGAGAGGTGAGAAAGGAAGGAGAGACCAAAATAAAATACAAATTATTTATTTATTGGCATGCTATGGTTTCAAACATTATTAGAACATATATTGTTCCTTGGGTCGCTGTGGGAAGGCTATTTTCAAAGCAGAGAGATTGGACCGAAATTAATAATAGAGTTAAAGGTGGCTCAGTTGGTTAAGTGTCCAACCTCAGATTGGGTCATGATCTCGCAGCCCTTGGGTTCGAGCCCCACGTCAGGCTCTGTGCTGATAGCTCAGAGCCTGGAGGCTGCTTCAGATTTTGTGTCCCCCTCTCTCTCTGCCCCTCCCCCACTCACACTCTGTTTCTGTCTCTCAAAAATGAATAAACATTAAAATTTTTAATAAAAACAATAAAATAATAGAGTTAAAAAATCCAAACTCCATCTTCACATTGCCTTTTAGTTGCAGCACTTGGAAAATACGTATGGAAAGGTTTATGCTGAGTAAGTAACTAGAGTCTTTGGGAATTCCCCTCCAGTTCATGAGCTTCCGGATTGGTCTGTAGCCTGCTTTGGCCTCAGTGTGACCTACTCTCCATTGTAGATATGGTCTCTCCCTTTCAGTCCAGTTCTTAGTGTGCTAGCTCACCTTACTGAACACGGCAGCTCTTTCATCAAGTCTTTTCCAGGATCAGAGACCGTCATCTCAGTAGCTTCTTCCTCTGCCAACCTTTTTCACCCCAGGCATTTTCCCTATTTGCATACCCTGGACTTCCATCCCCAAACCTCGGAACATGTGCTGTTGATGCCACCAGCTTCTCCTACATTAGAACTTGAGAGCCCCCACTATGGGACTATGATTTGGTTATTTTCCCTTCTGTTTCTGAGTATCTGTAGTGGGCACTACAAGAAAATCAGGATAAATTATGAAAGATATATTGTATTCCACTGCTTTTTAGAAGGTCAAAGATTTTTTTTATCTCATTAGTGGGAACACTGTAGTTACGCTAAAACTAAAGGTAGAAAAATAAGTCCATTCTCAAGCACCACTGTAAGTAACCTGTTAAAGTCCAGGTTGGCTGAAATTTTTGCAGTTCTTAGTAAGGTATTTTATTGAGGATAATGAAGAATTTGATGACAGTCTGCTATTCCTTATGACTATAAACCCAAGATATGTATATATTTGGAAGCCTGAACTTCACAGTATCCCAAACCTAATACAGATAGTCTAGTAATCCAAATATAGCATAATGTAGAATCTCCCAAACTTTATTTCAATGAAGCCTAAAATAGCAACATCTATCAGAGATTTAGATATATCAAAATTTTAATATCTGATGTTTTATTTTCTCAAAAACAACAATTGGTTTTATAGACACATTACTAAATACCTGATACTAAATAGCTGAACCATAAAATTTCACAAAGAAACCTAGGTTTTTCATTCCAACTATTGCAAAAATATAGTTTGGACTAACACTATCATGATTATATTTTTGATGCAATATATTCAATATTAATAAATGCTCAAGAAAATATGACAAGTTTAAATGAAGTTACTTTATGTTTCTGTAATAAAATTTAATTGATACTCATCTCATTCAAAATGGGATTTCTGGTCAAAAAAGTTAGCAGAAACATAATAACCCAAAATGTATTCAACACATCAAACTACAGTTCAGGATGATGGGCTGGAATCACAAAACTTGTGACATTTATGCCTATATAGACTTAATTTGAAAATAAGAATATACTATGGGTATTGATATATCTTAAATTTCTCCTCTTTTTTCATTTCACAAGACATAGTGCAGTAGGACTGAAGTTGATTTCTGCCACTAACAATGGGCATCATAGTTTCTGTGTTACTGGTTCACAGGACCAGAGCAAAATGCTTTGTCACTTGCTATGTTTATTTCCTGTAAATATTTTTCTTTCAAGGACTACTGAAGAACTGTACCTTTTTAAATAACTTTTGAAGACTCAACATATGTTGTGCTGATTATAAAGTTACAAATTGCAAAACTGTTCAAAATGCAGAGTATCAGTTTTTCCCTCCAAAAATAAATCTCATCAGGACAGAGGAAGAGTTATTGTTTACCAGATGAGGGCAGCAGAGGGACATAATACAGGTAAAGGACAGGCCATATTGGGTTGTCAATAATCCTAACTGAAGAATCTGGAACGCAGAAGACCAGACCCAGTGAATGGATATAACTGAGAGTTTGAATCAGCAGTGTTAGTGTCTAGAGATTGCTTGGGAAGGAAAGTCTTTAGCCTTCCTTGCACCTTAATCTTTATTGCCCTATCCTCATTTTGGGATATGAGCAATTTTATTAAAATTAACTTATATAAAGTTCTATACAAATATTCTTTAGATTACTTCTTACAACAAGATCGCTTTACCTCTACAGTAATTCTAAACTGCCACCACTATTGCCCATTTTAGGAATCGCCATATATTATTTTACAGGTCCTATGGGAGCAGCACACAGGCAAAAAATTAACTCAAAGATCAGAAGAGATTAGAACAAACCCCATATAACTGAACTGCAAATTCATTTCTAGTCTTTGGAGGGCTACAGTTGCATTTTAAATGTCTTCACTTTTGGAGAAAGGACATGGCAAAATGAAAAGATATGTTTCAATTAAAATCAAGCATTTATCACTTTCAATGATAAATATCTCATGGTGTAAGTTGCCTTTTAGCTTTGTTATCGCTTCATTCGCTATGCAGCAGATTTTATTTTGATGAAGTCCCAGTAGCCCATTTTTCCTTTTGTTTCCTTTGACTCCAGAGATGTTTCTAGTAAGAAGTAGCTACAACCAATATCAAAGAGGTTGCTGCCTGTTCTCTCCTCTAGGATTTTAATGGTTTCCTGTCTCACATTTAGGTCTTTCATCCACTTTGAATTTATTTTTGTGTCTAGTGTAAGAAAGTGGTCCAGTTTCATTCATTTGCATGTTCCTGTCAATCTTTCCCAGTGCCATTTGTTGACAACACTGTCTTTTTTCCATAGGATAGTCTTTTCTGCTTTGTCGAAGACTAGCTGATCATACAAGTGTGGGTTCATTTCTGGGTTTTCAACTCTGTTTCATTGATCTGTGGGGTCTGTTTTTGTGCCAGTACCATCCTGTCTTGATGATTACAACTTTGTAGTATAGCTTGAAGTCTGGAATTGTGATGCCTCCAGCTTTGCTTTGCTCTTTCAAGATTACTTTGGGTATTCGGGGTCTTTTGTGATTCCATACAAAATTTAGAGTACAAACAACGTTCTAGCTCTGTGAAAAGTGGTGGTGGAATTTTGATAGAGATTGCATTCAATCAACAGATTTAAATCTA
>NC_043705.1:124924508-124954395 GCF_006229205.1 Suricata suricatta | reverse complement strand
GGTCCCAAGAGTTCAGTTTTGCTTTCATTTCCCTTGCCTTTGGGGATGTGTCAAGTAGGAAATTGCTGCGGTTGAGGTCAAGGAGGCTGTTTTCTACTTTCTCCTTGAGGGATTTGATGGGTTCCTATCTCACATTCAGGTCCTTCAGCCATTTTGAATTGATTTTTGTGTGTGGTGTAAGAAAGTGGTCTAGTTTCATTCTTCTGCATGTTGCTGTCCAGCTCTCCCAGCACCATCTGCCAAAGAGGCAGTCTTTTTTCCATCGGATACTCTTTTCTGCTTTGTCAAAATTAATTGGCCGTACATTTGTGGGCCTAGTTCTGCGTTCTCTATTCTATTCCATTGGTCTATGTGTCTGTTTTTGTGCCAATACCATACTGTCTTGATGATGACAGCTGTGTAGTAGAGGCTAAAGTCTGGGATTGTGATGCCTCCCATTTTGGTTTTCTTTTTCAATGTTACTTTGGCTATTCAGGATCTTTTGTGGTTCCATACAAATTTGAGGATAGTTTGTTCTAGCTTTGAGAAGAATATTGGTACAATTTTGATGGGGACTGCATCAAATGTGTAGATTGCTTTGGGTAGTAATGACATTTTCACAATGTTTATGCTTTAATTTCAGCATTTAATGTCTCATTTTTTGACTTCTGCTGTAATAATTATGGTTCATATGGTACTGGTACTATACAACTATTTCATAAATATCCTGGAAGTGATTACACTGACACTGTGGCTGCCACCTAACCTTTATTCTCCCTTTTCTTCACAACAACAACAACCACTACCAGCAAAAACTTTGTTTTTTCTTTGCAGTGATGTTAACAATAATCAATTTTGTGAACTTCCTTGCAGTTGGAATTGGCTATGTAACTCAGTTTGAATCCATAACATATATATGAAAGACACTGCTGGGGAGTTCTGAAAAAATGTTTTTAAAAGTAAGTAAATTTAGTTTAGACATATCTCTGCTGTCTTCTGCCCTTCCCCTTTTCCTCCTGTTTAGGTTATGGAAGCAGCATCCAGAGGGAGAATTGTTATAAGAAGGTAATTTCTGTTCTTATAGCTAAACACATTTTTGATTAACACAGATGTTATTACATTATTTCTGGGATCAATTATTTGTCTCTATAATTTGATGGATAAGAAAGATAGTGGGCTAAATATGGACTTGGGAGCCATTTACATTTATCTTTATGTATTTTCATGGCTTTTATTTCTTTTTTTAAGATTTTTATTTATTTTGAGAGAGAGTGCATGCACGCAAGCAGGGGAAGAGCTAAGAGAGAGAGAGAGAGAGGGAGAGAGAGAGTCCCAAGTAGGCTCTGCACTGAACCCAATATGTGGTTCAAAGTCATGAACTGTGAGATCTATCCCAAGCCAAGATCAAAAGTCAGGCACTTAACTGACTGAGCTACCCAAGTGCCCCTTCTGCTATGGTTTTTAAATCATTGAAGTTGATGAAAAGAGCAAGATGAGAATAAAGAAGAATCTAGAACATTGACATCTATGGTTCAGATCATGAAAGTGGATTGTACTGTTCATAACTCATAGCCATATTGCTTATAAACTCTTTGCTATTGTTATCCATAGAACTTAATCCTATTTATTTTCTTAAATATTATTTTGGATATTTAAGAGAGAAAGGGAAAAACATAAGTTGGAAACATCAGATACTGTCAACAATTTTGAGAGGTAGTGGAACAAGAAGCAAATAAAGAAATAAGTAAACAAAATGGATAAGAAAAATAATTTCTAAGACAAAAGAAACCACAGAATGTATGAGTGTTAATAAAAGTGGCCAAGTACAGAAGTAAACATTAATAATATAAACAGAAACAGGAGTGCATTGTTGGAAATATATCCTGAGGATGGAATCTACTACAAATATGTTGGGAATGTCTTCAGATAGGAATATGGATACTTATTCTGCAGTGATAAGATGAATCGAGAGTGTGTGAGTATACATGTCGGTACATGACGGTGGTATCCTAAGTGTCCTGATTAAGTTCCCTAGAAGCAGAAACTAAGATGGGGATCCTTGTACAAGTATTTGATCCAGTTAAGTACAATTGGGAGAGAAACCTATGAGGAAGAAATGCAACTGAGGATAATCATTGTTGGTTGCATCATTGGCTGGAGGGTCATTTGCCAGTGATGACAGGGGGCTGGTGTTAGCCTCCTAAGCACTTGTGGCAAAGATGACTCCTGTGGCCAAGGGCAACAGTCTGGAGTATTGTACAGTAATGAATAATTAGCAGCAATACTCACAGCAGCTTGATATTGGATACATCTGCTCAAGTAGGGGGTTGGGCAAGTATTACACTATGGGAATAACTTTCTGATTATTTCAGTTCTCTCTGAAGTAGAAGGCAAGGTTTTTAAATAAAAAAAAAACATAAAAGGAGGTGATAGATATTTGAGGAGAAGAAATAAGATATAAATTAGTCATCTAGGACACTGGGAATGTGATTGGACAAGATACAGTAAGAGCCTACATGAGCTCTTAAGTCATGAATTTAATGTAAGACAAATCAGTGTGTCTTGATAGTGCTTTTCTCCAGCTAGCCACACTTGAATGGCTGCAGCTGTGTATGCAGAGTTTGTGCTGAGTTAGGTTTAACCAAGTTTGTGAACTTTCTGAGTTAATATGAATAAGAAAACAGAGCGCAAGGCAATTGACAATATATATTCAAGGGAGTGATTATATTGATTTAATATAAAACTTAAACTGGATAGGCGAGGACAAGGGAACATCAAAGGCATAGAAATAAGTGAAAGAAGAGACGATCAGTACATTAGAGACGACTGTTAGGAGGAGCTCAGAGAGAGAGAGATGTGTTGTACCAGTCAAGGCTGTCTGGTAAAGTAGCAGAAAAAAACCATAAAGTGTGTGTGTGTGTGTGTGTGTGTGTGTGTGTGTGTGTGTGCGTGCGCTCACGCATGTGTAGTATTTATATAAATCTAAATATACAAACAATTGACCCTTTAACAACATGGGTTTGAACTGCATGAATCCACTTCTATATGGCTTTTTAAAGATAAACACAGTACTATAAATGCCTTTTCTCTTCTTTTGATTATCTTAATAACATATTCTTTTCTGTAGCTCACTTCATTGTAAGAAAACACTATATAATACATATAACATATAAAATAAGTGTTAATTGACTGTTTATGCAGCAGGTAAGGCTACTGGTCAACTGTAGGCTATTAGTTAATTTTCAAGGGAGTAAAAAGCTATTCTTGGATTTTTGATTGTTGGGGAGGGTCATTGTCTCTAAACCCCGTACCGTTCAAAGGTCAATTGTATATCTAGATCCACCTAGATCTACCTATATATATATCTGTGGATATCTGTAGATTGATTTGTCTATATCTATCTATATATTTAAGTATGATATAAACAAACAAATACACAACTGATAGAAGAGAGGGATTAATTTTAAAGAACTGATTCAGGTTATTAATTACTAGACTGACAAGTCTGAAATTCACAGGGCAGGCTTGCAGAATGAAAAGATTTTTTGGCAAGAGCTAATAACAGAAGCTCTGAGACAGAATTTCTTCTTCCTTAGGAAAACCTCAAGTTTTCCTTTAAGACCTTTCAACTGATTGGATGAGGTCCACCTACATTATCAAGGCTATCCTTTATTTAAAGTCAACTGATGCTAGATGTTAACCACATCTACAAAGTACTTTCATAGCAATACCTGGATTAGTGTTTGGAATAACAGAATACCATAGGCTAGCCAACCTGATACATAAAACTATCACATGCATGAATCATGCTAGGTTTGCAGTTATTATTGGTAACTTTATAGTATGATGAAATGTAGTGGTCAAGCTGGGATTGGGAACAAGATCATTGATCACCAAAGAAGATCAGTTTAAGAAACCAGGTTCTGAAAGGATAAGTGAATATTGAAATTTTCAAAAAACAATACAGAAGTAGTATTGGAGAGTCTGATACTGAGCCAGAGTCCCAAATCATCCACACATAGTAACTGAGAGGTATAGAATGCCCCAATTTGAGGAAGTTTATCAACATGTAATCATCTGATGTTCTAATCTGGGGGCCAAAAAAGTAACAACTCAGATCTGCAATAATTGGAAGATGTGATTTGCATTCAGTCACCAATTCTGATTTAATCCTTCCTGTTTAATTACTGAAATTCCTGTTTGACAGAAGTTAAGGACCCAATTCCCAAGCTGCAAGTCAGGGACAGGACTCTAGGCCCTTCTGAAAGTGGTCAAAGATAATAAATTAAGGTCTCAATCCTTATGTAATCTGAGGAGCTAAGTTCCAGCGAAGAGCAGTGATCTTAGCCCCACTCCAAAAGACACCAAGATTCTTACTAAAACTAGGAACAGGATTCAGAAATAGACTGGTGCTCATGCTCCTCCAAAATTTCCCTATTTAGTATTTGGCAATACAGTGACATACCAGAAATTCATGCCAGACATATGACTTTATATAAAGGGTAACATTCATTTTCACACCCTAACTGGGTACAGGTTGATTAATTGCCAAGCACTGAATATTTCTCAGGTTTGTTCACCTGTCTCCATCTTTGTAACTGCTGTTCTAATACAAACCACAACTATTTTTTGGATATACAGTAATCCTCTCATATGCCTTCAGACCTACTTTACACTAATTTATTTGAAAAGTACAAAGGATGCCGCTTAAAACCCATCATTATTATTTTTGCTTTTAGCATTAAATCTAAACAAAATTCTGCTGCACAAAATTGTGGAAGTAAAGATTATATTATCTGAGTAGTTTACAGAGAAAGATAATGACATTTAAATCAGAAAGGTATTGCTATGATACAGTTGGGACCATGTGTATTTGGAGATGACAGAAAATAAGACATTATAGAGATCTAGGAACAGTATGAATTATGTTTGAAATGTCCTCATAGTGTAAGCAGGGCATGAATAACATTTGCAATCATGGATGAATTTATGATATAAGAGGGTGGGTCATAGATATGGTACATATTGTAATGTGCTAATATTTCAAAAAACTGATAAAGTTGATTACTGGTAGAATTTTATTTTTATTCATACATTCTTGAATCTCCTACTTGTAATTATTTGCCATGTTAAAATTAAACATGATAATGGAAACTTATATAGTATGAGGGGATTTTACACTGTGTAGAAAGTTATCTTACATAATTTTTAATTTCCATTTCATATCAAAAATATATGAGTCTGTCAGAAATGCAACACAATTCTTTAAATGTATCACTCAGTAGACAAACGATCTCCTTACCTTTTCTTGAGATCTGTATTCATATTGAATTTACTTCCTACAAATTATCAAACACTGGTCAAAACTGTCCTTGGAAAATTCAATTATGATATTCTAGCTTTTACAAATTTAACTTAGCAGAGATAATCATTAGCAAAGAATTGTCCCAAAATATCTCTATATTATTTACAATGCACTTTATGGTCAAATCAGTCTTCTAGAAATTAAGTCTAGAAACACATTCTTTGCTCAGGGATGATTTTTTTTCCAACCAAACATGTCTCCTCAGGTGTAGAGTTCAATTAAGGAAGTTATCATCTCAAGATTTTTGTACAAGTATTTTCTAATGAGAAAAATGTAGCATTGGGTTCAAGGGTTCTAGAGGCTGTCTCTTCAGCTAATTTTCCCATGAGTTTAGTTATTCCACCAAGTCCTACTAACCTATTCAATACAATGGGATTGTAACTCCTCTACACCCTTTGATTTTCAGACCTGAGGGAAGTGATAGAAGAAACAAAGCAAGAAAGAAAGAAAAAAAAAAGAAGAAAGAAATCCAGAAAGATGCTAGAATAATATAAGGCCATCATGCATTACCTAACAGAAAGGATGTGGATGAAACAGTCTTTGCCATGAAATGTATACACATACTTCCTAATTTTAGATAAACTTTGAAATAAATAGTAGCGACAAGAATAGTAACTGAAAATGTAGTATCATTCTAGCCCTGTCAATAGTAAGCGGATGAATTTAAAATTCTAAGTATTACTCAATTTCTCTATTTTTCTTAATTCAGTAATCAAATGAAAATACAATCAAGGAATCTGGAGTCACATTTAGAATTTTAAATTCATCATTTTACTTTTTGCAAGGCTGGAGTGATATCGCTCTTTCTCACTACCCCCCCACACATACACATACTCATATTGATTCCTGACACATGCACAAGTAACTCTAAAAAATATTTACAAGACTAACTAACCTACTTACTCTTTGTAAAAGTGTCTTCATGTTTTCTGTTTCTAAGTCTTAGAAAATCCATTAAAAGCAGCCAAAATTAATCTGGAATCCCTATGCAGGAAATTTTTAAGAAAAATCAGAAAACTTTTATGACTGTAAATTTTCCTGAATTGGCTCAAAATATTTTGTTACTAATTACATCTATAATTTATGTAACAAAACATTTGCTTTTAAAAGTCAACGTCAGGTCCAAGACTTTTATCCCTGCCAACGGTATCACAATCTAATATTAATGTGCTTCACATTGAGATGTTTATCTAACCCCTGGAGTCAGCTCAATTAAGTCTTGGCGTGAGTTAATTTCTGTTTATTGTCATTTTCTCCCCTACAGTTATGATTGATTTAGGCCAGTTATATTTTGAATAAATAATTTGATTACTTTTATAATTCAATAAACACATAGGAAAAATAATTGAATGAAAATTTTCCATTGCAAATAATACTTCTCATAAGCATTTAATGTATTAGCCCGAGCAACAAGACTCTACATCTAGTCTATCAATCATCTGAGTTTTTCTTTTTTAAAGAAGTTATGCTTTAAATATCAATTATATTTCAATAAAAATAAATTAAAATTAAAAAATTAAAAAGTTATGCTTCCAGTGGTTTCACAAATGACTTTCTGTTTTACCGATGTAGCTTCTATGCTAGAAATGATGCATTTCACTAAAAATTGTATTAAGCTTACCCAGAACCCATTATGTTTCTTAATATTCCTAAAATTTTAAATTTTCTTTGGAACAATGTATCCTTTTTAATGTTCATATCTCTTTATTATAATATTATTACATGTTTAAGAAAAGATCATATCAGGTCTTAAACACTAACATTTTTTCTGTATCAGACAAAACGGATTTAAAACATAAAGACTTAGAAAATATATTTTCTACACTTACTTATTTTTTTAAAGTTTATTTATTTGGGGTCGGGGGGAAGAGACCAAGGAGAGAGAGAATCCCAAACAGGCTCTGCACTGTCAGCACAGAGCCTAGTGCCAGGCTCTAACTCAAAAACCCTGAGATCATGACCTAAGCTGAAATCAAGAGTCCAACGTTTCAGGGCTGCTGGCTGGCTCAGTCAGTTAAGTGGCCGTCTTTGGCTCAGGTCATGATCTCATGGTTCATGAGTTTGAGCCACACATTGGGCTCTGTGCTGACAGCCCAGAGCCTGAATCCTGCTTTGGATTCTGGGTCTCCCTCTCTCTCTGCCCCTCATCCACTCATGCTCTGTCTCTCTCTGTTTCTGTCTCTGTCTCTCAAACACAAATAAGCATTAAAAAATGAGGCAGACTTTAACCAACTGAGCCACCCAGGCACCCCTCTCTACCTTACTTATTATATAAGCAATATCCGCAAGGACTTTATGTTTTTGGTCCAAATTTCTTTATATACATATATCTCCCCCCAAATAGTAAAATCTACCAACTGAGATAATTATGTCAATTACCAGATATAAACACATTGGATCTTAAAGTACACTTCTTTATAAGTGTTTCCATTTTCAAAACCACAGCTGAATATAAATTCCTTTGGTTTTGAGGGCCCTTTTTTGTAAATTTTAAGGGTAATTACCTAGAACAATGTATCAGGTGATATGCCTATGGTTAATTCCCTATACTTTGTAACTAGTCTTACAGGTAGTATATATAGTAGAATACAGATGCCCACAGTATATTTTCAGCTACTTTTGTTTGCAAATGGTTGCTTTCTTATCAAGGCATCACCATAGGTTAACATTTTTGTTCAGTTTTAAGATACTAGTAGCCTGAAATGTTAGGCCTGTATTTGTCCATTTTTAATTCCTTTAAAAACCTGAATTAAACTATACAATGATGCTGTGTCAATCCATATTTGATATTTATCCAGGATCCCACCAAACTAAATGAGACAAAGTCATATACTACCAATACGATACTTTTAGAAGTAGTATAGGATATGTATTGCCCTCCACAGTTAACCTTAATCCTTACTACAATAGTGCACAATGGCCACTAAAGGGCTAAAGACACACATGTGTTATAGGCTTATTAACAGAATATATGCTAAGTGCCACACAAAACATGAATCATGAAATGCTATGCCTTGAAACTTTTTCCATTGGTATTTAAAAGATTTCAGTTCCATCAAATATAATTCTCATTTAAAGTTATGCAATAATCCATTTTTACATCCATGACACCTGTCAATAGTTTAATATTTAATCATTTAAAATCTACAATAGCTCTTGGGTTTTATAATAATCTGTCTCCTTTTTTACTGATGGAGTAGAATCTAAGTACATTAGCATGACCACAAAATAAACCAAAGATTGAATCCCTATGTCTTTAAAAATTTATTTTTATAAGTATGATTTTGAAAATGTTAAGCTAATGTCTTAAAGATTTCAAGAAAGGATTTGTGTTAGTAATTTTTCTATTTTTGTGATTTATACACATAGCAACATAGTGATTAAAAATGAAAAGAAACAAGCATTAAATAAGCATATATACACAAAACCTAGACTTAGTATTTGTCAGGAAATTCAGCCCAATGGAGCCTAGGAATAATCAACAGAATCAATTTTTCTCAAAAGACTGGAGTCAATATTCCATATTTTAAATCAGTGCCTAGTAATCAAAGGCTGTGAGAAGGTGAATTAGGAAACTGTCATGATGCAAATTGTGAGATTCACAAATGCAAACCAGGAGGCCTGAATCAGAAAGAAGGGAGTATGAGTAACAAAAATTAAAATGATATGAAAGTAATTTTTGGAAAAAAAATCAAGAAGCTATGTAAGAACTTTGAGAAGACATATTAAAATAAAATATAAGTGGAGGGAAGGGGAAATAGTAATTTCCATTGGAGGCAATTATCAACAAAGCAATTGCATAGAGAAATCAGAAAATGAAACAAAAAATGGTTTAAAAGGTAATTTGAATTTCCAAGTTTTTTTGACTTTCCTGTCTCAAATTCTTGAGGCTCTTTTTGTTTTCATTTTATTGTTTCTGATTTTAATTATTGTATAGCTAATATACAACGCTCTATTAGTTTTGGGTGTATAATGTACAGGGTCCAACAACTCTGTACCTTGTTCAGTGCTCGTCATGGTAAGTATGCTCTTTGGTCCCCATCACCTAGTTCACCCATCCTCCCAACCCCCCCCCTCTGGTAATCATCAATTTGTTCTCTATATTTAAGAATCTGGTTTTTGGTTTTTTTTTTTTCCTTTGTTCATTTTGTTCTGTTTCTTAAGTTCCACAAGTTAGTGAGATTGTATGGTATTTGTTTTTCTCTGACTGAAATTTCGCTTACCATTATACTCTCTAGCTCCATCCATGTTGTTGCAAATGACAAGATTTCACTTTTTTGGCTGAAGTTGAACAATATTCCAGTGTCGTGTGTGTGTGTGCATGCGCGCGCACTCATCTATACCACCTCTTCTCTTTTTTTAAGATGAAGATATGAGTCTTCTGGGTTTTGTTTTTTGTTTTTTTGTTTTGTTTTTTGGTTGGTTTGTTTTTTTGAGAGAAAGACAGAGCACGAGTAGGGGAGGGGCAAAGAGAAAGAGGGAGACACAGAATCTGAAACAGGCTCCAGGGTCCAAGCTGTCAGTACAGAGCCCGATGCAGGGCTCAAACTAACAAACTGCAAATTCATGACCTGAGCCAAATTCACACTTAACCAACTAAGGACGGCCATGCACCTCCCACATCTTATTTATCCATTCATCTATCAACAGACACTTGGGCTGCTTCCATAATTTGGCTATTGTAAATAATACTGCAATAAACATAGGGATGAATATCTTTTTGAATTAATGTTTTCATATGATTTGGGTAAATACCCAGTAATGGACTTGCTGGATCATAGGGTGATTCTATTTTGTTACCTTTCTGAGGAAACTTCACACTGTTTCCCACAGTGGCTGTACCAGTTCACATTCCCACCAGCAGTGAACAAGGGTTCTTTTTTCTCCACATGCTCACCAAAATTAGTCTCTTGTGTTTTTGATTTCAGGCATTCTGACTGGTGTGAAGTGATACTTCACTGTGGGTTTGATTTACATTTCCCTCATGTTGAGAGGCGTCGAGCATCTTTTCACATGTCTGTTGGTGATTTGGGTGTCTTCTTTGGAGAACTGTCTGTTCATGTCATCTGCCCATTTTGTAATTGGATTATTTGTTTTTGGGGCATTCAGTTGTATAAGTTTTTTATATGTTTTGGATACTAACCACTTATCATATGTTACTTGCAAATATTTTCCCCTAGTAGGTCACCTTTAAGTTTTGTTGATTGCAGCAGCTGTTTATTTTGAGACAGTCCTAATTGTTTATTGTTGCTTTTGTTTCCCTTGCATTAGAAGAGATTTCTAGAAAAAATGTTACAGTCCATGTCCAAGAGTTTACTGTCTCTGCTCTCTTCAAGGATTTTTATGGTTTTAGGTCTCACATTTAAGTCTTTCATCCATTTTGGGTTTATTTTTGTGTATGGTGAAAGAAAGTGGTCCAGTTTCATTTTTTCACATGTTTCTGTCCAGTTTTCCCAACACCATCTGTTGAAGAGGCTGTCTTTTTCCCATTGCATATTCTTGCCTCTTTTGTCAGATGAATAGATCATATAATTATGGGTTTGTTTCTGGGTTTTCTATCCTGTTCTTTTGATATATGTACCAATTTTAGTGCCATTACAACACTGCTTTTATTGCTATGGCTGTGTATTATAACTTGAAATCTGGAATCGTGATAATTCCATCTTTGTTTTCAAGCTTGTTTGAGCTATTTGAGGTCTTTTTTGGTTTCATACATATTTTAGGATTATTTGTCCTCGTTCTGTGAAAACATGCTGTCACTACTTTGCAAGGGGCTGCCTTAAATCTGTAGATCCCTTTGGATAGCATGGACATTTTAATAATATTTTTTCTCCTAATCCATTAGCATGGTATATCTTCTTGTTCATGCCATCTTAAATTTCTTTCATCAATGTTATATAGTCTACAGAGTACAGGTATTTACCTCCTTGGTTATGTTTATTTCTAGGTATTTTATTATTTTTATTACAATTATTAATGGGATTGCTTTTTTCATTTCTTTCTGTAGCTTCATCATTAGTGTATAGATATGTAATGGATTTCTGTATGCTGATTTTGTATCCAGCAACCTTACTGAATTCATTTATTAGTTCTAGTTGTTTTTTGGTGGAGTCTTTAGGGTTTTCTATCTAAACAATCATGTAATCTGCAAATAACAAAAATTTTACTTCTTACTTACCAATTTGTATGCCTTTTATTCCTTTTTCTTGTGTGTTTGCAAGGCCAAGGGTTATGAGTACTGTGTTGAATAAAAGTGGTGAGAATGGACATCCCTGTTTTGTTCCTGATCTTAAGGGGAGACTCTGTTTTCCCCATTGAGTATGATGTTCTCTGTGAGCTTTTCATATATGATCTTTATTATGTTGAAGTATGTTCCCTTTAAACCTAATTTGTTGAGGGTTTTATCATGAACGGATGTTGTACTTTGTCAAATGCTTTTTTTTTGCATCTACTGAAATGATCATATGGTGTTAATCATTCTCTTATCGATGTGATGTCTCCTGATGATTAATTTGCAAATATTGAACCACTTGATCATGGTCAACAATTTTTTAAATTTAATTTCCATTTTTACTTCCAACATATAAAGAGGTTAAGAGTTTTCACTCTTGTTATTGCGACATGAAGAAATAAAAACAAAAAAACTGAAAACAATTTTTTTCTTGGACATATCATAGAAATGACTCTGCAGGGCAAATTGCCACCCTGAAATCTGGTGAGATAGGTAAGCTGAGAAACCCACAGCCAAAATCTCCTTACCTGGAGCAAAAGCTGCTAGAGCCTTAAAGTGATAGGAATTTTTAAATGGTAATTTTGACAAATTTCTAGAGACCAGTGTGTAAGTGAGAAATACTCAGGGCTGAAGTCTGGGAGGAGCCTCGGCACTGTCATGGGGGCTATCAGGACATCAGGCTTTCATGGGGAAGACACCAAAAAGAGTCTCTGGCATCTAGGATGGAGCAAACAAAGAGTAACACTTGTGAAATGAACCCAGAGCCTTCTCCATTGAAAAGGCCTTCTCCCCAGGGAAAGAAGCTTTACCATTGATTCATCCCAGGACTACAACAGAAGGGCATTTCTTCCATGCCAGTCCCCTCTAAGCTTTCTATCCCATCAAAAAGAGAGGAGAAAGGAAGCGATACAAGAAGAAACAGTGGTAAATGTAACAGACAATAAACAGCACACTGATATTTAGGGGCGCCTGGGTGGTTCAGTCAGTTAGGCCTCCGACTTCAGCTCAGATCAGATCTCACATTCATGGGTTCGAGCCCTGCGTCAGGCTCTGTGCTGACAGCTGGCTCAGAGCCTGTAGCCTGCTTCTGGTTCTGCGTCTCCTTCTCTCTCTGCCCCTCCCCCTCTCATGCTCTGTCTCTCTCTGTACCAAAAATAAATAAAATATTTAAAAAATTTTAAAAAACTGATATTTAATTGGAAAATTACAGAAAACTTGCTCTCCACCACATTTCACCATAATATCAAGAGGGCTTCAGTATAATAAAATTGGATTCTAGATGAAAGAGTTGTAAGAAAAAAAACAACTTTTTTTTTCCTGGAGAGAAGTTATAAAGGAGAAAAAATAAGGAAAGTACAGGTAATTGAAATCTCTCTCTCCTACACCTACAGCAAACAGTAAACAAAGCCCAACTCATAGCCATGTTAACATAAATCCTCAACTAAATGTGGTAGTTCCAATTTCTTAATACATCTATGAATATCAACGACTTTCAGGGCATGCTAAAAGGCAAGATAAAACAATATGAAGACACAAAGCAAGCATCAGAACTAAACTCGATATGACTTATATTTTGGAATTATCAAACAGGAATTTAAGATAATTATGAATAATATATTAAGGATTCTAATGGAAAAAGTGGACAATATGCAAAAAGGGATGGGAAGTAAAAGCAAAAGGATGAAAACCCTAAGAAAAAATCAAAAGGAAATCCTAGGTCAAAACATTATATGAGGAAAAATGAAGAAATATAAGAGAAATGAAGAATGACTTTGATTATCTCACCATTAGATTAGACATGGCTGAGGAAAGAGTCAGTGATCTTCAAGATAGGTTGACAGAAACTTCATATTGTTTAAAAAAATAAAATAAAAGTAAGCAAGAAAAAAAAACCCAAGATCCAAGAAGAAAAAAAAAAAAAACACAGCAAAAAACATATATGAAGTAAAAATGGCAGAGAATTTGCAAAAGTTAATGGCTGACGCCCACCACAGACGGAGGCAGCTCAGAGAATACTAAGTAGGATAAATAGCGAAAACAAATGCAACGTGTAGAAATATTTGTAGCAATGCATATACACATGGGTTACTATACATTTGCGTATCCCTTTGAGAGAGCCTAGAGCACAGTGTAGAAGCAACAAACCAACCCGGTGCCCAATCTTGGTTTTCACCAGGAGAGGTGACGGATCCTTCTTTCCACCGGTGCCTGGAACAATGTATTGTTTCAATTTAAGAAAAAAAAACCCAAAAAACAAAAAACACACAAAAAATGCTCCTCCTCCCAACATAAAGTCCACAATGATATGCTAATTTGAATAACCGAAAAACAAATCAATGGGGCAGCATAGAAAAGCTTCATGCTCATACAAATTCTAATTTACATAGATGCTCCTTTCTTAAGATGACGGAGCCTAAATTCCCACTCCTCAAGTGTAGGCTACACATAGTGACTTTCTTCTAGAGTATGGAAAGAGAAAATTTAAAAACAATAACTTTACAGTAGAGAAAACTGACAAAAACATATGTCAAGCTATAATTGATCAAGGTTAACATCAACAGTGATAAATCATATTAATATATGGTATCATTGACATGATGTGATAGGAATGGCACATTACCTTTGTGGTGTTCCTTCCAACTTAATTATGAGAAAAACATCAGACAAATCTCAGTTGGGGGCCATTCTACAAAATACCTCAGCAGTATTCTTCAAAACTGTCAAGGTCAGCACAAATAAGAAAAGCTTGAGAAAATGTCACAGCCAAGAAGAGCCTAAGGGCACATGGCAAATAAATTAATGTGATACTTTGGAATGGATCAGGGAACAAAAAATGGTCAGTGAGGGAAAACTGAGGAAATCTGTAGAGCATTTGGACTTTAGTCAATCTTCATGCATCAAAATCCACTCATTAACTCTGACAAACCTATCACACTAAAGTAAGCTGTTGATAAAGAAAATGGGGTGTGCTGTATATAGGACTCTCAGGACTACCTTCCCAGTAATTCTCTAAATCTAAACTTTCCTAAAATAAAAGATCATTTTTTAATTACACAAAAAAATTAAAAAGCTGGTTTAACTCTTTTCCAATTTTTACATGATTAAATCCTAGTTTTGAAGGGGAAAAGATCACTTTTATATTCTTAAACCCCCCTTGCTTTCATCACTGCTTTTCACTTTGTTCATCTGGTCCTTCCTTTACTCCTATGTATTCTTTTCCACAGGTCTGTGATACAATTCTATTACAGGTGACCTGATTTTCAATGTGCTTTCAAAACAGCCAGTGCAGACAGATTAGTATTGGATTCTCATTCTGAAAGAGCAGCAGTGTGGTATCCTGGGATTGAATTGGAGGCAATCACCAAAGCCTTTGGGTAAAGAAGAGAATAAAGGTAAGAAAAGAAAAAAAAATCTGTTTTCTAAGTTTATAAGGAAGGCAAGCTGAATCCTATGACTTCAGAAACTAGAGAAAAATAATTTTAGCTATCTAGAAAAAATGTTGACACTAGAGAAAACATGAGGTAATTAGAAAACACTAATTTTAATGCTAGAAAAAATAATTTTAATAGAGTTTACTTGCTTTGGGAAATGAGCAATGTAACTTATTTTGAATATTGCCAATCATAAAAACTTTAAAAATGGTAGTTTCACACTTGTCCTCTGAAATTAAAAACACTATTCAATAGTTGCAAACAAAAACACTTTATAATGTTTCAATATTATCTCTACGTGTCCACTTCTTCTATAAAATAACAACAGAGCTACCCTGAGCCAAGAGACCAGCATTCATCCTTGAGCACCAGGGAAAAAGTAGATAGGAGGAGCTTAGACGGTTAGTACAGCAAAGGGAATGGCCCTGTGGGAGGAGCCAGTCATATCGACTCTAATGTCCAACACTGACCAATCATGGGAAATGAGGGTTTGGAGGCCACACAGCAGGAAGACACAAACCAGGTCACAGAAGAGCTTCCAGAACACCAGTGACTTCTTTCTGGCTACTCTGTGCAAAAAGATTTACAGATCCGAAAACTGTATTTCTCAGTATTTGTTTTTAAGGTTTATTTATTGTTCTTGGGAGAGAGTTGAGAGAGAGCACAAGCTGTGTAGGGACAGAGAGAGAGAGAGACGAAGGGAATCCCAAGCAGGCTCCTCAGGGTCAGCACAGTGCCTGAAGTGGGGCTCGAACTCACCATAAGATCAGGACCTGAACCAAAATCAAGAGGCAGACTGAGCCAGCCAGACACGTTATTTCTCAGTTATTTTAAACTGGCAGTGAAATGAAATATCTATTCTTCATTTACGTTGTGAAAACATGAACACTAAAATACCCAGTGTGCATTTTTTTAATTAAAAAAAGAAAAGGTTTTAAAAAATTATATTTCTTATTACAATTATATCTTTTTTTTCTTTTTACATATTTTGGATTGAAAAGAGATGTGTATAATAACAAGCTAGACTCTTATCCAGTGTATTTACATATAATGTGTGATGGTGCATCTCCAGCTTTTGTTACTTATAAATCGATTACCTTTCCCTGGTGAAAACTGGGCACCTGACTGTTTTTACTTAAATCAAAATTATTTAAGCAAAATTTCAAAGCATAGTTTGAAACATTAACTCGAAAATCCTGCCAGTGTATGAAACTCCCAAATGGTCTTATTGCATGAGAGAGATTCAAAAGTTTGCCATTATCTGTACACCAATCCTCCATTTTTCTCCTTTTTCTCTCAGGTTGTCTTCTATTTTTCCTCTATAAATCACTACTTCAATTATTTTGAAAATGGTCTATTTAATGATTATTCTAACCCAAATGGAAAGTTCTATAAAATTTTCAGAGTTCAGTTAGCTTACATATTGTTAATAATATTATCCATTGACCCAGCAATCTCTCTCTTAAAATTTCTAAGTCTATTTTTGTCTTCTTTCCTTTCTGTTTGTCATATATATTGCTTTTAAGTTTTGTTTCTCTAAGTGGAGATGCAGTAAACTAATGGTAACAGAAGATAAGTCTCTATCAATCTTTCCCCTTTTTCTATTCCATTAAGACTCTAATTTGTGTTGCCTCTCTATTCACTTAGTGACCAAGAAAGTTGCAGGTACTTTTCAAAAAATAAAAAAAATTAAAAAAGAAAACCTGTTTTTACAAGATTGCGCAAAGAGTGCAAGGAATGTGAAAAAATATTTGACTAATTCTAATTGACTTTATTGTTATTTAAGCCATTAGGAAATGCTTAATATTAAAAAAAAAAAGAAAGAAAGAAAGAAAGAAACAGTAATGAAGCTATGCCAGGCGACATTTTGCTTGAATGGTTCAGTAAATTTTTCAGTACTTCAGTAGTTCAATTAACACCACAGTACTTTTGGAAGCTTTCTATAGACCCTAACAGAGAAAATTTCTCCATTGTTCACATTACTGTTATTCTCTCACTTCACTTATAATTGAATCTTACTCACAGAAATTTATGTGAGCTGTGTATTTTGTAAACATATGTAACTGTAATGGTGGCCAACTCTTACTGTGAAAACCACTAGAATTGAAATTTTTAATGATCTCATCATAAATTCTTCCAACTGTTAAACATCCAGTGATGGTAATAAAAATGAAACCTTATTCATAAGGAAAGTCTAATGAGCTCTACTTCACACCCAATACATACTTCCATTTAAAATTACAATGTGTCAACCTATTCAGAAATCATTTTCAAAAATTTACAGAAGTTCCTACTTAGATTTCAAGATCTTAATGACATTTATCTGTTAGCCTTTCTACAGTAACTGTACTATTCCTTCCATGAAAGACTTTGAATAAAATGTTTCCTCTTGATGCATATTTTACTGTTTTCAAGTAGTATTAACCATTTTCCTCCACATTTTGGTCACATAAAATATAAACACTCCACATTACTTATCTTACAAAGTTAATCCTTATGGCCCTCAGGAGGAAGGTGGCCGTATAACTTATCATTCATTTCAAAATCTAAAAGTAATTTAAAATATGTAATAATTTATATATTTTATACAGAGAGTTTATTTTGCACCTAAAATTATTTTTAAAAATTTAAATAATTATTTCAATAAATTTTTTTTTAATTTTTTTGTTTTTTTAATTTATTTTTGAGAGATAGAAAGAGAGCGTGAGCAGGGGTGGGTCAGAGAGAGAGGGAGACACAGAATCCGAAGCAGGCTCCAGGCTCTGAGCTGTCAGCACAGAGCCTGATGCGGGGCTCAAACCCACAAACCGTGAGATCATGACCTGAGTCGAAGCCAGACAACCGACTGAGCCACCCAGGCACCCCTCAACAAATATTTGTGTAACACAAAATTTATCAAAGGCATTGTATCTACTCAGGATCCTTTTTGTTTGTTTGTTTTTGTTTTTATCTACTCCGGATTCTTTTGAATATTTCCCTAAAAGTTAATTAGGGTAAAATTGATGATCTTATTGATTTAATATCAGTCTGATAAAAAGAGTAAATTTAACCTATCAAAACAAGTATCTTTCAAATGCAATCATACAAATCCAGAATTAACTCTCATTCTTCATTTAGTTCGTATATTAGTTTCATAGAAATACATTTCAAAGACTTTTTGATTTTAAGGTTTATTTCCAGAACAACTGCAATTCTCAAAATTCATCAAGACCCAAAGCTTTGGAGATATATACTTTGACTACCACAATTAAAAATTCCCTAGTGATGTGGAAAAAATATATTATATATAGGTTTGTAAATAGGTATTTATTATATAAAATATTGATATATTGATATATATTTATTGATATAAAATACACTTTTATATTTTATATATTGATACATATTTATTGATATATAAATTATATACATACCTTATGTATATATTATTCTCAAGAACCCACTATGTAGAATTCTTAGGTTGATTTAAGAAGTGATTTATCTAAGTTTTAAAATTTTTAAATCTGATTAATGATGAAAACACTCAAACTGCTTTCAAAATATTTTGTTTTCCACATCAGTATTGTTATAAATCTTGTGTTATTAATATGTAATTTCTATTTAAATAGAAATATTTATAAAACTCACAAAGTTTCTATATTTTCATAATTTTAAAAAAATTATCAGTACTTTAGGGCAGTTTCTGATTAAGTATAATTGTGGAGATAATGCAGAGAGGGGAAATATGCCTTATCTAGTTTCCCTTATTATAATATCATATATTACCAAAATATACTTGTTAGGGTTAGTAGGTAAAGGCTCATATATTATAATTAACCAAAACTCTTATTTTCTTCAAAGTTTCCCAGGTTTTCTTTGGTGTACTTTGTTCCAAAATCCCATTCAAAATGCCCCATAACATTTAGTTTTCATTTCTCTTAAAGCTTTTTTCTTTTACATTGTCTCAACTTTCCTTGTTTGGATGACTTTGACAGTTTTGTAGGGTACTGGTCAGGTATATCGTAGGATATATTTCCACTGGGATTTGTCTGATGTTTTCTTATGATAAGTATATGGCTGTATGTTTCTGGAAGGAAGCCCATTACCAAGTCCAAGTTCACTTAGTTTTTCTTACATGCTTTTTTCAACAGGCTTTATACTTTGGGGTCTTGTATTTAGGTGTATGATCCATTATCAGTCAATTTTTGAAGTCTATTTATTTATTTTGAGAGAGAGAGAGTGCACACACATGTATATATGAGAAGGGGAGGGGAGAGGGGGAGATAATTTCAAGCTTCACACAGAGCCCAATGTGGGGCTCAGTCTTACAAACTATGAGATCATGAACTGAGGTGAAATCAAGAGTCAGATGATTAACTGACTAGGCCACCCAGGTGCCCCTTGAGTTAATTTTTGTAGAAATAATGTAAGAAATATATCTATGAATTTATGTATTTATGCATAAACTATGCATATAAACTTCCAATTTTTTTAGCACAATTCATTAAAAAATCTATCCTTTCTCTACTGATTTGCCTTTGCTCTTTTGTCAAATATCACACGAACACTTATGGGTGTCTATTTCTTGGTGCTCTACTCTGTTAATTCTGATCTATGTCTTTTCTTTTGCCAATATCTTGCTGCCTTGATTACTGCAGCTTTTTAATAAGCCTTCAAAATTGAGCCCTTCAGATTCTTTACTATTTTTTAGGATATTCTAGATTACTTGTTTTTTCATATAAAATTTTGAATCAGATTGGTACCACCTAAAATATAACTTCCTGAGATTCTGATTGGAATTGCATTGAATCTGTAAATTAAGTTGTGAAAAACTGACATCTTAACAATGTTGAGCCTTTCAATTTATTATACCTATTTATTAACATCGTCTTTGATGTCTTTCATCAGATTTTTATTGCTCTTTACATATAGTCTCTGTATATATTTTGATACCTTTATATCAAAGAATTTTATTTTATTGGGTGGTATGGAAAATGATTTATTTTTTTTAACTTTCACATTCTAATTGTACACTGCTGGCATATAAAAAAGCAATTGACTTTGGTATATCACCTCATTTTAATGTAATGAAGAATTGGCTCATTGCTAAATAGGTGAGGTATTGAGGCAACAGGCACAAACAAAAACTGTCCTAGATAAAGCAGGAGACATAGTTTTACTTTATCTGTGTTTATTCTTTCTAGGCAAAACTACCTTTAGTTCTGGGAATTTTTTACACAAAATAGTTCCTCATATCATCCTATTGTTCTTCCTCTCTTGGGATGAAGTCCAATTGTAAGTGAACTTATTTTTGTTATTATTTATTTATCTTAGAAAGAGAGAGTGAGCATGAGCAGGGCAGAGGGAGGGAGAGGGGGTGGGGGGGAGAGAGAGAGAGAGAGAGGGATGGAGAGAGAGAATCTTAATTAGGCTTCCTGCTCAACACAGACCCCAATGCAGGACTTGATCCCACGATCCTGGGATTATGACCTGAGCCAGAATCAAGAGTAAGAAAATCAACTGACTGAGCCACCCAAGTGCTCCAATTGTGAATAAACTTCCTAAAGTACATCCCTCAAATTGAACTACTTCACTCTAAGAGTTACAGAACCAAAAGAAGTAAAACGTGGCACTCTTCCCACTCCTCCCCATCTGTACCCCTGTGCCATCCTCGTTATAAGTAAACATATGATTTTATGAATGTAGCTTAAGTCCAAATTAAGTTTTGGGTCATCCCAGTTACCTCTTGCTGTTGTTGAAACCACGCTCAAATTGTTTGTCTAAATACAACAATTTATTACCATTTTTCATGGTCCTGGAGACTGACAGACTCAGCAGGACAGTTATTGCTTGGGATCTCACATATGGTTGGAGTCAGATGGTAGCTGAGACTGAAATCAACTAGAGGCTTTCTGGTGCCTATCCCGGTTGGTCATCCCTTTCTCACTGTAGCTAGCTTGGACATCTCCTTGCATATTCATCCCAGGGCAGTCGGACTTATGTGGAAGTTTGCTTCATTCAAGGTGAGCAATTCTAAGAGATCAAGGCAGAACCGGCAAGGCTTTGTCTGCCACCCTTAGAAGTCATCTCAATGTCATATCAGATTCCCCCTATTAGTTATGATGAATCACAGAGCTAGCCCAAATTCAAGTCGAGACACCTATTCTAGTTGAGAGATCCCAAGAGTACTGAGAAGCATGGCTTGTTGGGTAGCCATATTCAGATGAATTTGTTTAAAAAAAGTTTGTTTCAGTTGGTATGTCTTGATTATACTTTTAGATAATTCTAACCTGACTTCCAACTAAGCTTGCTATGTTGTTATCACTATGCCATTAAAATCTGCTTCTCCGTTGGTCATTTACGTTGTGCCGCTTTCCTCCTCCTCCACCTCCTCCTCTTACTTTTCTTGTTTTTGTCTGTCCATCACTATCCATTTTTAACTGTAAATGCTTGCATTTAACTCATCTTCCTAGGCTACAGATATATTTTTAAAAGCTGAGTTTGTATCCAGAATCCCTGTTATTGTTTCCAAGTCCATGTCTGAACAAATTTAGTGAGGATGTTACCAGAGTATAGAGATATGGTAAAGAAAACATTTATGAGAAACTTATACAACATGTCAAATGACCTGAACTTGAGCTTTGTTGACTGCTTTTTGGTTACACTCATTCACCCAATTTGCCATGCTGTGTACTGTCTCCATTCTACACAACAGGATATCCTGTGAGTATGTGTCAGTTTGCTGAAAATCATTTTCACTCTGTCTCCAGCACTTCCCTGAGCTTACAGTCTCATAACCATATCAAAAAAGACAATTGAACTAGCCTAGTGTGACTTATTTAATGAGCTTATATTAGTTCCTCATCATCACCACTCTGGTTTATAGGTGTTCCAACACTGTTCTTTTATTAATAGACTCTGGATATTATTCAAAACTGGCATCGAGATCTCTAGTTTGGAGAATATGCCTTCTATTTGGCCTCAAAACTTGTAAATGCCTTTGACTGACTCATTTTTTCCTACACTTCTCTCCTAATTTTTAGTGGTGATGATTCTGCATTTTAACTGCTATATCTTTTAGAGCCTCAGAATTTAATTCAGACAGTGCAGAATATAAAAAATAATGTAATTGCTCTATTACAATTCCCCTTCTTTGTTTGGATTTGAATTTCATTCCTCCCAATAGCAAGTGCTAAATTTTCTATTCCAGCATGACTCTTTTCTTTAACAAGAAAAAAACAGGGACAAGAGGAGAGGAGGAAATTGTTTTTTCCTCAGTGTCATCATTAGCATTATACCATTTCTCAAGGAGTGGGTGGACAGTTTTCTGGCTCTTCTTCCTCTGCGCATAACTGAAATCACTTTTCTTATCCTTTGTCAGTTTTCTTTTTTCCCCATAAATGCTGGTTCATTATTTGGGATGTGACTGATACTTAATTATATTCTTTTCAGGTTTTATACAAAAAAAAAGTTCAATCTGAGCTTAACATAGACTTCTTCATAAAATCACATCAAACTCTTTGGGTATCTGTTTATTGTTTAAACCTTGCTTTTTTCCATCAAGCAGTTAAGGTGACTATATTTCAATACCTTCCAAAATTCATTTTCAATGGTTCATTTGTGATTGTGCTGTCAGAATTATTTTCTTCAAAAACTTCTAGTGCTGTTCTAGAACCTTCTCATTTAGACACTTAGCAGGTTGATATGCTTTCCTAAAATTTGGAGCTATAATTTTTGTGTGAATTCTCCTGCTTGCTGACCATTCTCTGATAACATGGCCAAATTCCTCTATGATCAACATCAATTTAATGTGACCAAGTATTTCTCCTCTCAATCCATACCTAGAATCTCAGAGAGTTTTTTTAAGTGTATTTATAATGTTTTTGAGGAGGAGGAGAGGGACAGAAAGAGAAAGATATGGCTGAGGATGGGCAGAGAGAGAGAGAGAATCCCCAAGCAAGCTCCACATTGTCGGTGCAGAATCCAATGTAGGGCTTAAATACATGAACCGTGAGAGCATGACCTGAGCTGAGATCAAGAGTCTGATGCTTAAATGACTGAGCCACCCAGGTGCCCCTCATAGAGAGATTTTTATGCCTAGTTAACAACAGAAGAAAAAAAACATGTTTTATACATATTTTTCCATCATACGATTATGTATGGAAAAGGACGAGTGCAGCATTCCAGTTTGATTTAGGCCAGAAATACGGTGAAGATGTTAAATTCCCTGCAGGCAGACTTTCACACAGGGCATCTTTTTGTTTACTTCCTGAAAGAATAGATGGCCGGATGTATGGATCTACAGTTAACTGTATGGCTGGTCCATCAGGAACACAGAACAAGATTGGATCCAAGAAATCCTGCAAGAAGCAGGTGATTGGACATTGAAAATGTGTCCTCGGGGTAAGTATATATGCTTCCTATTTGAATATTCCCGAAGGACAACCATCACAAAGGATGTGATTTCTCTGCTATTAGTGCTTGCTCATAAAACTCATGGCACAAAAAGAGACCATGGTAAAAGAGATGTAAGTTAAACATTTGCCCATCATATGGACTTCTCTTCACCAAGGCTGTCACATGTCAACAAAAGTACCCCAAACTGAGTTTCTAATATGCTATTTTTCTCTGAGGAAACAAGTCAGTGATCTGATATTAGGCACATTTTATTGAACTTCCATTATGGAGGAACAGAGATTATTCTTTTTTATTAAGTTTGTTTGTTTGTTTATCTGAGTGAAAGAGAGAGAGAGAGAGAGAGAGAGAGAGAGAGAGAGAGAGAGAGTGTTTGTACAGGCATGAGCATTGAGAGACAGAGCTCCATTCTGTCAGCATGGAACCCGATGTGGGATCAATCTCACAAACCATGAGATCATGAGCTAAGCTGAAATCAAGAGTGAACCACTTACCTTACAGAGTCACCCAGGTACCCTGAGATTTGTCTTAATCTGAAAAATGTAAATTTGCCTCCCCTATTTTTGACACTTTTGTCAGCACCACAATCCATGAACCTTTTGAATGCCATTGGCTATTGGCTCAGTAATATTGTGTAAGAAACACAATACCTTGAAATAATTCTTCATTCTCTCATCAGTTAGGGGTCAGCTAATGTAGACTGAGGTTAGCTGAACTTGAATTCAACCCATATGTTGGTTCCAGTCTGCACTGCATGTCTTTCATTATATTTAGATCAAAATTCCTAATGTTAATGAAACTGCAAATTTTGCATATACAATGGATGTCTAACTTAATTCACAGTAAAAGCTGTGAGGCAATGGATGCATGTCACAGGTCTTGTTATGTATACTCACATTCTTGACCAGCTGAAATCTAGAATAAATAATGGATACATATAATGATCATTAATAATACTAAGATCATCAGAAGAAAAAGTGATATACAGTTTATAGTAAACTTATCAGGCTAACCCACTGATCAATCCTTCTACTTAAAATAATTTTTTTTTGTGCTTCATAATGTAATGTCATAGGGGATACTTAGCATCATTAGAGAAGTAGTATTTTTTATTCCATTTTATTTTTTTAATGTTTATTTACTTTTGAGACAGAGACAGAGTGCAAGCAGGGGAGGGGCAGAGAGAGAGGGAGACACAGAATCCAAAGCAGGCTCCAGTCTCTGACCTGTCAGCACAGAGCCTGACATGGGGCTTGAGCCGACAGACTTGTGAGATCATGACCGGAGCTGAAGTCAGACACTTAACCAACTGAGCCACCCAGGTGCCCCAGTGAAGTAGTATTTTTGCGTAAATTTTGAATCTAAGTATAATGAAATCTCTATATCTATCTACCAGTTTATGGGAAATGAAAGGAAAAGGACCATGTCAAATGATGTCTTGAGAAAAACATTAGTTGAAATCAGAATGTGAAAAATGCAGTAAGAAAAATGATGTGGTTTCTTCAAGAAATAAAAGATACTTGGAGGGGGTGTGGTAGGGGAGAGGCAGAGAGATAATCCCTGATGACTAAACATATATCAAATACCCCTAGGAATTATGTTATACCTATAGGAATATTATCTTCCTTGTGTTCATTTGAAATTTTACTTTTATCATATGCAACATGCTAAATACACGTGTATTCATTCAGTGTTCTCAGTTGTCATTGTTTATTTTTATATTCTACTTTTTTTTAGTTTTGTTTTTTGTTTGTCTGTTTATTCTTCAATCAACTTGTTGAGGTCTGGTGGTGGGGGAAAAACTCTTGGCTCCTTTATGGGATTTTGCTTAGTAATTCAGAGACAAGTAACATTTTTTAAAATCAGATTCAGTCTTCTTGTTCAAGAACATTGGATGTATATCCATTTGATAAAATTTATTTCGTTTTTTAGGACCATTTATAATTTTTTATACTTAAATTGTTTTAGACATTTTATATTCCATTTACTAGAGTAAAATTCTCATTACCATTATATCACCTAACTATTAGTATATACCAAAATTTCTTGACCTTGGCATAAATATTGCCATTTTGGCCTGGATATTTCTTTGTTGGGGAAGTGGAAGTTGTCTGTTCTATGCATTGTAGGATGTTGAGCAATAGGATCTCTGAAAGTCAGTAGCACTGTCAACCTCACTCCTACTCTGTGAAACTCAACATGTATCCAAATGTCCCTCTGAGAGAGAGAGCAGCAAAATTGCCCCCCACCATAAACCACTAGTAGATATGAAGATGAGGAATTTTTGTGTGTTAATTTTATATCCTGCAATCTTACTAAATCACCTCATAATTTATCCCTTTTTTATCATTGACACTCTTGGGTTTTTCAGTGGCAAATACATTTAATTCTTATGTCTCTAATTGGTCTATCCTGTTTCAATGGGTTGTGGAATATTAAATAGAAATGAGGAGGTAAAGAGTTTGCTTTCCTCCTGACTTCATCTAGAATTCTTTTCTTCTTTCTTCATTAAGAAAGATGTTGTTTAGGGGAAGGGCAAGATGACAGAGAAGTAGGAGAATAGGTGAATTAGAAGACACGATTAAAGAAAAAGAAGAAGCCTAGAAAAAAAGAGAGAAATTAACCCAGGAGCACAAAAGGAGAATGAGACCTGAGTAGTACAATCAAACAAAACAATATTCTAATCATAGGAATTCCTGAAAAAGAAGAAAGAGAAAAAGGTCCTAAAGGTGTGCTTGATCAAATTATAGCCAAAAACTTCCCCAATCTAGGGATGGAAATAAACATTGAAATCCAAGAGAAACAGACAATTCCCCTCAGACATAACTTGAATCAACCTTCAGCATGAAATATCATAAAGAAACTGGCAAAATATAAGGATAAAGAAAGAATTCTGAAAGCAGCTAGGGATAAAAGGGCCCTAACATACAAAGGGAAACCTATCAGAGTGGTTACAGACCTATTTACTGAAATTTGGCAGGCCAGACAGGAATGGCAGGAAATCTTCAATGTGATAAACAGAAAAAAAATCCAGCCAATCCTTTATCCAGCAAGCCTGTCATTCAAAATAGGAGAGATGAAGGTTTTCTGAAATAAACAAAAATTGAGAGAATTCATCACCACAAACCAGCCCTACAAGAAATCCTGAGAGGGACTCTATGAGGCAAACGTTGCAAGGAACACAAGGTACCAGAGACACCACTAAAAGCATGAACCCTACAGAGAACACAATGAATCTACACCCAAATTTTTCAATAATAACACTGAATGTAAATGGACTAAATGCTCCAATCAAACGACAAAGGATAGCAGAATGGATAAAAATACAAAATCCATCTATTTGTTGTCTACAAGGGACTCATTTTAGACCTGAAGACACCTTCAGATTGAAAATAAAATCTATCATGCAACTGGAAGTCAAAAGAAAGCTGGATTAGTCAGATTTATATCGGACAAACTGGACTTTAAAGTAAAGGCAGTAACAAAAGATGAAGAAGGACATTATATAATAGTTACAGGGTCTCTCCACCAGGAAGAGCTAACAATTATAAACATGTATGCGCCATTCGGGAGCACCCAAATACATAAAACAATTAATCACAAACAGAAACAATCTTATTGATAAGAATGTGCTAATTGTAGGGGATTTTAATACTACACTTACTGAAATGGATAGATTAACCAGACAGAAAATCACTAAAGAAACAATGGACCTGAATGACACTTTGGAACAGATGGACGAGACAGATATATTTAGAACTCTGCATGCTGAAGATAGAAAATTCACCTTCTTCTCAAGTGCACATGGCACATTCTCCAAGATAGATCACATACTGGAGCATAAAGCAGCCCTCCATCAGTATAAATGAATAGAGATCATATCATGCACTTTCAGAACACAATGCTATGAAACTTGAATTCAATCACAGTAAAAAGTCTGGAAAACATCCAAAAACATGGAAGGTAAAGAGCACCCCACTAAAGAACAATTGGGCCAATCAGGCAATTAGAGAAGAAATTAAAAACTATATGGAAACAAATGAAAATGAAAATACAACAATCCAAACTCTTTGGGATGCAGCAAAGGCAGTCCTAAGAGGAAAGTATATTGCAATCCAGGCCTATTTCAAGAAACTAGAAGAATTACAAATTCAAAATCTAACAGAGCACCTCAAGGAACTAGAAGGGGAGCAGCAAGAGCACCCCCAAGACAGAAGCAGAAGAAAAATAATAAGGATCAGGGCAGAAATAAACAATATAGAATCCAGAAAAGCAGTTGAACAGATCAATGAAACCAAGAGTTGGTTTTCTGAAAAAAATAAACAAAATTGATAAACCTCTAGCCAGGCTATTCAGAAAGAAAAGAGAGAACACCCAAACAGAATCACGAATGAAAATGGATCTATTATAACCCATCCCTCAGAAATACAAGCAATCATCAGGAAATACTATGAAAAATTATATGCCAAAAAACAAGACAACCTGGAAGAAACAGACACATTCCTAAACACACATGAACTACCAAAATTCCAATGGGAAGAGATAGAAAATCTGAACAGACCCATCACCAGTGAAGAAATCTGATCAGTTATAAAAAACCTTCCAATGAATAAAAGCCCAGGGCCAGATGGCTTCCATGGGGAATTCTACCAGACATTTAAACCACAGTAATACCCATTCTTCTCAAGCTACTCCAAAAAATAGAAATAGAAGGAAAACTTCTGGACTCATTCTATGAAGCCAGCATCACTTTGATTCCCAAACCAAACAGAGACCCACACAAAAAGAGAACTACAGGCCAATATCCTCAATGAACACAGATGCAAAAATACTCAACAAGATACAACCAAATCAAATTCAACAGTATATAAAAAGAGTGATCCATCATGATCAAGTGGGATTCATTCCTGGGTTATAGGGCTGGTTCAATATTCACAAATCCATTAATGTGATACATCACATTAACAAAAGAAAAGATAAAAAACATATGATCCAGTTGATAGATGCAGAAAAAGCTTTTGACAAAATACAGTATCCTTTCCTAATAAAAAAAAAAAACCTCGAGAAGATCAGGATAAAAAGAAATTACTTAAACATCATAAAGCCATTTCTGAAACTCCCACAGCTAATATCATCCTCAACGGGGAAAACTGAGAGCTTTCCCCATGAGATCAGAAACACGACAGGGATGTCCACTCTCACCACTATTCTTTTTTTTTTTTTTTTTACTCTGTTGAATTTCTTTTTTTTTTCCATAATATTTTATTGTCAAATTGTTTTCCATACAACACCCAGTTCACCACTATTCTTTAACATGGTGCTGGAAGTCCTACCATCAGCAATCAGACAACAAAAGGAAATAAAAGGCATCAAAATTGACAAAGATGAAGTCAAACTTTCACTTTTTGCAGATGACATGATATTCTACATGAAAACCCCATAGACACCACCAGAAGCCCATTAGAACTGATCCATGAATTCAGCAACGTTGCAGATTACAAAATCAATGTACAGAAATTGGTTGCATTCTTTTACACCAATAATGAAGCAATGGAAAGAGAAATCAAGAAACTGATCCCATTCACAATTGCACCAAAAACCATAACATACCTAGGAATAAACCTAACCAACAATGTAAAAAACCTGTACGATGAAAACTATAGAATATTTATGAAGGAAATTGAACAAGACACAAAAAAATGGAAAAAGATTCCCTGTTCATGGATCAGAATAATAAACATTGTTAAAATGTCATTATTAACCCAAAGCAATATACACATTCAATGCATTCCCAATCAAAATTGCACCCACATTCTTCTCAAAGCTAGAACAAACTATCCTAAAATTTGTATGGAACAACAAAAGACCCCAATTAGCCAAATATTGAAGAAGAAAACCAAAACGGGAGGCATCACAATCCCAGACTTTAGCCTCTACTACAAAGCTATCATCATCAAAACAGTATGGTATTGGCACAAAAACAGACACATAGACCAATGGAATAGAATAGAGAGCCCAGAACTGGACCCACAAATGTATGGCCAATTAATCTTTGGCAAAGCTTGAAACAGTATCCAGTGGAAAGAAGACAGTCTTTTTAACAGGTGGTGCTGGGAGAACTGGACAGCAACATGCAGCAAATGAAACTAGACCACTTTCTTACACCACACACAAAAATCAACTCAAAATGGCTGAAGGACCTGAATGTGAGACAGAAAACCATCAAAACCCTCGAGGAGAACGTAGGAAACAACCTCCTTGACTTCAACTGCAGCAATTTCCTACTGGATATATCCCCAAAGGCAAGGGAAATGAAAGCAGAAATGAACTACTGGGACCTCATCAAGATAAAAAGCTTCTTCAGGGCAAAGGAAACAATCAAGAAAACTAATAGGCAACTGAGAAAATGGGAAAAGATAATTGCAAATGACATATCAGATAAAGGGCTAGTATCCAAAAGCTATAAGGAACCCACCAAACTCCACA
>NC_043705.1:124922261-124924408 GCF_006229205.1 Suricata suricatta | reverse complement strand
ATGGATGCACTGCTTTGGTGAAGTCTGTGAGCCTGAGTTTATAAGACCGTAATAATAAAACCCTTTGCTTTTGTATGCATGACTCAGTCTCCCTGGCAGTTTCTGTTTTTTGGGGATGATATTAAAAATCTGGGCATAACAAATTCATATTTATCTGGAAGTCATGTTGTGATCCAAAGTTAACACTGATTTGGTTAATGACTTTGTTCTGATTTTATAAATATTTCAGAACTGATATTTGGTTGTGGTAAATTGTTGACTAGATTGTGTGCTATAATCTGTGTTTAATGTCTTCCCTTTGTGGTCATTTGGCAGAGTTATACTATGATTTTAGTGGAGTACTTATGTATTTAGTTTATTTATATATTTATTAACATTTAAAAAAAAATATTACCTTTAAAAGTAAAAAAAAATATTTCCTAGATTTCCCTAAGATAATAGTGTTGGCCTGAATCATAATGTTAATCTTTCTAAATGCATACAGGTCAAAAAGAAGAGAACATAAAATCATCCATAGACTATGATTCCATGCTTCTAGGAGACAGTGACAATCAGCTTGTATTTATGTGTAAATGGAGGAACACGCATCTGAGACTTATAAAATTGTGTACAGGATCCACGTTAGACATATATGTCACACTGAAACAGAGGAGACTATACTACGTTAGAACCCTAAAAGTGAAAAATATCATCAATGAGAGTTTATTTTCAGAATAAGGAGACTCTTCCATGAGTGGAAATACTGAAAGCACATCTGTGACCTGATGACAAAAGCATCGGCTATTGGCTATTGGTTGTAAAAGACGTGGCAGTCTTAGAACAATGCTATTTCATGGAGAAGATATTTTTGAAGGGGTGATGTCCCTTGTAGGCCTCATGATAGAATAAGGAAGTGAATGCACAAAAAAGATAGTAAAAAAGAAACAAGAGTGAGAGACAAATAAAAACACCATAGATTATAGGGAAATGGTACTTTACTACAGCAACAGAACAGTCTACTCTTAAACTGAGAGACTAAACACTATGATGAGAAAAATAATTTATAAGTCAGTAGATGATTACTTGTTGCTTCTGTATCATCCATATGAAAAATAGCATCTTTTTTTTAATAGTTTATTGTCAAGTTGGTTTTTACATAACACCTAGTGCTCTTCCCCACAAATGCCCTCCTCCATGACTATCACTCCCCTTCCCTTTTCCCCCTTCCCCTTCAGCCCTCAGTTGGCTCTCAGCATTCAAGAGTCTCTCATGATTTGCCTCCCTCCCTCTCCCCAACTCTTTTTTACCCACTCTGTTCAAGTTTCTCCTGTTAGACTTATGGATGCAAACATATGGTGTCTTTCCTTCTCTGCCTGACTTATTTCGCTTAGCATGACACCCTCGAGGTCCATCCACATTGCCACAAATGGCCAGATTTCATTCTTTTTCATTGCCATGTAGTATTCGATTGTATATATAAGCCACATATTCTTGATCCATTAATCAGGTGATGGACATTTAGGCTATTTCCACGATTTGGCTATTGTTGAAAGTGTTGCTGTGAACATTGGGGTACATGTGCCCCTAAGAATCAGCACATCTGTATCCCTGGGGTAAATCCCTAGCACTGCTATTGCTGAGTTACAGGGAGGTTCTATTGTTTATTTTTTGAGGAACCTCCACACTGTTTTCCAGAACGCCTGCACCAGTTTACATTTCCATCAACAGTGTAGGAGAGTGCCCGTCTCTCCACATCCTCACCAGCATCTGTGATGTCTTGACTTGTTCATTTTAGCCACTCTGACCAGCAGGAGGTGGTATCTCAGTGTGGTTTTGATTTGTATTTCCCTGATGCTGAGTGGCACTGAGCATTGTTTCATGTGTCTGTGGGACATCTGGATGTCCTCTTTGGAGAAGTGTCTATTCATGTTTTCTGCCCATTTCTTCACTGGAGTATTTGTTTTTCAGGTGTGGAGTTTGGTGGGTTCCTTATAGCTTTTGGATACTAGCCCTTTATCTGATATGTCATTTGCAATTATCTTTTCCCATTTTCTCAGTTGCCTATTAGTTTTCTTGATTGTTTCCTTTGCCCTGAAGAAGCTTTTTATCTTGATGAGGTCCCAGTAGTTCATTTCTGCTTTCATTTCCCTTGCCTTTGGGGATATATC
>NC_043705.1:124920097-124922161 GCF_006229205.1 Suricata suricatta | reverse complement strand
TCTAACTGTGAGTGCCTAATGCCACACATATGGCAAATCAGACCTCTGAGGTAGGCATACCTGGGAATAAAGTAAAAACTGGCTTGTTTAGTTAGAAAAAAAAGTGTGAGGACTGACCAGTCTATGAAATTTGTTTTCCAAACACTAGTTTTCTGAACACCTAACACTGGTAAAATACAATCCAAGGAGTTCTTTACCTCAAGTCTGCTTCTCCCTGGGGGCAGGAGGTAATGCCTTTAAATGAAAAACTGTTTACCCGGTTTAGAAATGGATTAACTGTACTGACCTCAAGTCTGTACATTCCCATGGAGGATTCATTCTTAGTTTGAGTTCACTGGAGCTGACTCGGATAGAGGTCTGATGTTAGCACTTTCCTGCGGGAAGCTGGGTCTCTCTGAACTCATAAGTAGAGGGAAAAATCTCCTTATGAGGCAATGTGGGTTTGCAAGGCCTCCCACCATCAGATGGAGACAAGCATCTACCCCCACTCAACCTCTACTCAATTTCTGCTTGAGCACCCACCCCAAGGCACCTGACTGACTGATATCAGGAGTGACTTGACTTCTTATGCTAAAAATATGGGAATTGTACCTCATGAAAAAAACTTATTATAGGAGTTTTTTCTTCTGTGATTATAGGAACAAATGTTACATTTCCTGAGAAAACCTGTTTTTCTTCCCCTTGGAAAATAGGCTACTGATCCCTGCTCACAAAGACCTAACTCTTGCCTTTGCTGTGCTAAAAACTTTGCCTTGTATGTGAATGCTAAAGATCCCTTCCTATCCCATGTGATAAACACCTAGTCACCTACTTCAATCTCTATTGGTAAAGATTATGCAAGAGTCTTCCACCAATATATGTTCTGGGAAATTTTTACATGCCAAAGAACTTGTTATCAGAAATTATTGTCTAAGGCAATTGCCACTTGTGTTTTGTACCCCATACATTTTTTCAATAAATAAAGCTGACTCTAGGGTCAGGGTAGAGTAGCCTGCCAGGGGAGCAGAAAAAAAGGAGCCAAGGCTCTCTCACTCCTTTTCTCTGACACCGGTCATCCTTCAGGGAGCTCTGGACCTACTGGAGCTGGACTCCTGCATTTTTCTTCATATATAACTGGACACAGTTGTCAATATCTTCAATGGGAATACAGAACAAAATAATCTGAATCTGAGAGATTCAACTATTTCAAATAAAAAAAAAACAAGTTATGCCATCAGAGGCAGGGATATTAGAATATTAGAATAAGTGGATCAAGGATGTAAAATAATATACTAAGAGTTATAAGACAATATTAGCAAAATGAAAGAAGAACAAAATAAGGAAATAAGAAGAAAAAATAGTTTCAAGGAATACAGTAGTTGAAACTAAGAATATAACATGTGATGATGAAAGGCAAGCCATTTTACTCCTGGATGATATTTGTAACTCAGCCACAAGAGGCGCTGACTCAGCACTAAGCTAAAACCAAAGGCTTTATGCCCTACTCTAAATACTGTTGTACGAGAGAAGAATGTTTTGCACAACACCAAGTTTGCAACACAAATTGTAAATTTCTGGTATTTCCAAATCTGTTGAGTGGTCCTTCTTACTCTCCCTTTCAGAAACAAAAGGGAGAATAGTGAACGTTTGACTTTTTCCTTGATGATTTGGGTACCTTTTATTTTTGTTGTCTGATTGCGGGGGCTAATACATCCAGTACTATTTTTATTTTTTAATGTTTATTTATTTATCTGGGGGAGAGGGGGCAGAGAGAGGAGAGAGACAGAATCCTAACCAGGCTCCACACTGTCAGCACAGAGCCCAAAGTGGGGCTTGATCTCACAAACTGCAAGATCATGACCTGAGCTGAAATCAAGAGTCTATGTTTATCAACTGATAAGCCACCCAGGTGCTCCCATTCAGTACTATTTTTAAAAACAATGGTAAAACAAAGCTGTAGACAAATCTGTCTTGTTCCTGGTAGGAGATATAAAGCTCTCAGTTTTTTCCCCTTGAGGATGATATTAGACTTGAGCCTTTCATATATGTCCTTTATGATGTTGACATATGTTCCCTCTATCCCTA
>NC_043705.1:124917487-124919997 GCF_006229205.1 Suricata suricatta | reverse complement strand
CACTCTGCCCTAGGAAGGAGGGACCACCCTTGTAACCCCCAATCAGGAAAGGCCAGCTAACACCTTTAACATTCCTAAGGGCGGGCCTAAAGATAGAAGCTATAGATAAACACCTATTGCTCCTATTGCTTGAGACTAATCACATCCTACTTGAGGGTCCTGGGCCCACTCTGTAATTGGTCAATACTCTAAATGTTGTGATTGGCTCCCACCAAAAGTATCAATGTATGGTTAAAGTTACTGCCAATATTGATAGGTGATAGTGATTGGTCACTATACCTGTGTCACAATTTCCTGTAACTCCCCCTTCCTAAACCCATAAAAGCCCTACCCCACTTTGTTCGGGGCTCTCCACATGGATGCACTGCTTTGGTGAAGTCTGTGAGCCTGAGTTTATAAGACCGTAATAATAAAGCCCTTTGCTTTTGTATGCATGACTCAGTCTCCCTGGCGGTTTCTGGTTTTTGGGGACGATATTAAAAATCTGGGCATAACAAATTCATATTTATCTGGAAGTCATGTTGTGATCCAAAGTTAACACTGATTTGGTTAATGACTTTGTTCTGATTTTATAAATATTTCAGAACTGATATTTGGTTGTGGTAAATTGTTGACTAGATTGTGTGCTATAATCTGTGTTTAATGTCTCCCCTTTGTGGTCATTTGGCAGAGTTATACTATGATTTTAGTGGAGTACTTATGTATTTAGTTTATTTATATATTTATTAACATTTTAAAAAATTTATTACCTTTAAAAGTAAAAAAAAAATTTCCTAGATTTCCCTAAGATAATAGTGTTGGCCTGAATCATAATGTTAATCTTTCTAAATGCATACAGGTCAAAAAGAAGAGAATATAAAATCATCCATAGACTATGATTCCATGCTTCTAGGAGACAGTGACAATCAGCTTGTATTTATGTGTAAATGGAGGAACACGCATCTGAGACTTATAAAATTGTGTACAGGACCCACGTTAGACATATATGTCACACTGAAACAGAGGAGACTATACTACATTAGAACCCTAAAAGTGAAAAATATCATCAATGAGAGTTTATTTTCAGAATAAGGAGACTCTTCCATGAGTGGAAATACTGAAAGCACATCTGTGACCTGATGACAAAAGCATCGGCTATTGGCTATTGGTTGTAAGAGACATGGCAGTCTTAGAACAATGCTATTTCATGGAGAAGATATTTTTGAAGGGGTGATGTCCCTTGTAGGCCTCATGATAGAATAAGGAAGTGAATGTTGAAGAAGCACAAAAAAGATAGTAAAAAAGAAACAAGAGTGAGAGACAAATAAAAGCACCATAGATTATAGGGAAATGGTACTTTACTACAGCAACAGAACAGTCTACTCTTAAACTGAGAGACTAAACACTATGATGAGAAAAATAATTTATAAGTCAGTAGATGATTACTTGTTGCTTCTGCATCATCCATATGAAAAATAGCATCTTTTTTTTAATAGTTTATTGTCAAGTTGGTTTCCACATAACACCTAGTGCTCTTCCCCACAAATGCCCTCCTCCATGACTATCACTCCCCTTCCCTTTTCCCCCTTCCCCTTCAGCCCTCAGTTGGCTCTCAGCATTCAAGAGTCTCTCATGATTTGCCTCCCTCCCTCTCCCCAACTCTTTTTTACCCACTCTGTTCAAGTTTCTCCTGTTAGACTTATGGATGCAAACATATGGTGTCTCTCCTTCTCTGCCTGACTTATTTCGCTTAGCATGACACCCTTGAGGTCCATCCACATTGCCACAAATGGCCAGATTTCATTCTTTTTCATTGCCATGTAGTATTCCATTGTATATATAAGCCACATATTCTTGA
Organism: Suricata suricatta; assembly: GCF_006229205.1. Taxonomy (NCBI): domain Eukaryota; kingdom Metazoa; phylum Chordata; class Mammalia; order Carnivora; family Herpestidae; genus Suricata; species Suricata suricatta. The sequence goes on along the minus strand of NC_043705.1, from coordinate 124,918,160 downwards.
TCCATTAATCAGGTGATGGACATTTAGGCTATTTCCATGATTTGGCTATTGTTCAAAGTGTTGCTGTGAACATTGGGGTACATGTGCCCCTAAGAATCAGCACATCTGTATCCCTGGGGTAAATCCCTAGCAGTGCTATTGCTGAGTTACAGGGAGGTTCTATTGTTTATTTTTTGAGGAACCTCCACACTGTTTTCCAGAACGCCTGCACCAGTTTACATTTCCATCAACAGTGTAGGAGTGTGCCCGTCTCTCCACATCCTCACCAGCATCTGTAATGTCTTGACTTGTTCATTTTAGCCACTCTGACCAGCAGGAGGTGGTATCTCAGTGTGGTTTTGATTTGTATTTCCCTGATGCTGAGTGGCACTGAGCATTGTTTCATGTGTCTGTGGGACATCTGGATGTCCTCTTTGGAGAAGTGTCTATTCATGTTTTCTGCCCGTTTCTTCACTGGAGTATTTGTTTTTCAGGTGTGGAGTTTGGTGGGTTCCTTATAGCTTTTGGATACTAGCCCTTTATCTGATATGTCATTTGCAATTATCTTTTCCCATTTTCTCAGTTGCCTATTAGTTTTCTTGATTGTTTCCTTTGCCCTGAAGAAGCTTTTTATCTTGATGAGGTCCCAGTAGTTCATTTCTGCTTTCATTTCCCTTGCCTTTGGGGATATATC
>NC_043705.1:124916139-124917387 GCF_006229205.1 Suricata suricatta | reverse complement strand
TACCTGAAATGTAAATTCTTGGTTATTATTGATATATTTTATTTCCATTTTTATTTTTTGGGTTGTTTTAGTTATCATTATTTTTTCTTCTTAAAGACAAAACTGGACAAATTTGGAAGACAATGGTCAATAAACTGCATATGGTCCTCCCAAATCCTGTCATGACATAGAAAGTACTGTTGGGACTGGGCATTTTTGTATTAATCTTTATGTTCCATGGGAATATTTATAAGCTTTTGTTTTTGAAAGTTTTTGTTTCTCCCTTTTGTTTCTTTTTCTTTTTTTCTCCCCATAGCCTTCTTCATATATTTTTTTTACACTTCTTTGTTTATTTGTTTCAAGTTTTTATTTAAATTCAACTTTGTTAGCATACAGTGTACTATTAGTTTCAGGAGCAGAATTTAGTGACTTATCCCTTATATATCATACCCAGTGCTCATCCAACAAGTGCCCTCCTTAATATCTATCAACCGTTTAGCCCATTCCTCCACCCATGTCCCCTCCAGCAACCTTCAGTTTGTTCTCTTTAGTTAATAGTTTGTTTTATGATTTGCCTTTCCCCCCCTATGTTCATCAATTTTTTTCCTTAAATTCCACATATGAGTGAAATAATATGGTATTTGTCTTGCTCTGACTTATCTTGCTTTGCATAATAAAATCTTGCTCCATCCAAATCATTGCAAATGGCAAGATTTCATTCTTTTTGATGGCTGAGTAGTAGTCCATTGTATATATATACTTCATCTTCTATATCCATTTATCAGTTGATGAGCATTTGGGCTCTTTCCATAATTTGGCTATTATTGCTAATGCTGCTATAAACTGGTTTCTCAACAAAATCCTAGCAAATCAAATTCAACACTACATTATAAGATCACCATGATCAAGCAGGATTTATTCCTGGGCTGTAGGAATGATTCAATATTTGCAAATCAGCATGATACACCACATTAATAAAAGACAGGATAAGAAACATAGGATCCTCTCACTAGATGCAGAAAAAGCATTTGAAAAAGTACATCCATCCTTGATAAAACCCTTCAGTAAAGTAGGGATAGAGGGAACATATGTCAACATCATAAAGGACATATATGAAAGGCTCAAGTCTAATATCATCCTCAAGGGGAAAAAACTGAGAGCTTTATATCTCCTACCAGGAACAAGACAGATTTGTCTACAGCTTTGTTTTACCATTGTTTTTAAAAATAGTACTGAATGGGAGCACCTGGGTGGCTTATCAGTTGATAA
>NC_043705.1:124899043-124916039 GCF_006229205.1 Suricata suricatta | reverse complement strand
GAGCCTAAATGTCCATCACCTGACGAATGGATCATGAAGATGTGGTATATATTCACGATGGAGTACTACATGGCAATGAGAGGGAATGACATATGGCCATTTGTAGGAAAGTGGATGGACCTCGAGGGTGTCATGCTGAGCAAAGTAAGCCAGGGAGAGAAGGACAGATACCATATGTTTGCACTCATAGGTATAACAGGAAAACAGGAGAGACCTAATGGAGAACACGGGGGAGCAGAGGAGGGAGAGAGAGTTGGGGAGAGAGAGGGATGTAAAACTTGAGAGACTATTGAATGCTGAAAATGAACGGAGAGTTGAAGGGGAAGGAGGAGGGGGGAAAAGAGGTGGTGGTGATGGTGGAGGACACTTATGGGGAAGAGCACTGGGTGTTGTATGGAAAACAATTTGAAAATAAAATATTATGGAAAAATATATATAAAAAATTTCAGATAACCATCAAATGATGTCAAAGGAAAAAATGAAGGACATATTAAAGAAATAGAAGCGACACACACACACACACAATTTATGTACCTATGTAAAAGTATACATTTATATCTTTATATTTATCTTCTAAACACAAACCCGATACATTTTTTCTAAGTACATTCTATCAAACTTTCAAGAAATCACCTCAATTTTTTACAAAGTCTTCCAGAAAATAGAAAAGGGAAAATATGCCCAATTCATTATATGAAATCAGCCTAGCCTTGAAAATAAAACCAGAAAAATATGTTACATCTGTGTGAGAAGTTGCCTATTACAGAATAAATCACTGAGGAAAGCCACCGAAAGAAGTGACAAATCGGGAGATTAACTAAACCCCATATCGCCAGGGGCAGGAGCCAGAAGATGAGGACTGCTGCCCTCACAGGTGAGTGTGTCTATGACCAAGTACAATCCACGAAAGAGCTAGTAGTTGTGCAGTTGTCCTCCAGGCCCATTAGGTAAAAATGGAGTTCCAGTAGAAAAAGCATAGAAAATGAAGTTTGTCCCTTATCCTCTAGTCCAAATCCTCCCAGAAGAAGACATAAAAGATCCTGAACAGAAACAAAAGAGAGGCCAAAGAGCCAAGAAATGCAACCCCATTCACTGTCCCAAGAGCAATTTTTTGCTAAGGTTAGAACTGAAATTGGGGGGGGGGGGGAAATCTATGTAGAAGTGTACATAAAATATTTATCTTCAACTGAATAAGATTAGGCTTTCAATGATTAAATGTTAGGCAAAAATTAGATTTCCTCTTACTGGAAAAATTAACTAAAATACAAACTGGTCAAAATATGACATGGCAAGGGAAAGAAGTTTCATCCTTAGAACATCGGGAAACTGATGTGAGAAAAGTTATTTATGTTGGCGTTATGACATCTATAGTAAATAAAAGCTATGATTCCCCATAAACAATTCAAGATAAGCTTTTTCCTATATTCATGACAAAAATTATCTATAAATATCCTTATTTTAGCCTTTTTAAACCAAAATATAATATTAATATTAAACTTGATAAAGTGTATCTATATTTTTATATTACTTTAATCTCAGTGGTTACTGGTCAAAGAAAATGAGTAAGTTAATGAAAACTAATAGCATACTAACATAGAAGCAGCTTATTTTATCCCTAAGAAATGTTTATAATAACCTCATTTGAGTAAATTATTGAAGTTTTTATTTAAATGAACTTAATAGTGAGAAAAAATTCCATATCACTTAAACTGGTCTAATCTTTTAATTTCTATAACTGTGTTTTAAATGAATGAAAACAGGAGAAGTGTTAATTTGATGAATGTTAATTTGGTGAAAAGTTTCTAATCATTAAGGTCAGTTTTCTAAAGACTAAGGAAATGGGTATCTGATCCATTAATTTAATTTATCTTAATGATGCTAATTGCCATATAAGCAATTCTGTTAATGGGATCAGTATCTGTCTTGTAAAGACAAGAAACAAAATTGAATTGGCATTCCACAGTGTCACATGGAATTCATTCAATTAACCCCAAATTATTGAGCATTTATTATTTGCAAGACCCAATGCAAAATCTACAAAAGAGAAGGGTATTTCTAAGTGGTTTATATAGAAATAGTTGTTAAAACAATTGTAAACAATAAATGCCTTAAGATTGCAGAGTAGATCGAAATTAATTTGGAGTAGGTCTAGGAAGCTTCAGAAGACAATGAAAGGTATTTAGAATGTGGACATATACATATATTTCCAATACAGGGACACCAGATAATCAGAGTTCACTTTGAGATAGAATTATAAAATGGTGACTTTGCATTTTAGATATGTTAATATCTTTAGATTTTTCTAAGCATATAATTAATAATATTACTTTTACTCTTTATTAGTTCATTTTGGGGCAAATTCTAGGCTTAATATTAAAAAGAAAGAAACTATTAGATACCACTTACTTTCTAGGCTAAATCTCCCCACAAGAGGAATTTTTCCACGATCAAATCCAGGCTGGGTTGGGAAGGAGGAATATGTAGTAATGATGGGAAGTATTTCAGGTAAAGGACCTGAAGGATGCAGATGATGCTAAGGTTCTTTTGTAGAGAGTATAACTTTAGGAACATAGCCAAAGATGATAAAGTAAGAAAGAAAATTCAGATTTACATTTTTGTAAGCTTTGAATAATAGTTTTAATATGTTCTGACTAAAAATATCATTTTGAATAAAGTATTTCAGTAACAAAAATAGGATTCTATACACATTAACATGGACTTGGGGGTGAATGGATTTGACGTGGAGGAAATTAACATTTACTGAATTCCATTGTCCCAAATTTAATGTTAGGTGGTTATTTTTTTTTCCGTATGTTTACCTTTCCATTCAATAAACATTCATGGCCCCATAAGTACCAAGCACCAGGCTCAGAACTAGTAATGCAGTGATGAATAAAACAGGCAAGTTAGTCACCTTGTGGAATTTAGCAGTCAGCAAGAAAATAAGGGGGATAAATAAGTAAATAATAAAATAATTTTTAGAATGGTCTAAGCACTCTGAAAAACTTTTAACTGGTAAGACGATGTAGTGGTGGTCAGCTGGAGTTAGGACTCCATGGGTAATGGCTAGACACTTCTTCCTAGAAGCAGCATCTAAGCTAGACATTAGAGGACAGGGTTTGCTGCGGACCTTTGAGAAAAGCAGTTGAGGACAGAGTTGTGTGGGCTCACAGTGGTGTATGAGACAGGGGAGGGGGGAGCAGTGCAATACTTGGTGGCACCCAGGTACTTTACTGGTAAGAACACGGAGTCAATTCAAAAGGTTCTCTGAGTTGATACAGCTAATGCTCTTTACTAAATCCAAACCTAGCTGTTTTTCACAATAAAGATTTACATTAATAAGTGTACAATAAGGATGTCATTTAGTTGCACATAATTTACTGTATAGTAATGTTGAGCTGTATACACTGGAACACACTATCATGTAGGAGTTGTTGTTTTTTTTCAGTTTATAGTTCTTCTTTAATTAAGAATTGGGAGAATTCCTTACCTAGCATGGCTATGTTTTGATAGAATTTGTATTTCCAATATTAGTTTATACTATGAAACATACATATAAAATAGTATAAAAGATGTGTGTGTGCGTCCACAATGCATCTCTGTGGTTTAATAAATAATAGTAGAATAACCATATACCCAATACTGAGCTTAAGAGAGAACATTAAAATGAGGCTTATAATTAGCTACTTACATGTGCTCTCCCAGTAGTCTACAGGTTCATAAAAGACAGAAAAGGCTCATTATTCATCTTTATAACCCCTGCTTTTAAAACAGGTATGACACATCATTTGTGTTTAATAAGTATCTCATGATTATAAGATACATATGAATAAAGCTGCCTATGAGATATTTTTTATAAAATTTTTAGGTTTTCATTCGTCTATTCTCTTCTGTTCAACTATCTATGTAAAAATAACTTATTGCTACAATGCAACAATAGAGTATTTGTGAAAATTTGTATGGAGTTCCCTTTGTTTCAGAAGTCAAGCATAAATTTATTTATATATTATACATTTTAAGATTTTATAATCAGAGTTGCTATCATTCTGTCATTTAGGCATTAAATCATGTCTTTGGGTTCTTTGTATAGAGATCAAAATAAAATATCCTAAGGTTGTATGTATGATCTAAGAAGTCAATGTATAAAAAATATCATACAGTAATATGAGTTAACTATATTCTTCTGGAAAAATAATCTATTATTAGAAATAACAGGTATATATTTTGGATCCAGTTCCACATATGTCATCTTTGTAAAATTACTAGTTGGTCTTTAATTGATCTTTATTCCTTTATCATTTCATTATTTGCCATCTACAATAATTGTGTTACTCTGTGTACTGTGTACATATAATTTGTGACTGTGTTCTCTTATGCTTGTGTACAGAGTTTCTTCAGCAGATAGGCTACAACATCAGAGAAGCAGCTAGAGACTGACTATATATCTAAGGTAGGATTATGGTTCCATTTTAATGTTTGTATTCACTGATTAAAAACATCATCCACACAACAGGGAAGATAAGATGGCTGAGAGCACAAAGCTGCCTTCACTAAAGAATGCTGATGGCTACATTTTTGGCAACCTGGGGCAAGTTTCATGATTAAAAGGAGAGAAAAAAAACACTCAGATTTCCACAGGTAATTTAAAAAATATCCTTTGGAATAAATTTAATGGTATATCAGCATAACATTTCACAATATATCTTAAGAGCTACCAAGATCTCTTTTTGTTCAAAATTCATCTGCAAGTTAATTCCTCATGCTTAATAGCTGAAAGCTATTCATAACTAAATGGTTGGTAATGCAGAGAGAGTCATTGTGTTATATGCATAAATCTATCACTTTGGGAAATTATCTCAAAATCCATGAATATACGTATATGGACTTTGGCAGCAAAGCATTACATAAATATTCAAGACATTATGCTAGATATTTATGTTTATAAATATACATTTCATATTTAATGAAATGAGTAAAAATATCAAGGGCTCTATTAATGTCTTCATTCCATCTGATAAAAAAACAACAAAGAACAAATGTTCTACAGTAATTAATGGACTTATACTAATTTTTTGAGCTTAAGGCTAGAAAATGCTTAGATTTAGATACAACTGCAACATATTAAGGAAGTTAAACAATTGCTATATGAAACAAGATTCCAAGAAGAAACCAGAACTCAAGAAAAAAGTCTACTGGCTGAAGTTTAATATGACCAAATGACCAAGCAAGGAATTGACCAAAGCAAGTAGCAGCCATACTGTAGCACAAACACCTTATTGCTCATCTACTGACTCACTCCATTAGCATAAAGCAGTAGCTGGGCGTGCAATTTGCTCCCTCTTTCACCTGGATCATTCCTAATTTTCTCTGACTCTTGGACTAAGTAACCAAGGTACATTTTTCAACACTAAGAAATTACCAAGAGTACATTACTATTAACTAAACTATAGGTTTTTTTCAGACATTACCAGCTTTTCTACTATTTTGCATTCCAAAAGACAGTCCAAGATGCCACATTACATTCAGTCATCATGCACTTTAGTCTCCAGTCTCCAAAAGTTTCTAGACTTCTGTTTTCTTTTTTAATATTTTTCATGAACTCAACAGTTTTGAAAAGTCTCAGTCATGCATTTTTTCACATGTGTGTCTCTAAAACAACCCTCATTTTAGGCCTGACTGATTTTTTTTTTCCATGATGAGATTGAAATTATGGGTTTTCAAGAACACCAGAGACCTAAAATTCCCTCATCATCATGTCATATTAGGAGAATAGGATATCAACATAACTTATCACTCGGTTAAGGTAGTTTCTATCAGGTGTCTCCATTTAAAATTATTATTTTTACTTTTTTTTAAATTTTTTTAATGTTTTATTTATTTTTGATACAGAGAGAGACAGAGCATGAGAGGAGGAGGGGCAGAGAGAGAAGGAGGCACGGAACACGAAGCAGGCTCCAGGCCCTGAGCTAGCTGTCAGCACAGAGCCTGACGCGGGGCTCGAACCCACAAACGTGAGATCTGACCTGAGCTGAAGTCGGAGGCTTAACCAACTGAGCCACCCAGGAGCCCCTATTTTTACTTTCTATACTCTTAATATTTAAAAAATTATTTTTAAAAATTGCTTTTAATTTTTTAAAGTGTTTTAAACATTTTGTCCTTCATGATTGAACAGGATGTTCAACTTTTTCAGAATAAGATGCAATTTTTCAATAAATACATCAAAATATAGGTTCAAGTAAACTAAATTAAAAATATAATCATAAAAATTTCTATAAAGTTGTAGCACCTGGGTGGCTCAATCGGTTAAGCCTCCGACTTCAGCTCAGGTCATGATCTCACGTTCATGGGTCCGAGCCCCATGTCGGGCTTTGTGTTGACAGCTCAGAGCCTGGAGCCTGCTTCAGATTCTGTGTCTCCCTCTCTCTCTGCCCCTCCCCGCTCATGATCTGTCTCTGTCTCAAAAATAAATAAAACATTAAAAAATTTTATAAAAAAAATTCCCATAAAGTAACCACATATGTGACCAATATTAAAGAAAGAATGAAACAAAACAAGGACACTGAATGATAGGAGGGTAGGAGGAAGATTAAAAAAAAAAAGGGGGAGGAAAGGAAAAAAAAGGAAGGGAGGAAAATAGATGAGAAAAAAAGACTCTTCATAGTTTATATTAATGTACCCGATGGTCAACATGTATTGCTCTTTATTCAGACAATCAAATAATCATTTTGTGGACATTTATTTGTAGGCTGTTCTTTAATAGATATGAAGATGGTAAAATAAACATTATATAAGTTATATGCCCTCAAAAATTATATTCCAAAAAATTTATCCATAAACATCAAAAACACCTTGGAAATTGGTCAAATGACCCTCATTTCTCTCCTCTCCCATGTTGTATGGACACTTACACACTACACCACACAGAAAATGCACACATCATATACAATGATGTGATAATACTAATCTCCCTGAAGAGGTAAGATCAGAATCCATGTAGTGAATACTATGTTCCATCAACTGAATCCCCACTTTTAGGAACTAAGTACTCATTACCCCAGCTGCCTGTTGGAAATGTTGCTTGCCAATACCTCATTTGAGTCCTTCCCCAGATACTGCTCTTCCCCAGGGCTACCATCCTCCTTAAGGGCACTCTGCAACCAATGATCACATAAGGCAAGGACAACCATCAGCTGACCGTGTTCCATGAGGGGCCTGGACAAATCTCATTTTCCAGTGTGATAAGGAATGGGCTGGTTGCATAGGCAACAAAATCTTTAAGAAACTCAGTGGTAGCTTGTATTTGTTGGTTGGGGTTTTTGATGAGTGATCCTATTATAAAATCGGGTTCTCTGTTAGCACGAGAGATAATGGGGTCCCACATAATAGAGGCAAGGTGGCAGGTTTCATTGTTAAGGAAAAAGCTAGGTAGAATTGTGTTTATGAATAGCAAACATGGAATGGAAGCTAGTGAAGTCTGATTGGCAGAGAACTAGGGGGATGCTTAGCAGAACATGGGACTGCAGGGAGAATTCAGATGGGCAGCTAAGAAAGATATTGAACAATCTATATGCAATAAAATCATGAAAAAATGATCAGAAATGACATTGTTATTAATTCATGACTCACAGCCTAGATCTTCCCCAGAAATTGCCATTGATCAAAAGGAGTTACTTCAATTCCTCCTTGGGAATGGCTCATGTCCAATGACTAGTGAAAACAGTACAAAGGTGTGATCTCTTTGCCTCTCTCTTGCTTCCTCCTTCTTCTAGTCAATCCAGTTTCCCTCACCCCCTTACAGGTGTTATTTTTGTGGGGATTCTTCCAATAACCACCAACCTGTAAATCTTTAGTGTCTGGGAGAACCTGACCTCTGTCGCTGCATCTTAGAATAAGAAACTATCAGAGACGGGATCATCCTGGGAGTGATTACAACTATTTTTGTAACAACACACACAAGTATGGCTTGCAATTAACTTCCGTATTTTAATCAGGGTCTTTCGAGTTTATCAATCCTAATTCTATATTCTTGATAATTGTGTTTTATAGGATATATTTTTTAATTAAAAATAATGAATTTTATAATTCATTGGCATCAACTCCATTCGTTATGCTTTACCCGATCACGGCTCTCTAAGCCAGAACATTTTCATCATCCCAAACCAGAAAGTGGCCCATTAAGCAGTCACTCCCCAATCCCCACTTCCCCCAGCCCCTGAAAACCACTAATCTCATCTGTCTCTGTTCACTTACCTCGTCTGGAGTTTTGATACAAGTGGAATCATACAGTGCGTGGCATTTGTGCTGGGGCGTCTTTCACTTGGCATATAATAGTCTTCAAGATTTTTATTCGTGTTGAAGCATATATCAACACCTCATTCCTTTTAATGCTGAATAATACTCTATTGTTTATTTATCTGTTGATGGACATTTGAATTGTTTCTACAATATTTTAAATAAAACTTATACATATAGATCTATATAATAAAGTGTACAACATGTTTATATATATACACATATATGTGGTGAAATGATTATTATAGTCAGGTTGACTAATATACCTATCTCTTTATATTGTTATCATTTTTTCTTGTGGTATAAATTAAAAAGAGGAAAAAGTCATTGCTTTAGGGTTTCCTCATTTAGTTTTGGACAGGAACAAATACTCTAGGGAAAGTGATCACAGGAAGATTCTGTCCCTAGGATAAATATTTTACTATGATATTTCCTTCATTATTATTTTTCAGAAATCTCTTCATTCACTGTCAGCTTCCGGACATGGGGCAAAAAGACTTCACTCACTGTCAAAAATCAGTGCCTTCAACTTGCTATTATCCTAGGGTGTTAAAAATACACACTTATTTTTAAACAATCTAACTAAATCTTTTAAGCATTTTCTCACCTAGTAGATAATGGATTTCCAAAGCAATTGCTTTTAGAAAATGTACTTTACAAATAAATAAAACATTTTTGTATGACCCCTTTTAACTCCTCGTGTTGCAACCCACGAGTGAATTATTATTTGAAAACATCACTTCTGTAGTTCTGCTTCAGGCCTGCTCACCTCCAGTTTTCCACCTGGGTTTTCATCTATCCACAGTCTATCTAGTAGCATTTTATTTGCACTCTAACTTTTTCCCCCAATATGTTTTTCTCTTCTATTTTAAGCCATGGGTTCTCTCTGATTCTTTTGATGTTACAAGAAATAAAGGTTACATGCATGGGGATCACTGAAGTTTTATAATGCAGACGCCAGCAAAACAGAAACCAAGATTAGGGAAGGTAAGCGCACCTACACTGAGAGTCGCTTGAGGCCAATAAATTATAACCACAACTGCAGCCAGTATCATTTAAGCACTCTTTAGTTTCTGATGATAAAGCACTAGCTTATCACCATGCTGACAAGTGCAACCCCCTGTGGCCCTCAGCTTCTGTCTTTTCTATTTGTTACCTAGTCGGCCACATGGAATTTAACAGCACACACAGTAAAGTATCTTTCTAAGTAGATCTCAATAAAAGACATGGAACAAAGCTAGTAAGATCTTATGTCTTGTTGTGTGAAGAAATTACTTCTTCCATCTAAGTACCACTTCCCTGTTGCACAGAGAAAAACACAGACATGAAATTACTATATTGTCAGTGAGTATTTGTATTTATTTTCTGTTGTTATATAAGAAAGAAGAAACTCTTTGCGAAACTCTTTGAGTTTGAATTTTGAAAAGTTACAAGAATCCATATTTAGCTTATAATTTCAGGATAATTGTATAGCTTTGTTTTCTGGTTGTTATTTATACTTGAGAGAAAAAAAATCTTCATGTCTATAAGAAGACATTTTTCTGTAAGAATTTTTTAAGTTAAAAAATAGGTCTTGAAATTAAATGCATGTATATTCTTTCTCAATTATGGACTCTTGATATTCAAATTAAGAATTATAGGAAAGCCAGCCTAGCAATAGATTAAAACAAAAGTTTTGATGTCCAATTAAAGTTATTTTGTCAGGTTTAAGATATTTATCTGGGGGTTTCTGGGTGGCACAGTCCGCTGAGTGTCTGACTTTTGCTCTGGTCATAATCTCATGGTTCAAGAGTTCAAGCCCCACGTTGAGTTCTGTGCGGACAGTTCTGCTGGAGTCCAGCTCCAGCAGGTCCAGGGTTCCCCTGAAGGAGGGATGGTGTCGGTGAGAGAGAGTGAGAGAGCCTCAAGTTTCTTTCTGATCACCAGGCATCTCTAGCAGATGTCTCTACCATTCTAGCAGGCATCTCTGCCCTGTCTGGTTCTCAAGCTTTATTTATGGCAAAAAGTACAAGGACCAGAAAGAGTAGTAAATGATTTCTTATAGATAAGTTTTACAATTTTCCAGGACATGAGTTCTGCAAAAGTTAAAATTCTAGTAGTAATGATTGTCATAAAAAACTTAGCTACAGGCATTCATATCATAGGTATTTTTTACAAAACCTGAGGGCCAGCCTTAAGGAAGAGACCTTTAACCAAGAGGCAAACAGCATTGTTTAGTAAAGGTCAGGGTTTTTTTTATAAGTAAGGGTCATTAGGCTTTTTATAACTCTAAGAGAATGTTTCCAGAAAAACAGGATTCTCAGGAAACATAATGCCTGCTCTCACAGTCCCAAAGATGACTGATACATTTTATTGCAGTAGTGACTTTCACAAAGGCGTTCAGGCCCAGAAGGTAGTCAGTTATCAGTTAATTGCTTAGGGGAAAATTACATGTTGCATTATCTAGTTTACTCATCTTTTCCCTGACCAGGTGCAATCACACCTCAGGGCCAGGGCAGGGGGACAGGCCGCTCCTGATGCTAATCAGCAAAGCAGTCTGAGGTTTGGTGCCCAAGCAGAAATGAAAGTTCCAAGAGGGTAGATTTTGGGAGCTGTCTGGGGGCAAGAGACCATGCAAACTTGCCATGCCCACACCAGGAATTTTCAGTCTACCGTTAAGTTCAGATAGCTCCCAACACAGTTCAGACCTGGAGCCTATCTCAGATTCCATCTCCCTCTCTCTTTCTCTGCTCCTCCCCGGGTAGTGCTTTGTCTCTCCAAATTTCAAAAATAAATAAAACATTAAAAAATTATTTTAAAAAAGATATTTATGTGTTGTTCCTAAAGGTCAATAAAACACGTAAGCTTTGGGTATACTTATCATTCTGATTCAGAACATCAGTTCAAACATCCATCTCTGTTTGGAATATATTAACTATCAAAAGGACAGAGTATTTTTTTAAATGTTTTTAATGTTTATTTTCAAGAGAGAAAGAGACAGAGCATGAGGGGGGAACGGGGGTACACAGAATATGAAGCAGGCTCCAAGCTCTGAGACATCAGCCCAGAGCCCAAAGCAGGGCTCAGATCCACCAACTGTAATCTTATGACCTGAGCCAAAGTTGATGCTTAGCTGATTGAGTCACCCAGGTGCCCCAGGAAAAGTCTTTTTAAATAGATGTAAAATATTTTCCTCTCTTTAGGAGTGTAAGCTTTCAAAGACATACGAGATATCAGCCTGAGAGTTTTGACATTTGTCATATAACAATCTTAAGTAAATATTACTTATATCTTTATTGAAAGTGTGCCTAAACCTCACATTAATTTTAAATTTCTCTCCATTATTCACAAAAATAAGTAATTTGTATCATGAATTTTTTGCTGTAACAGTTACTTTTTCACCATCTTTCCCCCATCTCATCTATCATCATCTCAAAACGTATTTAAGTACATAAGAGATTCGTTTTCCTGCACTGGTTTCATGTCAACAGCATTAGTTTTTATCTCTTGCCATTGTCATAAGGCAAGGGAAACTGAGGTAGAAAGTGAAATTCATAGATCTTGATTGTGATAAGACTAGATTCTAGTAAGTTTATTAATTTGAATGACAGAATATGAGTCTAAAAACTTTTTAAAAAATAAAACAAAACGGTATTTTCTGGTGCCTGAAGGAAGAATTAGCAGAGAAAAAATGAAGACATGGGTAGTTAAATGCTATTATCATCACCCGAAAAGAATTTTTAGAAAAAACAAGCGATGTTAGTAATACATTCCTCAGTTTCCCTTCCCATCTGACCCTTTCTCTCAGATCCTGTCATTGGCTCTGACTAGCACATGAGCCCTTTTTCTTGGTTTCCTTTCCGACAGAAGAATAACTAGGAATCAGCATGGAGGCCACTTATCATATACAGGAAGCGATTTTGTTCAGGAAGAGGAGACCTGCAGAAAGTAACCAATTTTTACTTTCCCTATTACATATTCAAGTTTCTCTGAAAACCTGCTCATGTAAAACAGAGTAATCAACCTACATGAAGGTTATCTTTGAACTTTTTTTCTGTTGATGACTCTTTAGAGCATCTGGTGGAAGTTCTAAACTTTTCCCCAAGGGCCCATGTACTCAAAAGCCAATACACACAAAATAATTTGCACATAATTCCAGTGGGTTCACAGAACTTATGGACCCATGCTTAGAACCATATTAATTAAGGCCCAGCAAATCCCAGTTAATTTAAAAAATACCCATGAATCTCAACACATAAGAATTTAACTTTAGCTTCTTTTGTTTTTAATTTTTTAAATGTTTTATTTATTTTTGATACAGAGAGAGACAGAGCATGAGAGGGGGAGGGGCAGAGAAAGAAGGAGACACAGAACCGGAAGCAGGCTCCAGGCTCTGAGCTAGCTGTCAGCACAGAGCCTGACGCGGGGCTCGAACCCACAAACGTGAGATCTGACCTGAGCCTAAGTCGGAGGCTTAACCGACTGAGCCACCCAGGCGCCCTAACTTTAGCTTCTTTTTTGAGGAAAGAGCAAACTAATCATAGGATCCACAGCATCATGTTACTTCTAGAGTTTCATTAAATAACATCCATCTTTTAATCAAAAACAGTCAGAAGTACAGGAAGATAAAATTTACAACATTTAATGAAAAACACAACAAAGTTATTTATAGATAAAAGCAGATATTGTAGTTTATCAGTCACAAACTTTCTTTCTTTCTTTCTTTCTTTCTTTAATTTATTTATTTATTACTTATTTATTTTGAGAGACAGAGAGAGACATTGCAAGCAGGGGAGGGGCAGAGAGAGTGGTACAGAATCTGAAACTGCCTCCAGGCTCTGAGCTAGCTTTCAGCATAGAGCCTGACGTGGGGCTCGAACGCACAAACCCTGAGATCATGACCTGAGCCGAAGATGTACGCTTAACTGACTGAGCCACCCAGGCGCCCCACGGTCACAAACGTTAAAATAATTGATTTATAGTCAAGAAATTAAAATATGAGATGACAATGTTGACAAAGAATAACAAAATGAATACATAAATATTTCTATTCTTAAGTGAAAGACAATGAGATATAAGCAATATTTTAAAAGTCAGATATGGATCCAAGAAGTGCTAAAATCTTCAAGAATGATACTTGAAAGAAAGAAACAAACAAAGAAGGAAAGGAAAGGAAAAGAAAGAGGTAGCTAGCTCTCACTTTGGCACATCACAATAAAATTGCTGAAAAACAAAGGAAAACCCTAAAAAAGTACAAGTGGTATGCATGGAGGGATTATTACTTCAAAACTAAATTATGCTCATGAAAACTAACTTCTCAAAAATAAAAATACATGAAGTGTAGAAGACAAAGGAATAATATCTTCAAAAAGATTTTGTTTTCAAAGTAGTTTTTAAAACTACCTGAATCTAGAATGCTATATTCAGTGGAAACACTCTTTGATGATGAAAATAAAATGAAGATACTTTTAGGACAACAAGTTAAATAACAGCTTGTGTTATAACCAATAGAAAGTAATAGCAAATAGAAGTACAGAAATAGGAAGTAATTTAAAAAAATGGAAAAGTCATATATGCATGCAAATATAAAGAAAAGGTACTAAAATGTATCATGAGATGAAAGATTCAATAAATTTTTTACCAAAGAAACTCAAGGCAAAAGGGGTTAAATGGAACACAAAGAAGAGATAAAGTTACTAATTTATAATATACCTGAATAGTTAAAGACCTAATCTCTATGGAAACAACTAAAATAATGATAAAAGGTTACAGAAACAACAAACTACAAGCAAGAGAATTAAATTCTAAAAACATAATCAAAATGTCAAGACAGGAAAGAAAAAAATGATCATTCCGTGTGATGAACAGATAACAAATATATGATTACATACATAAATAGAAAATATCTTTATGATTATATTAAAGATTAATGGCAAAATACACAAATTTAAATATAAATGAGTGTTAATGCCATTTTTTGAATCCTAAGAATAGAAAAATATTTAAAATAGAAGAACTAATATTATATACTATACAAACTTAAGCACAAAGTAAGCTTGTATACCTTTGGTAAAATTTAAAAAATATTAGGCTTTAATAAGAATTTTCAAAACACAAGTGGCATTTTTCAAATAAATAGAATTTATAATTCAGAATTTTTATATAACCACAAAAACTCCTGAATAACCAAGGCCATCTTGAGAAAGATCAAAGATGAAGACTTCTCACACTCCCTGATTTCAAACCATATCACAAAGCCATAGTAAATAAAACTGTGGTATTGGCATCAAAACAGAAGTAGATCAACAGAACACAATAGAAAGCTCAAAAATAGACACATACATATGTAGTCAATAAATTTATGACACAGGAGCTAAGAATACACAGTGGGAATAGGACAGGTCCTTCAATACTGGTGCGAGGAAAACTGACAGCCACATGTAAAAATGACACTTAACTGCTTTCTACACAAAAATTAACTCACAATGGATTAAAACATTGAATGTAAGACCTGAAAACCAAAAGCTTCCTAGAAGAAAACATAAGTAGTAAATTGCTTGACATAGGCCATGGTGATGAATTTTTTGAACTTGACACCAAAACCCAAAGCAAATGAAGCAAAAATAAATAAGTGGGTGTTTATCATTCTAAAAAACTTCTACACAGCAAAAGAAACCATCAACAAAATGAAAAGACAACCTAATTAATGGGAGAAAATATTTGCAAATCATATATCTGATTTGGGGATAGTATACAAAATATATAAGGAACCCATACAATTCAGTAGCAAAAAAATCTATTTTTAAAAATTTTTTAATGTTTATTTTTGAGTGAAAGAGACAGAGCACAAGTGGAAGAGGGGCACAAAGTGGGGGAGACACAATCTGAAGCAGGCTCCAGGCTCCGAGCTATCAGCAGAGAGCCTTACGGGGGGGCATGAACTTGTGAACAACAAGATCATGACCTGAGTCAAAGCTGGACATTTTTAACTGACTTAGCCACCCAGGTGTCCTAAGCAATCTAATTTTTTAAATGATATCTGAAGAGACAATTTTTATTTTTTTTTTTTACCAAAGAAGACAGATTGTCAACAGATACATGAAAAAACTAGAATTTAAAAAAAAAACACTTGAGAAAAAAAAGATGCACAATATCACTAATCAGGAAAATGTAAATCAAAACCACACTGAGATATCACCTCACCTATGTTAGAATAGCTATTATTGAAAGGACAAGAAATAACAAGTGTTTGGTGAGGATGTGGAGAAAGCAGAACCATTGTGCACTGTGCACTCTGCACCGTTGGTGGGAATGTAAATGAATGCAGCTACTCTGGAAAACAGAAGAGAGTTTCAAAAAAAAATTTTAAATGTTAAACTACCATATGATTCAGCAAATCCACTTCTGGGTATTTATCCAAAGAAAATGAAAACACTAACTCAATTAAGACATATGAACCCCCACGTTAATTGCAGTATTATGTACAATAGCCAAGATATGGAGACAATCTCTCTGTTGATGGATAAAAGGATAAAGAAATTCTAAATATATGTGTGTGAGGGTGCCTCGGTGGCTCAGTTGATTAAGCATCCATTTTTGGCTCAGTTCATGATCTCAAAGTTCGTGAGTTCAAGCCCCGCATCAGGTTGTGCTGACAATGCAGAGCCTACATCAGATCCTCTGTCTCTTTCTCTCTCTGCTCCTCCCCCACTTGTGCATGTATGTACTCACTCTCTTTAAAATAAATATCTTTAATTAAAAAAGAAATAAATATGTGTAAGTGTATGTATGTCTCATACATATATAAACAATATCTATATATACCTATAGGATATAGATATGTGCACACACACACATATACACAATGGAATATTATTCAGACACAAAAAAGAATTAAATTTTGCCATTTGTGACAATCTAAATGGACCTGGAGGGCATTATGTGCGGTGAAATAAATCAGACTGAGAAAGACATGTGATCTCTCTTAGAATCTGAAGCAAAACAAAAGAAAAACCAAACTTACAGATACAAAGAACTGACAGGTTGTTTCTAGGGGCCAGAGTTTATGGGGTGGTGCTAGAAAAAATGGGTGAAAGGGATCAAACAATTAAAAAAGGAGAGAGAGAGATACCAACAAAGAAAATGTGTCTCGAATGACCTCTGAGAGGCAGAATTAAGGGCAGCCAGCATTATCCTAAAAACCACTTTATCTTAATAGAAAATACTCAAATTTAAATGTCTTAATCACTTAGCACATTGATCCTACTAGCTATAACTCACTTTTTTTTACTTTATTTTTTTTAGAATATAACATTATTTTTTTTAACATATGCAATTATTTCCCATCATTTACAATACAGTAGTTACAATGACACTCCAAATGGATAAGCAAAGTAAAGAAACAGAACCCCAACTTCTATTTCATGTAATTAGACTTATACAGAAATTAGAAGGTTAAGTAACAACTAGTTAATCACCTAATTTCACAGCTATCTGAAGTGGCAATCATTATATAGCAGCTTATCTATGATACATTCAAGAGAAATGATACAATTTATTACTTGCCCATAAGCTAAAACTCAGCCTGCTTAATACCTTTCCTTAAATTCCACCTCTATACTACAATATGCTTGAGGTCCATGCAAAAAAGTAGCTACCTTTTATATAGGAAATGGATGATTAAGTCTTTGGTGTTGTAAAAGCAACTTCATTTAAACATAACCAC
>NC_043705.1:124819776-124898943 GCF_006229205.1 Suricata suricatta | reverse complement strand
TGAAACCACATCATAAATCAATAAGCATCTTGCATTTTCTTTCATTATCTACTCAAAGTCATGCCTACTGCACCTCTAAACATTTCATTAAATCCAATTATACAGCAAACACTCCCAAAATAAACTTAGATTATATTGCAGTTTCACTTAACAGTATATAAAATGCTGTGTTGTGACAGGTATCAACTATCCATTAGATACTGAATCAATTTTCTTAAGCACTACTCACTGCTTGCTTTTCTTGAAGCTAGATCATTCTGAAAATTTCCAGTTAGACCTATGAGTGCGAACATATGGTTTCTGTCCTTCTCTGCCTGACTTATTTCGCTTAGCATGACACCCTCGAGGTCCATCCACTTTCCTACAAAGGGCCATATGTCATTCTTTCCCATTGCCATGTAGTAGTCCATTGTGTATATATACCACATCTCCTTGATCCACTCATCAGGTGATGAGCATTTAGGCTTTTTCCATGTACAGAAGTGCTGATGCATAGGAGCACACGTACCCCAATGTTCATAGCAGCAATGTCAACAATAGCTATAACTCACTTTCAAATACAAGTTTCAACAAACTTTGCTATATTTGTGTAACCCTCAACCCTCTATCCGAAAAAGGAAAAAGAATAAAAGTGGGTTATGGTATGAAGTATATCTACAAGGTCAGCGACCACGAAGGATCAGATATAAAAGGGACTTAGCTCTAGACTAAGTATGTGATTTTCAGCAATATGGTGGAATTTTTTTCAAGAATGCTTTGCACATACAGGATGTTTTATGCTCTCTTTCACCTGTATGAACTTAACCTGAAAATCACATTGTGGTCTCTTTAGTTTCTCACTGCTAAATATCTGTAAAAGATTCAAAGAGAAAGGAGGAGTAGTAATTAAAACAAATAGTCCAAATGTGTTTTTGATTAGAAATCTGCTTTAGCATTATTAATCCATGAGCATGAGTCTAGTACAGGAAATAACATACTGAGTTGCTTTTATTGCTTATGTGAGTGATCCGTCTAATTTTTTACACTTTCCAAAAAAAAAAAAAAATCAGGAGGGGGTAAAGGATTACTTAAAAACATGGCTCAGGATAAAAGTGGTAAAATTCTGGGATGATCAAATTAGTTTCATTTAGATAATATCAAATTATATAAAGGGAAATTACCAGGACTAAAAGTTTAGATAGAAAAATCTATAATCAACTAAAATGTTTTAATATATTTCCAGTAAATGACAGAATAAGAATACCCCAAATCAGCAAGTAGGTTAAGAGAAGTAAACAGCATGGATAGTGAAATTGCACTAATTGGTCTTTACAGAAAAACACTACACCCCAGAACAGAATACTTTAATTTTTTTATTGGAATGGGAAAATTAGTAAAATGTGCCACATGCTGCATGGCAAGGCGAGTCTTTTATTTTTTTTAATGTTTTTATTTATTTTTGAGAGAGAGAGAGAGGCAGTGTGAGCAGGGAAGGGTCGAGGGGGGGGGATACAGAATCTAAGATAGGCTCCAAGCTCTGAGGTAGCTGTCAGCACAGAGCCTGACATGGGGCTCAAACCCACGAACCCTGAGATCATGACCTGAGCTGAAGTCAGATGCTTAACTGACTGAGCCACTCAGGTGCCCCCAAGGCAAGTCTTAAGAATTTCACGGGATTTAAATAAAGGGATGTTCTCTAAAATGATGAAGTATCAATAATCTGGACATGAATGTTTTAAAGTAAAATAAAAACAGCAAATCAAACCAAGAGAAGTTGAAATATAACAGATATGAGTAAAACCTAATTAAATAGAAATTATAAAATCTAGAGGATCAACATGAAAAGTTAGCATTTTATAAATGAATGAAATAATTAAAAATATTTGACAAAATTGAATTTAAAAAGTAGATGTAAATATCCAATACTAAGAATGATATTAGGGGAACCTGGGTGGCTCGGTTGGTTGGGCTTCCAACTTCGGTTCAGGTCATGATCTCACTGTTTGTGAGTTTGAGCCCCACATCGGGCGCTGTGCTGACAGCTCAGAGCCTGGAGCCTGCTTCCAATTCTATCTCTCTCTCTCTCTCTCAGCCCCTCCCAGGCTCGTGCTCTGTCTCTCTCTCTCCTCAAAAATAAAATAAAACATTAAAAAAAATTTAAAAATGAATGATAAAGAAGACATTACCAAATTTCCTACAAAAATAAGAAAATTGCTTGAAAAAATAAATTTCAGCTAATCTGAATAATTAGGTTAAGTTCCTCGAAAAGCACAATTCATTAAAATTGACAAAAATTAAATATAAAAAAATTGAATATTTTTCATTTAAATTAGATTTCCATTTTAAAACTACCATAGGAATGTCTGCCAATTTTATCAAACAATTAGAGATTATACCCATTTTATAAAAAATCTTTTCCGGAGGAGAGAAAAAAGAGACTTCCACCAATTTATTTTGCGACATCAATATAACCTGATAACAAACCTGATAAACACATTACAAAAAAAAGAGAATTTACACTAATCTTTCTCATAAAAAGATGCGATTCTCAAACAAAATACTTTAGTTGAAAACTTAGTGCATTATGATCAAATGAGTGTCATAGGAAGATGCAGGAAGCAGAATAATGGTTCCCTAAGATAATCATACCCTAGTCCCAGAATCTGTGAATGTGTCCCCTTATGCGGCAAGAGGGACTTTGTTGATGTGAAAAACTGAAAGATCCAGAGAATCAGGAGATTCTCCTGTATTATCCAGGTAGGACCAATGTAATCAATCACAAGGGTCCACATAAGACCAGAGTCCACAGTAAGAGATGTAATCACATAAAGTGTGAATATGTTGCCTTACATGGCAAAAGGGACTTTGCAGATATGATTATGATTAAAGATCCTGGGATGAAGAGATTTTCCTGGAATATCTCCATGTCAATCAATCTAATCACATAGATCCTTTAAAGCAGAGAACAGTTCCTAGCTGGGTGAGATGTGATGGGAGAGCAACTTGACCTGCAGTTGACAGCTTTGAAAATAGAGGAAAGGACCCAAGGAGTCAAGAATATGCGTAGTGTCAAGAAGTGGTGAATAGCCACCCACCATTCGACAGTCTAATAAATCAGGAATCCCAGTTCAACAACCACTAGGAATTGAATTTTATCAACAATCCACATGGGGGAGGAAACGTCCTCTTCTAACGCATTCAGAATGGAATGCCGCCTTGCCAACACCTTTATTTTAGCCTGAAGAATACTGTAATGGACTTCTGACCCACAGAACAGTAAGATAATAAATCTGTGTTGTTCAAGGTGCCAAATTTACAGCCACAGTGGAGAGTGAAAGTGATTTAACATTCAATAGTTTTAACAGTGCAATTTAACATGAAGAAAGAAAAACATAACACTAACAAAATAGATGTAAAAAATCATTTCTTTGATAAACTCCATACTTGTTCCATGACAAAACAAACAAAAAAACAAACAAAACCTTGGCAAAAAAGAAATTCTTAATGGGATAAAGGCTTTTATATTCTCCTGAATGGTGAAATGTTAAAATCATTTTTGGGGTGGGGAGGAATTGAAATAAAACAAAGATTTATTCCCCCTATTCACATTTTTAATGTTTATTTATATTTATTTTACTTATTTATTTTTTCATTTTAAGAGAGAGAAAGAGAGAAAGAAAGGGGCAGAGAGAGAGGAGAGAGAGAATCCCAAGTAAGCTCTCCACCGATAGTGCAGAGTCCAACACAGGGCTCAAACTTACAAACTCTGAGTTCTTGACCTGAGCTGAAATGACGAGCTGGAGGCTCAACTGACTGAGCCACCCAGGTGACCCAATGTTTATTTTTGAGAGAGACAGAGTGTGTGAGCAAGTGGGGAGGGGCAAAGAGAGAAAGGGACAGAGGGTCTGACCTGGGTTCCTCAAGGGCTGCAAAGAGCCCATTGTGGGCCTTGAATTCACATACTGTGCATCAGGCTTGAACTTATGAATTGAGAGAGCATGACCTGAGCCAAAGTCAGATGCTCAACCAACTGAGCCACCCAGGTACCCCCTGCCCTATTCACATTTTTAAATGAAGATAACAACAAATGAGAAAAGAGGGAGTCAATATCAGAGATTGATCAAAAATGTCCCCCATATCCTCTAATTCTCTCCGAATCTATGTTTTCACTTTGGTGCTTCTCCCATTAAAAGGTGGGTTCTATTCCTGCTCCCTTGAATCTTGGTTGGTTTTGTGAATACTGTGGCCAATAAAATAGGGCAGAAGCGACACTGGGACAGTTCTTCAGAGAGGCATCAAGAAGCCTTACACAATTCCACTCTTTCCTTTGGACTCTTGTTTCATCTTGAGAAAACACCCGGGCTGGCTCCCTGGATGCTGAGCGATGACGACTAGCAAAGCTGAGTAAATACATGACCAGCTGACACCCAATTTATTCTAAGCCAGCTAAGAAAGTCCAACTCAGTTTAGCACAGTCACCTATCTAAACCCTAGATGATTGCTAACATAAGTATGAACTCAAACAAGCCAGAAGACAAGTCCAGATTATTTATAGGCTCATGAGCAATAACTTCAATGAGTTGTTTTAAGCCACTCAATTCAGAGAGTTTTCACATCCAACAGTATTGTGACAACGGATAACTGATAGCAAAGATCAAGGTGTTTGTAGAGGAAATATGACACAAATCCACTCTCTAGTATATAGTGATTTATATTCAAGCACTTTTAGATAAGTAACTTATATGCATATGTTTAATTTGACAACTTAGTTAATAGTTCTAAATATATTAATAGAATATTTACTTAAGTATTCTCAAAATAATCCTAAATCTAAGTAAAATTTACTGACCACTGAATTTGTGCCCAAGTAACAATTTACTCTCCCTGACAGAGTCAAACAGATTTGTTTTATGAAGTGGTTATAATGGAAAGGAGAATTAGCCAAGTATTAACTGAACAGTGATGAAGAGTTGACCAGGTTCAAAAAACTGATAAACTGTTTATGCTATAAGGAAAAACAATAATACAGCAGTCCCCTCTGAACTGCAGGGCATACATTCCAAGACCCCCAGTGGATGCCTGAAACCACCGACAGTACCAAACTCTAATAAACTATGTTTTTCTTCCTATACATACATATATACTTATGATAAAGTTTAATTTTTAAATTAGGCACAGTAAGAGAATAACATTAGTATTAAGTATTTGATTAACACTAAGTATTTTATTAACTACTAATAAAACAGAACAATTATAACATATACTATCACAAAAATTATATGAATGTGGTCTCTCTCTCTCAGAATATCTTATTGTGTTGTACTCACCCGTCTTCTTGTGATGATATGAGACGTTACAATGCCTACGTGATGAGACGAAGTGAGGTGAATGACGTTGGCATAGTGACATAGCGTTAGGCTTCTATTGACCTTCTGATGATATGTCAGAAGTGGGGGTTCATCTGCTTCCAGACCACAACAGACAGTGGGTACCTGAAAAAGCAGAGTGCTAGATAAGTGGGGACTACTGTATATTTAGCTTAGATTGTATTTTGGGGCACAAAGACAGAAAAGGACTTTAAGTCTGCCTGTATGTTCTGTTAGCAAAGATATGACAAATTCAGCTTCCTGGAAGTGGTCAATATCCATTGTTCTTTGTGCTTCTCCACTACTACATTTATCTTGAAGAAAGTAGGGCCAGGGAAAATAAGTAGTCCCTACCTATCCATCTTGATAACTTCTTAATGCTTCTCTATGCCTGCAGCATTGTACATTAATGTTTTGAGCAAAATCTATAGGTCAATCAATCTCCTGTTTGAACCAAAGTGCCAATCTGTCATGTACTGTAACGCACTCCCTCTTCTAACCAAATTTTTAGACTCTGAATTTATTTTTTCAGATGATTCTGTCAATGTGCTGCATGATAAAAAAAACAAGTCATATGTTAGCCATGCTTGCACACAACCTGATAAGTATCACCATAAACTACTACTTGATAGATGGCCACACTAATGCAAATATATCTTCATTACAAATCTCTGGACCATAGAATCTTTCAAAAAAATCCTAATATTACATTATCTACTAAAGGAAAAATAAATTAGAAAAAATTTTCATGTTCTAAAACAAGCATAGATAATATTTCTTGCCACTGTTTCACAAGAACACTACATAAAATTACCTATATAATTAGAGAGAATTGTCTAGTATCATTATTTAAAATTATAAATAGCCAGGGGAATGTGTATTCACATGAACAGCTTTATTAGTAAAACAACCTAGGGGAAGTTACTTAAACTCTCAAAGATTCAATTTCTTTCCTTGTAGAATATTTATATATTCTACATGGCACATGCTAAGACAAATATAAAGCCATAGATAAACATTTGTTCTCATGCATCAGATATTATACATAGCACTTGGGAGACACTGGATCAATTAACTTAAATTCAGTCACAAACTTACCTAAATTAAGGAACAAACTGATTGGAAACATCTCAGTAGGATATTAATTCAAGTAGCTACATAAAATTTTCTGGTTTTGGACCCCACTTATTCCATCTTTTGGTATATCTGATTTTACAGACATCCATGTCAGCACTATACTCCGAAAACTCCAAGCCATCCCAGTTACTACTAGGTGAAATTTCTTGGATTGGATTACTTTCACCCTCTATCAAGCTCCTTGGTTCCCCTTTGTAGGGTTCCTGAGAAAAGAAACTGTATCACACAAATCAAAAGTACATGCCACATGGCCAAACAGAGAAGAGTTTAATATAAGAAACTTAGTAATTTATCTTCGTAGAGCTGTAATTGTTCTGCTCAAATAAGAATGAAATATCACCACCAAAGTTGATATAACTTTCGGCTGCCTCACAACTTTTAGATGGATACTTAGATCTCACGGTCCACTATTGACCTGAAATATTAAATCTGTCAAAACACACTAACTGAACTCAACTGAATTGATATGCTCCTTTAGTTCAAACTACCCAGTGTAACAGTAAACTTTATCATTCACCATTTTATAGTCCTGCAAGCCCCTTAATTCTCACCCCACATTTAATCTTTCTTTCTAATTTAGGGAAAAATAAAACATGGTAGGAAAAAAATCTATTTGTGGCAGTTATTTATCTCAAGTCACACCAAGATCTGCAAGCAAATTTCCATGAATTAGTAATATTTATGGAGTTTCTGTGAGACAATTTGTCCAAAATTATGTCGACTTGCTATGAAAGTTGCTACTTAAAAACACAGCAGGGGGCACCTGGGGGGCTCAGTCGGTTGAGCATCCGGCTTCAGCTCAGGTCATGATCTCATGGCTCGTGGGTTCGAGCCCCGCATTGGGCTCTGTGCTGACAGCTCAGAGCCTGGAGCCTGTCTTCGGATTCTGTATCTCCCTCTCTCTCTGACCCTCCCCTGCTCGAGCTGCCTCTCTCTGTCTCTTTAAAATAAATTTAAAAAACATAAAAAAAAATACACAGCAGGGCATGTCCGTTTTGATAGCTTCAAACACAGAGGGAGCTATGTGTGGGCCTCACCATGGCCTACGAGAATCACCATATCTGCCCTAAGAGAAATAAAAGGAGTCAGAATAAATATTGCCTTGTGGTAAATTTCTTCCACATGCATTATGAAAACAAAGGTTGGGCTGAGATCTACTCTCACTAATAAAACAGGGACAAGAGCACATAAACAGAGAACTAAAACAATGCAGTTAATATATAGATATTATAATCCTAGAGTGATCTGCAGGCATAGTATAAATGTTCCAACGGTTTTACTTTATTGTTAGCCTTAAAAATGAGTACTGCTCTACAGAAAAGTGTGAACTCTAATTTTGTCCAGAGTCTAGTAATAGACAGTTTCTGACTGTGTCCGTGCTGAGCTGCAGACTCCTTAAAGGGACATCCCTGGGCTATACAGCATTATAGTGGTTCTCAGTAAGTCAAATGCTTCCAGCTTATTAGTACTGGACTTGGTCAATGTGGACTTAAATAATCCAGTACAACTTTTCCTTGAGCGAAGGGATGACTCTCACACACACACAAAGTATATACTGTGCTATGTATATCTTGTGCTTATTAAACAACTTCACACTCATGGGAAAAATCCATAATTCAGTCTGCACCTTTCTTTATGAGAATAAAGGCCATCATTTTCAATTACTCTTCTAAGTGCTCACTAAATATAGAGAAAAGTCAAGGTTTAGTTTAAGTATCTTTGGGGAATGAATAAATATGATATTATGTGCCTCCAAAGAACCATTGTAATGATCCAAAAAAAGGCATGGGGATAAACAAGAGATTTTATTCTTTATTTCCACACTGCAGTTATCAACATGGATTCTTTTGTCTATCAACACTGACACTAAGCTCTCAAGATTGTACCATTAAGCATTATGATCTATGGGTCTTATAAATGCCCAGTGCTGTGGGTGAGTGCAAGCACTTTGAATTTCAACCTCATGTGTTTCCTTTACAGGTCTGTGGATATTGCCTCTGAGATCTAGTTATATTTCCCAGTATGTCAGCATTCAGTGTAAATTCACTCAGTAGTCAGCAGGTTGCAATTGTTGGGAGTAGGGTTCTAAGAACCCACATAGAGAAAGATGAAGTTTCCTGTACAGAGGGCCATGTGAGCAATAAGAAAGTCTTCTGGCTCCAGCTCAGGGTTATTGTCTTTGACCATCAAGCGGTGGACCATGGAAACTTCAAGCAGACGGCAGTAACAAAGCAACAAAACATCTCAAGGGAGATTTGCCTTGAGTTTCCTTGAATATGACCAGACAATGTGAAAATAGAACAAAGTGTCTTCTACCCTGCCATTTGCCACAATCCAGGCTAGCAGCATTTACTGGACTAATATATACGTGCAGGTGTAATCGATGAAGTAATACCTTATAATACTGATTTTGCTTCCTTTTTGGCTAAGACGAAGTAAAATTCTCTTTTTTTTCCCAAGCGGATGGCTTGATTTTTAAAAATATAGGACATGAAAGCTCCCTTGTTACTTTTGCAGTTATTTTTATTTATAACATTAAAGAAAGATGAAATTAGCATCAACAGTAATAAAATCACCCAGATCCTCTCTCCTAACCCAAACTGCATTACATATTAACCTTCATATGTAAAAAGAATATATTTTATAAAAATATAAGAATGGCAGCTAAAGAAAAAATCAGTACCTGCTTTTATCTGCCATGCAGTATAGACAATACCTATTTTGTCCCCAAGTTCTATGCATTGCTAATATGATTTCGAAACCACAAAGTGCTAATTTTATAAATACTAAATTCCAAAGGGTAAAAATGTATCCTAAATGCCCACCCAGCATGAAGTATATGTGTCATCATGACTACCAATGAAAATGTGGAAGTTTCAACTCTAAAAGGGAAGTAATTGGATTCAAAGCCTGGCCCAAACGCTTCCCAACTGAATTAAACTGGTAAGTGATTTGTTTACCTGTAAAATGAGGATAACATTATTTTTCATTTACAGAGTTATTTATTTATCACATAATTATTATTTACTTCAAGGAAAATGCTGAGGAAATGTTATCTGTACAGTACTTAGGAAATAAATGGAATTTAAAATAACTGATGAGCTCTTATAATTAAAAACTGGTATTGCTATGGAGACAGGATGAAAAAAGATTTGTTCCCTTACCTTCACCTGTGGTGATATAGCACTACTGAAATTGATAATGATTAACTCAAGTAGACTTGGCTGAGTAAACCTGGAAGCAAGTGTCCCATTTTTAAAAGTGCAATCATCAGGGCACCTGGGGGGCTCAGTTGGTTAAGCCTCTGACTCCTTGTTTTGGCTCAGGACATGGTAACATGGCTTCGTGGGTTGGAGCCCCACGTCCGGCTCTGCGCTGGCAGTGCAGAGCCTGCCTGGGATTCTCTCTCTTCCTCTCTCTGTCCCTCCCCCACTCACACCATCTCTGTCTCTCTCTAAACAAATAAGCTTAAAAAATTTAAAGAAGAGGTGCAATAATCAAATCAGAGTGTTTTCTATATAAGTGACTTAGGAATTATTAATTGTTAAGCAACCTAATAAGAAAGGTAAACATGGCTCTTTCACTTAACTTTGATGTTTCTCCATTTTTCTCTATGGACGTCGTTCCACTTATGATATGTCAAAGAAATAGTCACTGGTTTGTCTCTGTTTCCTAACAGAATGTGCTTCTCTTCCATGGGCACCTTCCCTCGTTCTCTCTGGCCCCTGGATTGCTGAAGCTGACAAAAGCGGAGTGCCTGTCTTCGGCTCTCATGATACACGAAATTTTATAAGCTTTACTTCAAATCACAACCTACACCGTTCAGAGAGCTAGCGGAAAGTAATATAAAACGAAGTGTTACTGAGGAGTGACATCAGCAAAATAGCAGCATAGGTTCCTTCTCCACAACACCCATCTTTCCCCACAGAAATACCAGTGTAGACCCTCACCGATGACAATGCCTGTCCGGAAGTGCAGACGTCAAACAGAGGTCCCAGCCTCCCTTGGAGGAAGACAAAACAATTCCGAGATTGGCTGCCTTAGGGCACAGTGGAAGGGTTTCCCTGTACCCACACCACCATCCTCCGAGGTGGAAAGCCCAGGGCCAAAGGAGACCTTCAGGGCCTACAATCTGTCCCTCAGCAGAGAGCGAGAGCGTACCAGCGAGCACCTGCACCTGCCTCCCTCGCGGTGGGAGAGGCTGCCAGAGGCCCGCCCCCGCCGCCACAGTGCTGCCCGGGCGCTGCCAGGCGGGATCCCCCGGGCAGGGGCTGGGACAGAGCCGCCAGGGCGCTCAGAGGGCGTCAGAGCATAGGCAGGCCCTACCAATCCCTTCAGGGATGCCAGCAGGAAGCCCATCAGTGAGCTTCTTGGCATGCCTCCCCTGCGGAGCCTTCCGACTGGCACAGGGCACCCAGCCCTTCTCTCACCTCACTGCACTCACCCTCACGCCGTGGCTCTTCCTGTGCGCCCCCGGGTGGCGAGCGTGAGCCTCTGCAGACAAGGAAGGAGCATGCGCGGAAAGCCCGTGGCCTCTGCAAGAGGAAACACACAAACTCGAGCCTTTGGCTCCGCGCCACCAAAGATGAATGGGAGGCCTGTCAGCATGTGCCTAACTTTGCAGGACTGAGAGAAAGTAGACCATCCTCCAAGAAATCCTCTCAAGCGGAAACAAGTTTGGAGCAGGCGTATTCATAGTCAAGTTCTGGGAAAGTGTTGGGATCTCTAAAAGGGCCTGAAAGAAGGTATTCCTGTACCAGAGCCAATTAGCAAAACTAGAGGAGATGCCTGCTTATTCATATGTGAAGACGGCAATGAAAGATTTCAAGGAATGGGAAACATCAAGGAAACGTGACACCATCAAAGAAACAGTGATTTTCCAGTAACTGACCCCAAAGAAATGGCATCTGCAATGTGCTCACTGAAGAATTCAGACTGTTTCAGAAGGATAATTCAATGAAGTCAGACAGATGAATACATAACGATGATGCCACATTTATGTATGCTATGTATATAATTAAATATTACTCAGCCATGAGAAAGGGAAACCCTGCCATTTTCAATAACATGGATGGACCTGGAGGACCTGATGGTGAGTACAATTAGGACATTCATTACCAGGACTGGGAGGATCTAACGTACAGCATAGTGACTACAATTATTAATACAGTGTTGTATACTCGAAATTTGCTAATAGAGTAGATCTT
The DNA here is from genome assembly GCF_006229205.1 of Suricata suricatta. Taxonomy (NCBI): domain Eukaryota; kingdom Metazoa; phylum Chordata; class Mammalia; order Carnivora; family Herpestidae; genus Suricata; species Suricata suricatta. The sequence goes on along the minus strand of NC_043705.1, from coordinate 124,887,254 downwards.
AAGCATTCTCACCACAGACACACAAAATGGTAATTGTGTGAGGTGATGGATGTGTTAGTTAACCTGATTGTGATAATCATTTCTGAATGTATACATATGTGCTCTTTAAATATGTTGTATTTATAAATTAAACCTCAGTAAAGCTGAAGAAACACTAAAATATCATTAAATACACAGTGAGTAAATATACCCAAACAAATAATTTTCATCCTTATAAATAATAGGTTTAAAATAAAATTATGATGGGGCGCCAGAGTGGCTCAGTCAGTTAAGCCTCTGACTTCGGCTCGGGTCAGATCTCACGTTCGTGGGTTCGAGCCCGGCGTCAGGCTCTGTGCTGACAGCTAGCTCAGAGCCTGAAGCCTGCTTCTGCTTCTGTGTCTCCTTCTCTCTCTGGCCCTCCCCCTCTCATGCTCTGTCTCTCTCTGTATCAAAAATAAATAAAACATTAAAAAATTTAAAATAAAATAAAATAAAATAAAAATAATGATCTATCTTCTTTATATTGGAATCAATTTAAAAATTAAAACCTCTTGGAAACCCCTTTTTTCCTATGTCCAAGTTCATATTATAAACTTATTGAAATGCCATTTTGGGACTTAACCACTTCTACATAATTTCACTAAGTAAAATCTCTTTCACAAGAGCTGTACATCACAAAGAGCTTGCTTAAAACTTGAGAAACAGGTGTTCAAAGCACCTGTCTTATTTGAAAAAAGATGAAACAAAATTTGGAGGACAATTATACACTGCAACAATCAACTATAAGTTCTTCTTGGTTTATTAGATTATTATTATTAATTTATTTCATGCAGCAGATACTAAGGAGAGATCTTAGAATGTTAATATCAAGTAACTGACTACATTGTTTTTCAGTTTTATTGCATCCTTGGAGCAGCCTACATAAAAATAAATAGGATGGGGCGCCTGGGTGGCTCAGTTGGTTGAGCCTCTGACTTCAGCTCAGGTCAGATCTCACGTTCGTGGGTTCGAGCCCCACATCAGGGTCTGTGCTGATAGCTAGCTCAGAGCCTGGAGCCTGCTTCTGGTTCTGTGTCTCCTTCTCTCTCTGCCCCTCCCCCTCTTATACTCTGTCTCTCTCTGTATCAAAAAATAAATAAAAACATTAAAAAATTTTCAAAAAATAGGATGATTTTAAGTAACGGCAATAAGGAGTGACTCAAATATTCTATGTATCTAGAGGTTTTCACTCCTCTTTGCACCATAAACAAAAATTTAACCTTCAAAAGCTCTCTTATAGAAAATTGTACTGTCTTAAATATCAAACGATAGATTTTTAACACAATATTTGATTTTGCTTGGGATACAAAATTAGGAAATTAGAAAAACAGGGCACAATTATTGATATATATATATATATATATACATACTCATATATATGGAAAGAGAGACATTTAATATACTATACATTAACTTAAATTAGCAAATACTTTCATAATATTTTTATCCAGTACTAATATTGAATATGGATTTAGAAATCGTGGGTCTGTAGCCTCAATTCTATTTTTTAACTGTGATACAAATATGTTAGTGCTCTGCTACAAACTTTTTCTACCCAGGAACACTAAAACTTATCTTTCACAGAAGACATATCCATCTTTACTTCTGTGAATTTTGACAAAATAAGGACTCTTCGAAAAACAGAAAATGAATGGCATTATACTTACATTCAAAATTACATGGACTTTCATATCTTTATGAGCTCTAGCAAGAAAATAAGAGGCTGACCGTATGAGATAATTACTCAAAATTGTGGATTTTAGGGTAAATCCAGATCACCTCACAGAAAGTTACATGATCTACTTAAAATGTAATACATTTTTTAAAATAAAACAAAAATATGTTGTCATTTTCAAAAAATATGAAAGACACCCTTTCGTGAAGGTCCAAATAACCACTTGGTTAGGTATGTATGTATGTAAACATATACCCTTGATGTATGTATGTATGTATCCTATAGCTTTGTGTCCTCTGCCCTTTACTTCCTACCCTCCTTATTTCCTGCCTGCTTTTTTTTCTCCCTACATCTCTCCTCCTCACCTTGTATCCTTCCTCCCTTCTGTCCGTCTGTTGCTTATCTATTGTCCGTTGGTCTCACATTTGCCCTGTGCACTCAACTCTGTATTTCCAGGACTGAGAATGTGGTCAGTAGCTTCCCACTACTTCTAACAATAAGAAGCGCTGACAGGAGATCAAACTGCAAGAGGAAGAGACAGGACAACCATCTTCTGATTCTGACACGTGAGGGTCACCATCAGTACCAGAGTTTGCTGACACCACACTGTGGGGGGCAAAGAAGGAGGGAGTTGTCCCTGGTCTTTTTGATGGTTCTATCTTTGGCTGAAATAGCACCTCATCAGTGGATCCAGAACCTACCATGACAATACGTCCAACAGCCTAGCTGTAGGGCAGCTCTGCAGACTCCAGGAACACGAGCGGTTTCTCATCACTGTGCTTCACCCCTCCTTCCTGACTGCTTTCCCAGGCCCCACCCTGGTCCCTTCCATCCCTCTCCCTTCTTTTTGTCTATACTTCTACCACTTTATCCAAAATCTTCTGTAATAAAGTGCCTCTCTTTGAGGTAATGTCTACACTGTTTCTCTTTCTCTCACTGAGCTTTGCCTTTCTATCTATCTATCATCTAATCTATCTATCTATCTATCTACTGTTAAAAAGTAAACTGAGGCATATTTTAAAAAAAGAATTTACTTGAGCAAACATTGATTTGAATCAGGGAGGAGCCAATCTAGCAGAAAAAAAGGAGCTCCAAGGACATGTACAAAATGAAAAAGCCAGAAGGGAATAGGAAAAAAGAAGCTATACTAGGCAAAAGAGCAGGTTGATTATTGAAAAGTTACTTTCCTTTAGGGAATGGCAGGGGTTTATCAGGCAACTTTCCTAAATAGTGCTGACCAAGAGAATCCCGACTTCCTGGTTTAAGATTCCATTTCTGGGAGAGCCAAAACTCTAAGTTGCCTCAGCTTAGTGGTGTGGGGCTTAACATAAGCAATTCTATTTAGGGCCAGTTGTCATCTTTTTTTTAAACACTATTTATCATCTATCAATATATCACATATATCATCTCATATATGTATTACTTCATATTTCATATGAAACAAATATGATATGTGTAATGTTTTATAAATGTTTTTGTACCTTTAATAATATACTGTGGATAGCTTTACCTATCAACAGGTAGTCTCCAAAAATGCATTTATGATTATTTCCTTGGCCAACCTTCTATAACTGAACATTGAACATTGAGCTGTTTCTAAGGTATTCTTAGAGTAAATATCACAATTGTATACATAATGTTTGCACACATATTGTTACTGTTCTAGAATAGGAATTACAAAAGGCATGTTTTGAAAACTTTTGCTGTGTACTGACATTTTTTTTCTATCAGTTACATTTTCCTCCTGAATTAGAATACCTATTTCCCTCATAGAATTATCTCAAATGTTACTCTTTACTTTATTCTGACCCTTCATTGGTAAAAATGTCATCGTTTTCATTTCCAACAAGGCAGGATATATCTGTTATATATATGTAATATTTTATAACATGTATTTTAAATGGTCCATGCTGACTATGCTCACTACTTTACTGGACTGTTTGCTTTATTTTTCATGTTTAAAACTTTAAATTTCTTTCTAGAGTGCACACTAAGCTTTATTTTACACCAATGTTGATTTTTTTATTTATTTCTATTTTGTCTCCTTTTATTAAAAAATATCACTATTAGTGAATGTAAAAGGTATGTTAAGTATAATTTTAAACTATATTATGTATTTGCACTTATCTATTTTAAAAATAAGTTTTGTCTGTTTATCAGGCTTAAAAGAACCTTCCTAATAGATGGTTCCAAACATCTGAAAATATATTTTCTTCTGATTAATACCACTATTCATCATTTTACCAAAATCAGAATTTAGGGGTTCATTTTTCATAAATTCCTTTTCCTTAATTATATACCAATTCTGTTGATTCTGCCTCCAAAATGTCTCCCAAACCCACACGTCATAGGAATTGCCTCCGCCCTCCTCCCCAGTGTGTTTCATCCCAGAAATAACACAGTCGCTACTGAGCTAGTCTCTCCAGTTCTATTCTTGCTTCCTAATCAATTACCCACAATCTGAGTCATCATTTTACAAATATAAATAGAGTCCTCTAATCGTTTCCTAAAATCCTCTAGTAATTTGCCTTTTCTCACTATTAAGCCTAAAACCTTCCCATGCGTGACCTGAGCCCTCACAACATCCCGTCTCATTTGATGACTAAAGACACAGCCTTCAGTCATTAGCTTCCTAACACATGCGCTTTCTGTTAGTTCTCAGAAAGAATTAGCCACTGACCCCCCTTTATTTTTTTACTTCGCCACATTGGGACTTCTCTCTTGGCATTTCTGTTCCTTGGTGACATTCTTCCCCTGGCTCTTCACATCTGTTATGTCACAACCTACACGTCTCCTTCTCACCTCAACCTTTAACAGCCTGCTTCTATTTCATAAACTCATTTCTTTCCTTCTTAAAAACTTGTTTAATTAATCCTTTCGTTTCTATAGGTATTCTCTAACTCCCTCTTTAGAGTGTAAATACGATGTAAGATTTATGAAAGAAAAAATCCTACGTTGTTCACTGTGGTACTGTAATCCTATCATAATATCTGACATAAAGTAGATGATAAGTAAGTGAATATTTGCCTAAAGAAGGAAAAAATGAATCTTCATTTTTAAAATGAAGAATTTGAGGCTTAGAGAAGTGGTTGAAAATTTTTTTCAATGTTAAGTCATCATTTTCTCACTAATTTAATGCATGTGTATGTTTTATTAGTTTAATGATTATTGCAAAGAAAACAGATATCACCTGTGGTTTAGAAGACAAATCTTTCTAACCTAGATATCATATAAGGAGCTTGTCTATGGGATTCAGATATAATCAGTATGTATGTGTGTGTGTGTATATATACATCCCTTCTAATATTCAACTAGTGAAAATTACCAACAAAGACTTCTTTGTGTATATTCTGTTGAAATCCTAAGTTTGTAGGCAAATAATGTGAGTCCTACACATTTTTTGAAATTGTTTCATTAGAACATGGAGAGTATAGCAAAGTTCTGTCAGAGACTTGGAGAGAATAATTTTAAGCTCTGATCTGTTAGGTATATTGCACCATATAATAGAGAAGTAGACCATATATTCTTGCTCAGTTTTTAGACCATTTATGTGTGAATACTAAATCTAGCTTCATATTAGAGTGTACACAAAGAGAAATATGCAATTTGTAGATAAACCATTTATAATTAAGAAAAAATGAACTAAACTCTACCCTCTTCTAGGTCTTGCTGTAGATGGCTTTTGTTTGTTTTTCCATTAATGCATCTCATATCAAAGAGGTCTTTTGGAACTCTCTTCTCCAAAAACAACCCAAATCTCCATATGTCACCCTCTATCCTGTTATAACAGTTATGTTATAAGAATCCTATTTCAAATCTAAATTTTGCTAGTTATATGGTTTCCTTGCTAGTTATGGGGCTTTGGTCAAATCACTTAACCATGGGGACTTGGGTTCCCTACTTATTTAAAGGAAAAATTCCTTCACAGGATTGTTTTAGTGCTAGAACGAAATAATGTAAAAATACTTGGCAAGCTATAACAAATAAATGAAAATCTAAGAAATCACTATTGGTATCTTGCTGAAGAAAAATCCTTTATCATCAAGGACATTTTTGAGGTAACTTGAACTCAATTAAAAACATAGGTACTCTAACCACTCCTAAACAAAGTATGTAAGAAAGATTAATTTAAAAGTTTTCTACCTATTAGGGCACCTGGGTGGCTCAGTCATTTAAGCGCCTGTCTCTTGATTTCGGCTCAGGTCATGATCTCATGGTTTGTGAATTCGAGTCACATGTTGGTCTCTGTGCTCATAGCGCAAAGCCTGCTTGAGATTCTCTCTCTCCTTTTCTCTCTGCCCTTCCCTCCTTCCCCAAGAGTAAATAAATAAATTTAAAAAATTTTTAAATAAATGTATTCTACCATCAAATTTGACTATTTCACACTGAAAATGCCCATGTCCATTAACAAAAAATATATAATTTTAAACTATCAAGCCTTTAGAAATTGGCACCTGGAGATAATGGTATCATTGATATTTGTTATTCTCATTATTTAAAACCATCACATTTTGAGGAAATTCGCAAATATGTTGTTAATTTATACAGGTCCCTAAAAATTGATTCGGCAATATGTTACTTCCCCCAAAGCCTCCTATTGGTAAATAAATTAAAAAAAAAGATTTACTTAGGTAGCAGACACATTGGTTAGATTACTCCTATTCACCTGAGGACACTGCCGAGTAAGGGTAAGTATCACTAAAGTCTCCCCTCCCACCTTCTAAGACAGCATCTAGCAAAGAATCTGAGCAGCTGTGAAAACTCTTCATCAGAAGTTTGAGCTTTGAAAACAATTGATGAGAGTCTGAGGAGCCATTTTGAGCAATGGGAAATGCTTACAGACTGTGTGGTAAGGAAATCCAAGCTTGACCAAGCACTCCAGAGGTTTTGAGTTTGTCGTATATGCCCCTGTGGAGGAGGTGGATGCAACCATGAAATCAAGGCCACACAAGGTGAATGGAAGAGTTGTGGAACCAAAGAGAAGAGAATAACCTCAAGAGAAGATTCTCGAAAACCTGGTGCCCACTTAACTATGAAAATAAATTGGGGGGCACTTGGGTAGTTCAGTCAGTTAAGTGACCGACTTTGGCTCAGGTCATGATCTCGCGGTTCATGAGTTCAAGCCCCATGTCGGGCTCTGTGCTGACAGTTTAGAACCTGGAGCCTACTTCAGATTCTGTGTCTCCCTCTCTCTCTGCCCCTCCCCCCCCTTTCAAAATTAAATAAACATTAAAAATAATTTAAAAATGATTTTCCTGGTGGTATTAAAGAAGACACTGAAGAACAATATCTAAGAGACTATTCTGAACAGTGTGAGAAAACTGAAGTGATTGAATTCATGACTGACTGATGCAGGGGCAAGAAGAGAAGCTTTGCTTTTACAACATTTGATGACCGTGATTCCATAGACAAGGTTGTCATTCAAAAATACCATAGTGTGAATGGCCCCACTGTGAAGAAAGGAAAACCCTGTCTGAGCAAGAGACGACTAGTGCTTCCTCCAGGCAAAGAGGTCCAAGTGGTTCTGGAAACTTTGATAGTGGTCATGGAGATGGTTTTGGTGGGAATGACAATGTTGGTCATGGAGGAAACCTCAGTGGGCGTGGTGGCTTTGGTGGCAGTCAAGGTGGTGGTGGATATGGTGGCAGTGGGGATGGCTATAACGGATTTGGTAATGACAAGCAGCTTTGGAGGTGGTGGAAGCTATAATGATTTTGGCAATTACAAACATCTGTCTTCAAATTTTGGACCCATGAAAGGAGGGAATTTTGGAGGAGGAAGCTCTGGCCCCCATGGTAGTGGAGGCCGACACTTTGCCAAACCCCAAACCCAAGGCGGCTCTGGCGGTTCCAGCAGCAGCAGTAGCCATGGCAGTGGCGGAGGGTTTTAATTACTGGCAGGAAACAATGCTAAGTGGGAGAGGAGAGCTGGAGAAGTGATGGAAAAGCTATAGGTTACAGCAGATTTGTGAACTCAGCCAAGCACGGTGGTTGCAGGGCCTCGCTGCTACAAAGAAGACATGTTTTAGGCAATACTCATGTGTATGGGCAAAAACCTCGAGGACTGTATTTGTGATTAATTGTGTTAGCAGGCTATTTTAGCTTCTGTTCTGTGGAAGGTGTAAGTCATTCCAACCAAGGGTTTTAATGAAAAAAAATTTTTTGCACACATGATGCTGATCGCTAAATGTAATAGTCGGATCCTGACACTGAATAAATGTGTCTTTTTTAGGTATGTGCTGTGTAAAGTCAGTCTACCCTGAAGCCATCTCTTGGCAAACTACCCCAATACTGTGAAATCAGAATTCTTTCAGGGTGATGCCAGGTTCCATTCGAAATTTATTTGCAACCTGCTTGGGCACAGAAACCATTGTCTCCACAAACCCTGGTGTAGCTAGCTGAACTGACAGTTAATATGGCGTGACCTGGAATTTACCACTAAAAGGATCACCCATGCAAAGTCCTGGAGTTTATTGGGTTATTAATATGATTGTTGGAACATCCTATGCAATATATCCAAATTGAATTCTGGTATCAGATAAAATTATAGATGGGATTAAAACTTGTGTTTCATCTATCATGTGTAATAAATAAATGATTTCATATTCTCTTGAAAAAAAACATTTACTTAGGAGAGATTTTTCTTGAATATATAATCTCTTTCTTGAAACCTTAAGATACACTAAATCTAAAGAGATTGTAAATGGTAAAATCCACACAATATTTTGTTTATAATTATCACTCAATCAACAATTTAAGAATAATAATTTTTGAAGGTATAAAAAGTAGAATTTGTGTTTAAACCTCAAAGATATTTTCTAACAACCAATTTCATTACATAAAAACACAAGGGTATTATTCCCAAGACCAAATGTCAGTTTCATATATTAAAATGCATATTACATGTGCCTCAAATTCAAGTACCTGTGCATGAAGTAAGCACTGCTTGCCTCTAGAGCTACCAATAATTGATAATTCCAGCACAAGCAATCTTATTTACTCAAATTCGTGCATCTAGGGACTTTAACTTTCCATGTTTGTGCTTAGAGCATAACTCTATGTGGATTTAGTGGGCATAAGTTAATTTTTTTAATCTTTATTCAGCTGAAAAATCTAAGTGTTGCCTGACAATCATAAGTCAATACCAGAGAGGAGCCTCGCCAACCAATCCTTGTTCTGTGGTCAGCTGGGTTTAGTTTCCTCTAGTATCTAGCAACAGAGGCCATGATATGGAACTAAAAGCATTCTTACTACATATACAGACTGATTCTGTGGTATGACCCTGCTCCTCCTAAGACAGCCCGTGAATTCCTTTAGCCCTTGGTGCCACCCAGTGCTAATTATTTCAATATTTCTTGAAAGCCTGCTCTATACAAGATGACATAGGAAGCACAGAAGATCCAAATTTGTATAAAATACTCTCCCTGAATGTGTTATTTGTGATAAAATAGGTGTGACACATATGCCCTGTAAAACAAAATGCCTAAGAAATTCTGTAATTAGGCTACAAAAAAATGCACTAGGAATAAGAAAAAGGGAAGATGACTTCAAAAGAAGAGGTCATATACTCTAAGAATATCCTCTTCTCTTCTACTTCTTTCTTTTATTCTTCCTATGTTACTAATTCTTCACTTAATAGCAATAGCAATGCTAGATCTTTACATGATTTCTTGGCTAATCTTTACACTACTCTGCAGAAGTAAATGATGGGAAGGGATTTACCCAAAAGTGAACTGTCTCTCAACATTGTTACAATACTAATTAAGGTCACATTGCTGGTATCAAGGTCAGAACTCAAACCCAGAACTGTGTGATTCCAAAGTATAATCTTTTATCCACCTTGCTATCCTGGTGTTCACACTTCACTTTGAAGGAAAATGGGAAACTGTTTTTGCAGGATTGCACAAAGGGCATTGATGCTGAGGGAACACAGGGTACAAATAAAGACACTGAGCTGTGAACCTACATGCTGTCAGGAAAGTACAGATTATTTGAATGAGGCTGGAGGGCAGTACCTGCTAAAAGTAGCAGAAAATGAAACAGAAAAAACTTGGGACCAGATCATAGAGCACTTTTCTAAGGAAGTAGAATTTTACTTTTAAAAATTGTGGTGTCATTATTTTTCTTCAGCAGATAATAACATTATTTTATATGCAATACAGTAAGGATAGTTCAATGTCTGACATTTAAGGGGCATCAAATGAATGTCTAATAATTCAAGTAATAGGATGGAGTAAAAGGTCTATTACAGTATCCTTAGGAAGACAGGAAGCAAGTTCATAAACATGGACAGTAGAAAGAACATTAGATTCATTAGATTAAGAGTAAGGAAAACTTGGTTTAAAGCAACCTTAGCCATTAACTAACTCAGAGATAGTTCATTGGTTCGAGCTCCACATCAGCCTCCGTGCTGACACTGCAGAGCCTGCTTGGGAGTCTCTATAGATTTGTTCTCTCCCTTTTTCTCTTCCTGTCTCTCTGCTTCTTCCCCTACCCTCTCTCATCCTCCCTCCCTCTCTCTCTCTCTCTCTCTCTCTCAAAATAAATAAATGAACATTAAAAAACAAAATACATTGGGATTTAGTACAAAAAAAGGAGGGAAAACAAAACAGGTAAATATGCTAATTAATTTTAGGAATGAAAGGATTGGGCAAGTGTAGCGATGAGTCAAAGAACATCTTCTCTGATGGTATTTTATATGTACAATTATGTATATAGATAACTGACAAAATTTGGTACCAAGGATGAGAATGGTGAGTGGCCAGGCAGTAAAGGTTTAGAAGTTCCTGAGAAAAACTGGTCATTTATAGACATCAATAAAAGCTATGCCCAATTTGGATAGCATGAAATTCTGATGCAGTCCAACAGGAGGGGTCTTCACACATCTTGGCCCTCTTAAGCTAGGCCTGTGTAACTCAGGAAAAGGAGAATACAAGAGATGTAACACATGATAGACATGCAATCAATATTCAGTTTCTTTCCCTTTGCTTCTCTAAGTATAATGATCTTTCAAAGCACAAAGTGCTGAACTAAATCATAGATAAATGTAGGTGGGCATCCGAGAACCTAGGAGACCAGATTGCTGGAAAAGCCATCTGCATAATAGTGAAAGTTCCCAGAATGGGGACTGGCATGGGATTTCTAACTTTATTGCCGGTGGATTTCTTTTTTAAATTGTAGATAATTTGAACTTCAAGTATTGTGACCATTGGAAAATTATGCCAGAAAAGAGTGACCAGAAAAGGGATGCTAAAACAGAGGCAACAAAGAATTTCCAGGATGTTTCAGGAAACTGAGCTTCAGGGAACACTCCTTTCAGTGTTGGGGAGATAACACATTCCTTGGCAAAATGCCAGGGATGTGAGAGAACATTTCAGGATGTGATGGGAGATGCACCCATGGAAATGGACCCTAGAGACCAGACCACAGCATAAGCGCAAAGATTTTAATAGTTAAATTTGACAGAAGCTGCAGAGCTACATGCTTTCAGAGATTATGTGTGTTTAGATACTGAATGTTTCCACAGTAATTGATAGAAATTGAAACTTAGAGGTCCTGCCTCAGTTTTCTGGTACCACATCAGCAAATACCACAAACATGTTCTTCCCCTGTTCTGGAAAAAAAAAATCAGTATTATTACTTTGTAATCATACCTATAAAGTCACATCCCCCCTCTGGACTACATATATATATATATGTGTGTGTGTGTGTATCATATGATATGATAATATCACTGAGAAACACAAAGTGATTTAAAATCATTTACTTATTAATCCGTGGAAGACTACTCTAAGTAAGACACAGGGGTAACAGATAGTACTTACCCCAGAGAAAACAGGCACTGAGTAGATAGCTACCTATCTAAAGCCAATTATTAAAAAAAAAAAAAAAAGCTAAAGGCTATAAATTGTAGATGGGTTTGTATTGTACCTGACATAGCTCAGGAAAAAAAAAAATCAAAAGCAGCAGATTCATGATTTCCAGGCATGCCCCAGGAATGGAAAATTCTCTTTTTATGTTAATCCACTCTCTTTGAGCCAAAAGCTGACAGTGCACAGACAACAAAGGGGCTCCTAGGTTTGCTGTCCAAAAATACTCACCGCAATTTGTCAGGCTTCACATTAAACATGGCTTCTTACACATCACTGGCCTCTAAACATAAAAGATCCTGTTGGTTTCCCTAATTAAATACAGTGAGATCAAAGGTTCACCAATGTCTCTCTGACTATCTCACAGTATTTCAGAATTGAAAGCAAATGAGAAGTGTAAGAAAAATGTGTCAGAAGTTCCAGAGACTTAGCTTTCTTTCTGGCTTCTTTACCTTTTTAAAATAAATAAATAAATAAAGCCAGGACAGCCTGTGAGTGCTGCTCATATTTCCTTTGTGTTTTCCCTTAATCAGATAATTGTTCTGACCTCACCATTGAAAGAGACTGAAGTGAAGAATATAGAGACCAGACATCCCACTTTTGTAGAAAAGATGGCATTGCACAATGACCCCAAAACACCACACTGAATATTTTTCTAAGTAGGAAAAGATCCTGTTGGAACAATGCATTTTCATAAACCTATAGCATTTTATAGAGGAAGATGCATTAAAATAAAATATGGTTGGCCTTGGGTGACTAAACTCCAACTTGACTCATGAATCCATCCATAGATTATTCACAGTGGAGGTATTGTTTACAGGAAATTCCAGTGACAAAGAGATGATCTAATCCTGATTCCTTAGGGATGAGTCAATATTGATTACTCTCAATAAGGGACAATGAGTAATAGATTTGGAAAGGGTCTTCTCTTTGAGGAGCATTATGATTTGAAATATAAAGAATTTGAAAATAATTATGAAAGCTTTAAGGAAAATACCTTAAGATACACTCACCACCACTATTTCTCTCTAAACACATTTAATTACTCCAAATTTATAAAAATAAAAATAGTTTTGAAAATTTAAAAACACCTTTCATCCAACAGGTGTTAGATCTAATATGATAATTTATATATAATATAACCCTAAATTTACTTAGAAGACTTTCATATGTTTTTTTTTCCATGTGCATATAAGATAGATTCACCACAAATTTAAATGATAAATAATTGTGAATGAAAAGTTACCAGGGGAAAAAAAATGTAAATTCTGTATACTTTTCTTAGCAACAAAAAATTACTTTCTTCAATATGCTTTTTATTAAAATGTAATAAAAATCTCTATTGAAAACCAGATGGTAGATGACATGATAAATTAAAGCCCCACATAAGTGCAAATAGAAAAAAAACTTGTTGCTGACATAAATGACATTTACAATATCACATATGTTTTTTCTAATGAATATAAGATGATCTTGATATTACAAAAGACCTTATTCCAGACGCGAAACAGCTAGAGGAGGAACAATGAGGAAGCAAGCCACTTGCAATTCTATACAAATAGAAAATGCTATCTATGACCTCTATTCCAATTTGAAAAAGAATATTTGAATATCAATAAAAATTTGACACGAATCAAAAGAATATTAATTATTTTTAATGAATCTTCTCTTATTCCTCCTTATTCCTATTTGTCAGATAAAAAGCTAAAAAATATGTCTAGTATATTTAATACCTGCCTAAAAATATTAATTCTTCTTAAAATGCTCCAAATTATTACATTAATATATGGTTATGTTTTAACTCCACTTACTAGTATTATGACAAGTTCCCAGTAGGTCTTCTGAGAGCCTATGAGGTTTTGGAGTAACACGTACTTCATTTGAAATATTTCCCACACATACCAGCTGTATGACTATGGGCATGTTACTAAACTACTCTAATCTTTGATTCCTTTTTTCTATTATTGGAGATTTTATTAGTAAGAGCTTAGAATAGGAGATTTAAACAGGGTGTTGTAAACAACTCTTAATACAGTGCCTGGCATATACTAAGCCCTAGGTAAAGCATTAGTCATTATTATTATAATTCATAGGTTATAGTAAGTGCAGACAAAATATATAAATTGAATACTTCAATATTAACTAAAGGTCATTTGCTGTCTCCAGTTTAAGTCTCGTCTCTTAAGCTGTAATATAACCTGTTTTGGCAGACTCTCTCCCACAGTTGCTATCCGTGCCTGGCTGGCTGTGCATACTGAACAGATCTCAGCTAACTGTAAACAAAATGTATAAAAATTTCAGAAATTGTTTCTTGTTACAAATGGCCAATAAACTGCTATTGCTTAGCAAATATTGAACCTGGGAAAATAATGCTACATCTGCTAAAACCTTATGGAGAGTAGCCGATGGCCCATTAAATATATAAATATGGAAAAAACAAACAAGAATAATTGTGAGACCATAAGAAATCTGGCCTTGGAGTACATTCGTGACAAGCTAAAAAACTGGGCGATATTCTGAATAAAAAAGGATACAAGGAATAAATAATATTCTTAAATAAATTTTTAGGTAAATCTTAGCAAAATTAGAAGTCATGGAAATGAAAACATTTAAACTGAAAAGTCTGTGTCATATGTCAAGGGATTTCTGACCTGTCTAGCTCAAATATAGATTCAATTAGCTATATTTCAGTGGTAAGCACCTAGTCTTACTAAGGCATATGAACAATATCTAATTTTGGTGGTAGTTTGTTTTAAGGTTAAAACAGAATTTACATACTAGCCCAACTTAATCAATAAACATTGACATAAAATTAAAAAAAAAATTTTTTTTAGTGTTTTATTTATTTTTGAGACAGAAAGAGGCAGAACATGAGCGGGGAGGGGCAGAAAGAGAGGGAGACACAGAATCTGAAGCAGGCTCCAGACTCCGAGTCGTCAGCACAGAGCCTGACGCGGGGCTCGAACACACAAACGTGTGATCATGACCTGAGCCGAAGCCGGATGCTTAACCGACTGAGCCACCCAGGCGCCCCAGACATAAATTAATAAGCAATAGTGAAGATTTGAATCCAACTCTTTTACAAACTGATATCTTGTTACACTTTAATTGGTGCTTAATGAACAGACAGGATAGGGTTTAGTCTGGAAACTCATCTCACATGCTGTATTTAGTTGACAGTGGTTTTTTTTTTTCCTTGTTGAATACCATTTATGTCTCATATTGTATATTAAAAACATGTTTATAAATTTGTATGGATGATGTATCAGTTAAAGTTCCCAGCAGGAAACAGATGGTCTTCAAAGTGTTTAAATGAAGTGAGTTTCATAAACTCTACACAGAGGTGAAGGTTAAGTTAAGGACACCAAGAAGAAACAGAGAAACACCCAGGAATTCGCAACAGCAGGAAGCCAGGACCACGCTGAACTGAACGGAAGGAACAGAGAAGGTGCAGTGTTTCTGAGAGCCCAGCCAGAGCTAGATCTGTGGAAGAGAGACAGCCAAGAGCTGTGGGCAGAGAGGAGGGGAAGCCCTGCTAGAATAGTCAGTATAAACACCCAGACCAGTCTTTTCTCATAGCTTTCGTCTCTAATTGCCTCCTATTGGCTGAATCCAACAAAAAGCCAGAGGACAAGGAAACCCACTAATGTTCAAACTTTCAGGGCATAGAATAGGGCAGAGAGGAGCTGAGAATAATTAAGGAGGTCTGGGGGTAAAAAAAAATGGGGAGAATCAGGAAAATAAAAGCACAGATGAATAAAATGTGACTGGATTGCAAGCTTAACTTTTAAAGTGCCTGATAGAGATACTATAAAAGAGATGATAAAACTTTTCTTTATGGTAACTGTTCCGCTATATGCATGAAATTGTTTCATCCACCACATTTCAGCTTTAAGTATTTTTTAATTCATACAAATGCATGCAATAAAATGCAATTACAGCTCAATTAAAGTTCCAGTGCAATTAAAGCACATTGAAAATAAATGGTACAAAACAAATCTTTGGAGTTGTTTTTGTTTGCACTTACTGGAATTTTGGCTCCTTTAAGTACCAATCTGTTATTAGAAATATATGGTTATACATAGCTTTTGCTATGTAGTTTATCCAATAAATAAATCGTAATAAGCCATTTATCAGATGACTTCATTTAAATTATACACGAAAATCTGGGATTTGAAGTGACAAAGAGAATGCTAAAATAAAAAAAAGAAAACATTTGTACATTCCAATTGAAAGATGCATGCACTGAAGGTTTGGTAGCTTTTCAAAAACATGGCAAACATTCAGGGATCTGAAAAACTTTCAAATTGTTCAAAGATGCTTTGGACATCAAAATCAGTAAACAAATGTAAAAATACTAATGCTGAATAAAACATCTGCTTCATTTCCAACTACAACAAAAAACTTCATGCCCCCTCATCCTGAAGGTTAGCATGGATTTTAATGTTATGAGAGGTTAGAATCAGAGCAGCTCACTAAGAATAAACAAATACTACCTTGATTCCTATTATATTAAGGAATTCAAAGTATCAGGTTAAGTGATGTTAGTACACAAAGAAGTCTATAATATTGGTTCCTATTTCTAATATGCTTATAATTTAAATAAGGAGATGAGACTTCAGGACATAAACATCTGTACACACACACACACACACACACACACACACACTGGTATAACATAAAAGTTGAATAGAGAACCATATATTAAATACGAATAATCAGGAAATAATTTTTTAATTTTAATGTTTCATTTTTATTTTTGAGAGACAGAGACAGAGTGTGTGGGCAAGGGACAGAGAGGGAGACACAGAATTCAAACCAGGCTCCAGGCTCTGAGCTGTCAACACAGAGCCCTATGTGGGGCTCAAACTGGTGAACTGCAAGATCATGACCTGAGCTGAAGTCGGGTGCTTAACTGACTGATGTGTAATAATGAGATAAGAAAAGGAGAACATTCAAAGAATAAAAAGTAGGGTAAAAATAAAATTGGTTCAAGTACCTATATATGCATGCATAAAATTTATATATACACGTAATATAAATTAAGAGTCCCTGAATAAACATTAACTTTCCAAAATAGGGATTTTAAAGAGAAGTCATGTGTAGCATGTATAGATAATGTTGCAAAAACAGAGTAAATCTAATTGTTAGTAACCATACAATGGAGATCATCCCAAAGGCATAATCTGGAGTTTATTTTACAGGCATTAGGGAGCCATTGAAAATAAGTTCTATAGAGAAATGGTCTGATGAAAGAGTTTTAAGATTAATTGGAACAGAGAAAAGAAGCAGGGGACAATATACACTCCCAGAGGAAAGTGAGAGTCTAAAGTTATAAATATTCATGGTAATGATATATGAGGGGAGAGCTCAGAAATAGTTAGAGAAAATAAGGTAGACTTGCTGTTTGTTTGGAACCAACAATAGTGAAGGATGAGGAGTTAAAGATTATCCCAAGATCTCAAGCCATAGTGATTAGAAAAATGTCAGCCTTGGGAAAACCAAGTTGGACAGCTGGCCATAAGCAGGAAGCACTTCGGCCCTCAGGCCAAATGCAGTTCCTGTAGGAGCTTGCTCAGAGCAGCTTTGGAAAGGAAACTTCTGTTTCTGTATTCATTCAAAAATCTTCAGACTGTTCAGTGACCCCCGGGAAATTATTAATCTTCCTGCATTCAGTAATCCCAACCTGATGCTCTAAGGCAGCTTTAGAGAGGTTTCAGCTCCAGATTAAGAAAGTGGTTTTTAGAATTATATGCAAGCTTATATCCCATTGTAAATAGTGTCCTAAGATTCTGAGGATTCTGAGAAGCGGGACAGAAGCGGTGGTGGCGGTGATGGTGACAGTGATGGTGTGCAGGGCAGTGGGTAACGGAGGACAATGAACATTTCACCTTTCTCACAGCTATTTACAACCTAAACCTGAGTTGAAGATTCAGATTAGTATTTCACCATATTTTTTTCCAAATTTCTAATTTCTGGGAAGAAATATTTTGGTCATATTAAACTGATTTGTAACCAGATACGAAGTCTCATATAAAAACTTTCAACATTGGCACCGGTTACATTAAAAAATATGCATGTATGTGTATATATATGTACATATATGTATATGAATATATATATATATGCTCTAAAAGTATTGGGAGGCAACATATATAACTCAGAAGGAGTCAAAGACATTAATCTTCTAGAAAAGGCACCACAGTGTAGTTTCCGATGCTGAATCAGAAACTTTCTGTTCTTGGGGTTGTTCTTATGGTGCTAATACTTTTTGTAAAAACTTAAGAAACAAGACACGACTCTCTGGATCCCTGCCTATTCTCACAGGATTGTTTTATGGATAACATGAAAAAAAGAATGTGAATTGCTTAGAAGAGTATAAAACCGCATTCAATCATGATCCTCTCTACCGAGAGCGAGAGTACTGATAGCTCTTCTAGTCACCAGTACTGGTAATACTTAAAAAATCTTCAATCATCGGGGCTCCTGGGTGGCTCAGTCGGGTAGGCATCCGACTTCGGCACAGATCATGATCTCACATTTGTGGGTTCGAACCCCGCGTCGGGCTCTGTGCTGACAGCTCAGAGAGCCTGGAGCCTGCTTCCAATTCGGTGTCTCCTTCTCTCTCTCTGGCCCTCCGCTGCTCATGCTCTGTCTCTCTGTCTCAAAAATAAATAAAACATTAAAAAAAAATCTTCAATCAGTGTTCACTGGTTCAGTGAAGAAAACAGAGGTCAGGCTTAATTGTGCAAAGGAGGGTAGTGTAGTCGGGATCCCTGGGTAGCTCACTTGGTTGATTTTTGCCCAGATCATGATCTCACAGTCATGAGATGGAGTCTTATGTCAATCTTTGCACTGGATTGGAGCTTACTTGGAATTCTCCCTGTCCCTCTCCCTCTGCCTGTACCTTGCTCATGCTCTCTTTCTTTCTCTCTCTCCTTCCTGTGTCTCCTATTAGTGGAAACAGCATAGCAGCTTGTTGACAAAGAGCTATGGAAAAGTAGATTTCAGGAATCAACTTACTAGAAAATAAGGTAAACATGGAGGGATGAGGAATGGACCTGAAACCAAATTATCAGCATATGCGGAAAAAAAATTCACTGAAATACTAAATAGAAGTTGCCATCTGGTCCAATTAAAACACAAAAGCCTAAAATCAGTAAAATTATACTAACCATCTTTGTTTAAGTAGTTTAAAGGACTGGACACTGACCAAGACTTGTCAATACAAGTTCCATATATAATTGAAACTCTTTTCCTTAGTTCAGACAATAAATTTTTTTAATGTTTTATTTATTTTTGTTACAGAGAGAGACACAGCATGAGAGGGAGAGGGGCAGAGAGGGAAGGAGACACAGAACCAGAAGCAGGCTCCAGGCTCTGAGCTAGCTGTCCGCACAGAGCCTGTCCTGGGGCTCAAACCCACGAACGCGAGATCTGACCTGAGCTGAGTTGAAGTCGGAGGCTTAATCGACTGAGCCACCCAGGCACCCCACCTTAGTTCAGACAATAATTCTCCTTTATTTAGGAGAGTTTAATAATCTCAAATCTCTCTAATATAACATCTAGACTCCTGTTTGATCCATCATTATTCAAATTTAAATACAATAATTCTCAAAGATTTGATTAAAATCTTTAAATAACATGTGATGACTGTAGGATTATGACCAAAATACATGGCAAGGCATTTTACAGTGTCCACGAGGTAACCTCGCTACTACCATGACTTGTCATATACTTATCTGCACTATCATTTAAAATACCAGGAACTCCAAATTATATCTATTTCCAAAAAGTGCCATTGTATGTCTCACCTCTGAGCCTTTTCTCATTGGTCCTACACTGCAATATCCTTTACCACCTGTCCAAACTGCCTAAGGCATATTCATATTCCAATACCTAGTTCATATCCAGATACTTAGCTTCTCCATGAGGTCTTTTCTGAAACCATATTGTTATGGAAAACTGATCACCATTCTTTTGTACCTCTGCTAGTCCCTCTACACCTACAATAACAATTATAATAGTAGTTGCGGGATACCCCGTCAGACATTAAAATTAAATTTAAAAAATTTTCTCTAGTTAAGGAAGACGGAAGCTGAGCAGTCTTTAAAGTAACCACTTTAGGAGAGGGACAAAATCACCTAAAATTTTTAGAGGTAGCTCGATTCGAAGAGTCACATTTAATCAGAGATCAAAGGTAACCTCCCTTGAATGGTAAAAAGAAAAAAAAGAAAAGTAAACCAGATTCCAAGGAAAGAAAATGCTAGAGATAAGGAGGAGATGACGATTGGGCTTAACAGATGTTGGAACATTACTAAATTGAGGCAAAAGACATTCTTGGACGTAAGCTGTCATTCTAACTTATTCCTTTGCATGAAAATCTACACATGTGTTGTAGCCTTAGAAGACCAAATATGGTCATGCTAGAAGATTGAAATGCAATGAGCTATGATCTCACTGAAGAAACTGGAAAGTCACTGGCACACTAACCTAATATTTTCAGCCTGTAGGTGGATGATTTCAAAAACTGTGGCAGCAAGAATCAATAAAAGTATTGCCTACCAATAGGGCCATTATAGACTTGAGCATGCAAATGTAAAATCATCCATTTTAATAAATATATTCATAAATTTTCTGCTAAAATTCATGCTAATTAAATGTTGCCTAATTATAATATATTGTTTATATGTCTACTCCTTCCCCTTCTTTTCAACTCTATTTTTTTGAGAATAAGACATAGATTTTATTTACTTACTGTCTCAACTGTCTGCCCCAGGTTTTGGAGTATATTACAGAATCAGTAAGATTTTCATTAGAGAAGAAATTGTCCATATAAATGAATCATTTCATTGATTTCATTTTGTGACACGCATGTAAATTCAAAGAGTACAATTATACTAAAATTGCCTTTATATACATTTGCTTAAAAAGAAAAAAATCAAAGCATAAATAAAGACTATTATAAGTAGGCTCAGTGACAAATTATAAGAGGAGAGAGTTGAATTAGCAGCTACTCTTACCCATACCACGTTAACAATGACTTAATAATAAGTAATTAATTTATCTGGGCTACAGAGTCAAAGTATATCACTCTTTATCCAAGTCATTCATTTTCTAATACCATTGAGATATGAAATTACTAAATTTATGTGGGGGAAGTTTAATAAACCTATGGCAACCTCCAGGTATTTGTGAACTTATAAGAATACCTCAGTTTTACATGACTGAAGTTAAAGACTAAATAACAGATGTTATTTAAAAAAAGGGACAAAGGATACATTAAGTTTACCTAAAATATACTAGATATTTTGTGTTATCTATAAGCAAGTCTTCCCTTCTAACTTGCTAGAGAACAAACTGCTAAAATAGAGTAACTATAATAAAAGGCAGGGAGAGAAAAGTGGACATGTGTTGACAAAGGGGCAAATCTTGAAGAAAACAGTCTACTTAAAGTACATGACCTATTCTGAAGTCAGGCAACTGTACTTATTTTCAGTAGAGCAAAGGGTTCATTAACAAGAAAAAGTAAGAGATGAGGTAGGAAAAGTAATATGACCCAAGCGTCACTTATGTGAGAAGCTCAAGCCCTCCATTCTGCCAGGATAACTTATCTTTAGGCTTTAAATAAAACTACTAGTACAAATGCAAAAGAAAACCCATTCTTCCCTCTGCATTTCTCCAGGGATTCAGAGAGACCTTAGGCTTCTCTTCTTCACATCTGATTCTAATTTTCTGCTTCTACTTACTTCTTAATTTCAGCAAGTTCTATTCTTACAGAATACTTTTTTTCCAAATTATCCTTTTTGGGGGGCACATGCCAATCACTTACATAAGAATGAAAATGTAGGAGGCTTTTATTGAAATGTTGGAGTAACAGGAAGAATAAATTGTAGAAAAGCATAAGAAAGGTCTTAAAATTAGATATTAGTAATTCTTTCTAGTAATAGAACTACTGAAACAAAATGAACCATGAATTCAATGGCTCAAGTAAAACAGAACTTTATTTCCATCGCGTGTTAATAGTACAGAGATGAGTAGAACAGGGCTAGGGTGATAGTTCCGTTTGTTCAAAGGGTGGCTTTTAGTGTCCATTATTTCCCAGTCCATGAGAAGAGGAAAGAAAAAAACCTAGGGCAAATAGTGACTTCTTTATATCAACAAGCCATAACCTGAATACTTCTGGTCAAAACACACTGGTCCCACATTAGTCTCCTGGTGACATCTGTTTGTAAGAAAGGATCGGAAATGTAGCTATTACTATGGCAGCCAGGTGCCTAACTAAAATTTAGGAGGTTCTATTTTTAATAAAATGGACACATTGGTCTCTCCTATGCTCTGTTATTTAAAAACTAGTTTCTTGGCATCTTGTTAGGATTCTCCTGCCCTTGCTACTCTCAAGTACTTTTCTTCATTCCTACTTGCCTGAATAAGCTAAACTATCATCTTACTGTGTTATGCAAAGCAATTTACTTCCTTTTATCTCACTTCTCCCTTCTGGACAATGCCTTGAAGATTTACTGTCTCACAGCAAAAGAGCCCACCTTGGTATTTTTCTTAACAAAGAGTATATGCCCAAGTGAATTATTTTGTTTCTCCCTTAGGAAGCAGAAATTCAGATGGTAAGTTCTACAGAGTTAATTTCTTTTTCTTTACTATCACAGATAAGAAAGCTAATGTAGAAGACTGAATGCAACCATAAGATATTTGCACATTAGGCAGTAGATTAAATGGAGTCCTTAAAGATTTCCATCAAAGGAAAGAACTCCCAGCTTTAGAAGGAAAATGAATCTGGCATTATATGCAATATGAATTGTACAAATATGAATTGCAATAGGAGGGGTAAAAGCTGGATTCATTCAGAAATGTACCCATATTCATAATTCTTTACAACATAAAATATATTTTTACCATTATTTTAAAAATTATCTCCCTCCAAATCTCTTATTGATCAGGTTAGCTTTTCCCTGGTCTAAAAGAATTGCCTAAAATAAATATGTAAGTACTGCCTTTTGTGTCCCAACTGAAAAGTGTCTTCTAAATAGAACCTCACAATATCATTTTATTTATGAATGAACACAGGACATTTAGTAAGTATTATGCCAGGAACTTTGCATATTTCTGAAGATAGTAAGTTATAAATATAGATAATAGCCTTAATGTCACTAGAGGTTACAATTTCCTGAGAGGAAAGATGGCAAAGAGACAATTATGACACGATCTTGTAGATGCCTGATCAGAGGTTGGCAGTGGAAGTCACAGGCTCATCTTGAAAGGGCACCTTTGAAAGACCAGGGAGGTCTTCTCAGAGGAGTTGACACCTGTGTTTTGCCCAGGTGTATATGATAGAAACTCCTCCAAACAGATGAGTTTCAAGGCTAGAAAGAGCTTAGATATTAGTACATTAAGAAGATTATGTTGATTTGAATATTATGCTAAGAAGACAATAAAGGAGCTATGAGGCTGAGGGCTTCTTATGTTTTCTTAAAAATTTTGAGCTTTTATATGGCAACAATAGAGAGCTATTGATGGGTTTTAAACAGTAAATAACCTCAACAAAGTTTTATTTTAGAAAGATCATCTTGATGGGAGCATGAAGGTGCAGTGAGAAAACCAAGACATGATCCTATAGCAGGCTTGTGGTTGCTTCCCCAAGATCCATACCGCATAGCCATGGAGCTTGGCTAAAACCCTCACTTCCATCACTAGATGCAAGCACTGTTAAAATTCTGATATGTAAATACACACGTGTGCATAATTTTATATAATAACATATATAATTGACATAAACACATTTTGTAATATATAATTTGATATATTTATGTATATGTAAGTTTTTAAAAGTATATCAATAATAGAACTCAACTTTGAGAAGCAGCAGCGACCAAGAGGAAATATTTACAATCTCTACACAAATCTCCCATGGATTTCCATCACACACCTAACAAAAACCTCTTTGCCATTTCAACCAAACCCTCTTGATTTGACCAGAAGACATTTTATGACCTCAGTTCTTGACAATTTTCACTCACTCTTTGGGTGAAGCCACTCCAGTGGTCATGACAGTGCAGACTCTGTCTAGGTGTCTAATACCTAATAAGCACTCAACACACATTTGTTGGATAAATTTTGAATGCATATATGCTGTGCAAAGAAGCTCTCTAATTACAAATATTTTTTGATGTCACATTTACTGGGGTAAGTTGGTTCAATTGTCCAGATAATTTTCATGCATAAGTAAATTTTTTTCCACAGTCTGAGCTACCAACATTCTCCTGAACATTTTAGAGGGCAATTTTGGTGCCATTCCCTCTTAACATTGTTTAAAGTCCCAAGATGAGACACTAAGAAAAATATGGGGCAGAAATTAGCCAAACTGTAATAGCATGAACACTTAGTGCTGAAAAAGAAACATCTTACTGGTTAATAGCTAATACATTTTCAAGGATTTCCATTCGATCAAACAGTGAAAAAAGATATCAGGCATTGCTGTCCTTAAACTCATTTAAAATATCAAACTTTCTTGCTGGCTTCTGTGAAGTCATAAGAATAAATATTGCACAAGCCCCACCCTCCTGAAAGGTATAATCAGTTGATCAGATTAAGCTTAGTTGGCAAATACTTATCAATGAATATAAGTGATATATTGTATATAACTCATAAGTTATAGATCAGAGTTGTGGCACAGAAAGTAAATGGTGTAGCTGTTAAGGAAGCAGACTAAACAGGTTTGGTTAAAATGGAAGATAGGAGGGACAAGAGAGAGGACAATGAAATTAAAGGCATGCAGCTAGTGTGCATTAAAACAAGTTCCCTAAAAAAGGAGCTGGCCAACCTGGCCTAAAACTTGAAAATGTTGAATCCGTGAAAAAATTTTTTGGATTTTAACAGGGTCAGAATATGAAGGGTCTTAGGTAAGGATACATGAATAAATATTTCTGACTGATTGATTTATGCAGATTGACAGCAGCAGGGATTTCTATCATTATTGCACCTGTTTAAGCATTTGAATTAACCTACAAATTACAGTTTATTTGCTCTAAGAATCGATGTTAATGTGTAAACAGTACATAAAATTCATAATCATGGGTAGACTAAAAACATCTGTGTATAATGCAAAAAATAAATTAGAAAAAATAAAGGGTGCCAATTGTAAAACACATTTTTAATATAAGATGTGCTACCCGGGGGTGCCTGGCTGGCTCAGTCAGTAGAGCATGTGATTCTTAATCTTGAGGTCATGAATTCAAGCCCCATGAGGGCTCAGAGACCACTTAAAAAAGTGTGTGTGTGTGTGTGTCTGTGTGTGTGTGTAAAGTGCTACATAAATTTTATATTTATAAGGTGAAATTTAACTTCTTGAGAATGTGGTAAGTTTATTTCAGAAAGTGCATTGTCTAGGCTTTATATAAAGAAATGCTGTAAGGGAATATATTCATTGTTTACTAACTAGAATTAAAATTCCATGGTCAAAGTATATTTTAAAGCTCTCTGAATTTTCAATTCTGGTGATGGCTTTATATCTTATTCTTACTTTATTTAAATTAAAGATTCTATAACATTAAAACATATTAATGGACCTTTCTTCTACCCTTCCTACTCTTCTTCCTCTCTCCTCCTTCCCCCTATCCTTCCTTTCCTCCCTTCCTGCCTCACCCGACCCTTTTTCTCTCTCTTTCTTTCTTTCCAATTAAACGAGAAAAACATTGCTTCCTAACAAGTATGCCATGGTATTTCATAGTGCATTACACATTTTTGGGAAGCTTTCGATTATTTTTTTAGACTTATTCAAAAATTTACATTTGTAATTATAGCTGAACACCATGTATAGCTTTTTCTGAAAACTCCTGTATTTAAAAGTTATTATTTAGATCTTCAAAGCTTTATTTTTAGCATCTGCCATGAAAAAACATTTTAACATTTAAAACAATGAACATCTCCCCTGATTAACACATTTAATCATTTCAGGTAGTCATTACTTCAGTCAATTTTCTTTTTTAATTATCAGTGAAAAGTTTGTATGTGAATATTTAAATTATTGAAAAAGCTTTGCTTTTGATTTTATGTGCTTTTATTTTTCACATTTTTATTATACCTATAAGGTTTTACAGATAATACTCACTAACAGAAAACAACTCAGTCGCAGCAATACTGTGTAGGACATCTCTCCCTGACCTTCTCATTAGATCCTTTCAATCAGTAAGATTAGTACTTCAGTAATAGTCTATTTATCAAAAGTACAATTCTGTATTTGGCATGGAGGTTTTTATTGCCCAAGATTAATCTACTCAGGTTAGGTTGTACATAGTTAGTAGCTCTACTTATAATCCTTAAAAATGATAGGAAAAAAGATGATTTTTTCCCACAAAGGCATATCAAAGCCAATTTAAAATATAATCTTAAAATATTCAGCATGGTAGTGAATATACAAGCTATCACACAGACACTACTTTAGACTATTTCAGCAACAGTAATCTTATGTTCAAGTCATACAGTGTTTTGTTTTGTTTTATTTTTATTGAGAAAATATCTATGTAAAATTAAACCATAGATTTAATTACATTAAGTGGCATGAAGATAACAATATGCACATACTGCAGAGGTTAAATTCTGAAAATATCCAATGTCAGTAAAGATGTTGAGCAATAGAAATGCGCAAACGGTACTGGTAGGAGTAGAATTTGTATAACCATTATCTCCTAATGGCAAACAAATGCATCTACAACTAAAAATTCATATGTAGAAATTTATACCTATGTGAGACAAAAGACAGGCACCACAATGTTTATTGAAAATTACACATAATAAATAAAAACTAGAAACACCTCAATGCATGTTAACAGCAAAATGGATAAATTAATTATCGTATATTTATATAGTGGAATACTCTGCAATAGGAAATGATCGAAGTATTATGACATAAAACAACATATATAAATCTCCCAAACGTCTTGTGGGATGAAGAACCAAAACAAAACAAAACAAAGCAAACAAAACAAAAACCTATATCCCATAGAAAATGTACCAGATGGGGCGCCTGGGTGGCTCCATTGGTTGAGCATCAGACTTTGGTTCAGGTCATGATCTCATGGTTCATGGGTGCAAGCTCCACATCAGGCTCTGTGCTGACAGCTCAGAGCCTGGAGCCTGCTTCGAATCCCATGTCTCCCTCTCTCTCTGCCCCTCCCGGCTCATGCTCTGCCTCTCTCTCTCAAAAATAAATAAAATAAAAAATTTTTTTAGTTTAAAAAAAAGAAAATGTACCATATGATCCCATTAATATGAAATTCCAAAAAAGCCAATATAAACCATGATGTTAAAAGTTAGTATGGTTGTTTCCTTTGGATTGGAAAGTTGGGGTAGTGATAAAAGGGAGCATGAGAGGGATACCCAGTGTGCTTGATACGTCCCATCCCTTGTGCTAGATGAAGATTTCTCAGGCAGATTTAGTTTGTGATAATTCATCAAGCTGTCAACTTTTGATCTGTATAAGAGGAGATGATTTTCAATATACATCTTATATTTTGATAAAAAGTTTATTCAAACACTCACTGATGAGTAATATTTAGATAATATTGTGATTTGTATGCTAGTGAAGAATTGCTATAACGAGTAGAGTAGACCAAAATTTGTGTCCACCCAAGCAAAATCTTTATCAGGATTTAAAAATATTTGAAATACAAAATTGGAATAGATTTAGTATTTAAATGGATCAGGAAATTTCAACTGAGAATATTCAATGATACATTTACATGATCAAGAAACTTCAATGAAGAAAGCTCAATAACCATAATAAGTGGTAAATTTGTAAAATAGAGGGTGGTAAATTTGAATAATAGTCATGATCTTAAAATATAATATGAAAAGATAATTCTATCTGAATTTTTGTTAAGGCTTAGAAAGGAGTTTTGTCAGAGAAAATGTCTGCAGTCTTTTGCTACTGCTGACTTACGTGAAATAATGCTTCTCACTGATGCGGAGTATAAGATATTAGAAGATAATTCTTAAATAGTGTTGACCAACAACAGCATTTTTTAACATTCTGACAAACACATTTACATTTTTATACTGAAATTGTTGTAAGCATGCTGAAATTCTATAATCGTTCTATAGAATTGGAAGCCAAGAAGCTGCTGGGGATTTTGACTATAAACCTGGGATCAAAGCAGTTCAGAAGGACCCTCCCAAAATGTTTCTCCTGGGAGTAGACAGACTATGTCAAATGACTGTTTCATTGTTAATTATGTAGCGGATTTACCTCTTTATGACAAAGGAGATAACTTAAGAACACCCAACTGGAAGAGAAACATGGAGCGAAGTATGGGGAATTGAACATGGCATTCAACACGCTTGCTCTGTCCAAAAGTGCCACCCTACAAGCGCTTGAATGTGGTCACCAAGCTGAAATTTCCTGTGATTGTATTTTAACACTAAGTTAAAAACAAAAATTAATTTAATAAAAGTAATGTTTTTACAAATGGAAGTTCAATTTTCTTATTAAATGCACTTGTCCTGAAAACGAATATTGTACTCACTGTATGTTAACTAACTAGAATTTAAATAAAATTATGAAAAGAAAAAAGAAATTGATTTTTTTGCAAATGGAGTATTTCAATATTTTATAGAATCTGATTATTTA
This sequence comes from Suricata suricatta, assembly GCF_006229205.1. Classification (NCBI taxonomy): domain Eukaryota; kingdom Metazoa; phylum Chordata; class Mammalia; order Carnivora; family Herpestidae; genus Suricata; species Suricata suricatta. Next base: position 124,859,051 of record NC_043705.1, on the reverse strand, counting down.
TATAAATATACAAAATATATTATGTTACATACATACGCACACACACACTTATTTTGTGAAGCCCAATATAGAGTGCTTCAGATCTCTTTCCTTTACCATATAAGTACTATCATTTTTTAAGCATGCTAGATGTGGGTTTTGCAAAGCACTAACATAAAGAGTTTAGCTATAATTTCCTTCACATATATGTAAACAGATCCAACCCATGATAGATTTCAAATGAGTTTTTTCTTGCTAGATCATTTTATATTTTGTCATCTCCATTATTTTCCCAAATTCTCCAATCTCAAAGTGATCTTAATTGCAAAGTCTAGTTAAGTAGGCTTATTGTTTTGTTCTCTGTTTTACCCCATTTCCTGTAACACAGTCATTCAAAAATGAATTTAAGTTGAATACATTGTTCAATGAATGTAAAAAATGATTTGCCTGATTTAATCACAGTTTTCTCAAGATATCAGTGTTAGGAACACTTCAGAGAATAAATGAGAATAGACATTCCCTATGTGTTACCCATAGGTAAGGGTAAGGCATGCTATTTCAATACTCTTGCTAGTCTAGGGAAGACATTTTCTTATTCTGAACTAAACCTGCATCGTGACAGGTTTCCATGAACCTTATTAGTGTTCAATTTCCTTGTTTTCTCTCATTGTCATTTTAACATTGACATTACTGTTCAGTAACTTCCCTTTCATCTGTCCTTTCAGAACCAGGAGTTATTTGAAAACTGGAGACAATCTAGCATTATTATAAGGGTTAACAAATGAAAGGAACTTTGTTCTTCATGCTTATATGTCCACATACAACCTAGAGAAAATGCATGAATGCAACTAAATAATCCAAATGGACTAAACGTAGATTCTTTTCTTTTTTTTCTCTAGTTGTTTCAGCAGACAAAATATCTGATAACATCAAGATTTATACCCTTTTCAGAAAGCTGATAGAATTAGCCATTGCTTTTCAAAAGTAATTATCAAGGACAGCTAAAATCCAGTCTCCTGCCTCTTCGATCATGCCCAAAGCCTAAATCTCATGAAAGCTCTTTAAGTCAGGATAGCAAGCTTATGAGAATTTTCCTAACCAAAAGAAAAAGAAAAAAGTCTTAGCCTGGGGATGATAAACAAAATGATTTTTTGCAAGCAGTCTGAAAAATATGCTTCATGCAATTATGATATGTAAAGATATTTCAAAGATTCAATTTACAGGCTTCTAATTTAACTTTAGAAAGTTTTTGTAATTCATTATCAGTTTAAACTAAATTAATTTAAACTTCTAACCTTAAAAATAAATCTTTTCTTGTCCTTTATACACATACAGACTGCTCTGCCCTCACTAACCTCAGACCAAAAGACAAGTTCTCTTTCTACTAAATGGAACTTTGTTTAAAAAAAAAAAGTCATTTTAAAATTAAAGAGACTAATAGTAAACTTTATCCTGTCATTTTTACTATTGAAACTTATGGCTATGGAAGGCTGATCTGGGATGTCCTGTGTTTAGAAAGTTTAATCAAGTTTGGCAGCCTGTGTAGGAGGAGACATCATAGAGGGGTGTAAAGAATCTCCTTCCCGATGGGTGGTTGCAAATGAAAGATCTTTGGAAAAGTGAGTTTTGTTTTCTTCCTAAGTGAGAATAGCTCATGAGAAGTTCTCTGAGTTACTTAGAAGAAACTGTGAATCTTTTTTTTTTATAATAGTTTATTGTCAAATTGGTTTCCATATAACACCCAGTGCTTCTCCCCACAAGTGCCCCCCACCATGACCATTACCCCCTCCCTCCCTCCTCCTCCCCTTTCAGTCCATGGTTCATCTTCAGTATTCAGTAGTCTCCCTTGATCTGCATCCCTCACTCTTCCCTGTTCTCTTTCCCCCTTCCTCTCCCCATGGTCTCCTGTCAGGTCTCTCCTGTTAGACCTATGAATGCAAACATATGGTATCTGTCTTTCTCTGCCTGACTTATTTCGCTTAGCATGACACCCTCAAGGTCCATCCACTTTCCTACAAATGGCCATATGTCATTCTTCCTCATTGCCATGTAGTATTCCATTGTGTATATATACCACATCTTGATCCACTCATCAGTTGATGGACATTTAGGCTCTTTCCATGATTTGGCTATTGTTGATAGTGCTGCTATGAACATTGGGGTACATGTGCTCCTATGTGTCAGCACTTCTTTAAGAAACTGTGAATCTTGAACAAGCTGACAGAGAGACAGGCAGTTATTTTATGTCCCAAACACTTTATCATTTGTAATGTATGGATAAGTAAATGTTTTATTTTTTTAATTGACATTGACCTTTAGAAAGAGTGAATTTTAAAATACTCAGTAACTTGTGAAACATATTAAGGAATGTTGTCTTTCAATTTTCATGTTTGGGTGTTCAGGCCCTTCCCATCCCTGTTATTGGTCCAAATTTAAAAATATGACATTCTTAGGATTGATCGCATCAAATAGAATCATATCATTCCAAGTCAGTTTAATATCAATTTTTTCATAAAAAAAAGTTGATTAAAGGGACACCTGGATGGCTTAGTTTGTAGAGCATGCAATTCTTAATCTCAGGATTGTGAGTTAGAGCCCTACATTGGATGTGGAGATTACTTAAAAACAAAATCTTAAGAGAAAAAGATTTTTTTTAACTTTGGGGGAGGCGTTTTAGAGAGGATGTTTCATACACAATCCACAGTTTATATAATGACTTGTAAGTGTGAAAATGGATCATATCACCTAGTTTTTTTGATCGTCGGTCATGCAATGCATAAAATAAAAGAAAAGTAAAAATTCATTCTTGTTTAAAAGACCTTCAAAAGAGATTCACTGAAATTTCTCACTGTCAGAAAATATTTTACTACTAGCTAACTCAAATCTGTCATGCTTAATATTAAGCCTAGTTTCCCTTGTTCTGTCTTCAATATAAGAAAAAATATTGATTACCATACTTCCACAAAGCCCTTGATATATTTGAAGATTTATTAAATCATTCCTTTATCAATAGTTAAGTTCCTAGTTTTTTTTTTTTTTTATGTTCTATGCTTTATTCAACTCCTGTCTTTCCTTGAAACACTTCCCTATGTTACATTCCCTTTCTTGGAATTTCACTTTTTAGCTCACAAAAATTCATAATACCAGGGAAATGAGAAGGTTTTTGGTTTAGAACAAATATTAACTGGGGCACCTGGTGTCTCAGTCCATTAAACATCCGACTTCGGCTCAGGTCATGATCTCACCGTTTGTGGGTTCAAGCCCCACGTCAGGCTCTGTGTTGACAGCTAGCTCAGAGCCTGAAGCCTGGAGCCTGTCTTCGAATTCTGTATCTCCCTCCCTCTCTCACCCTCCCCCGCTCACGTTGTCTCTCTCTCTCTCAAAAATAAATAAGAAAAAAACATTTAAAAAATTTAGAACAAAGATTAACTATACTAATAATCAACAAGTGGTGCATAGCATTTTACTGCATTGTATTTCAATTCATAAGTACTCCCAGTGCCCTTTGCCTTCTGAAAGGGAATGAAGTTTTAAAGGAGCATGTATTCTCAGATCTATTTTTAATAACTTTTTTCTCTTTGTTTTTTTTTTAAATTTTTACATATCTTACAATCTATATTTATTTTATCATCATTTTAATCAAGGATGCTTTGGCTATCCCCTGCTTAGCTCACCACGTTATATTCATAGCATTTTTAGTAGATTACAACATTTTGTACATTTGAAACAGAAAACATATTTTGTGGATGATTCTCCTGAAATTTGGTTACCTGTGTGGTAGAGCTCAAAAAGAAAAATTTTTGGGGCGCCTGGGTGCCTTCAACCGTTAAGTGTCTGACTTCAGCTCAGGTCATGATCTCAAGGTTCATGAGTTCAAGCTCTGTGTCCAGGCTCTGTGCTCACAACTGGGAGCCTGGAGCCTGCTTCAAATTCTGTGTCTCCCTCTCTTTTTGCCCCTCCCCTGTTCGTACCCTGTCTCTCTCTCAAAAATAAATATTTTTTTTAAAAAAGAAGAATTTTCTTTCTAAATGTCTAAGTTTCAAATTTTTTATATTTAAATGAGGTAAATAGAATGCCATACTTTTAAACTATTGTTCAATGTTATAAAACCCTATGAAATTGAATATTTAAAACGGTTTAGTTATCACCAAATTAAGAACAATATTTAGGGGCACCTGGGGTTCAGTCAGTTAAGTCTCCAACTTTAGCTCAGGTCATGATCTCACTGTTCATGAGTTCAAGCCCTGCATCAGACTCTGTGCTCACAGCTCAGAGCCTGGAGCCTGCTTCAGATTCTGTGCGTGTGTCTCTCTCTCTGCCCCTCCCCTGCTCACACTCTGTTTCTCTCTCTCAAAAAAATAAACAAACATAAAAAAACAATATTTAAAATCTATTAGAACAAATAGTTGATTATTTGACAAAGCTAATGAACATCATACATAAATATATTGGTGTGTGTGTATGTATATATAACCAAACACACACATATTCTGATAACATTGATTTCCATATTCAGGATTCCTTTTTCATGTACTAACAGATCAATAGTTATTTCAATGTTGCGATACACTCAGCTGAAGTTGAAATTTCCTTGTCTTCATTGATATTCAGTATACCATGTGACTGTATCATTTCCCAAAAATATTTAGAAGCATTTATTTGTTAGGTAGTCAGTTGGGACATACTCTTTGGCCCTTGTTTTCTGTTGCTTGAAATGGAATGAGATGAAGTTCTAACATCTATCTAGGACATAAAGTAATCTCAAGCATGGAAACCAGTGCTGAGGATGAAAAGGCTGAAAGCTAGAAGGTGCCTGGACCCCCGATTGCCACAGAATCATTAGAACACCGCCGGACTTCTTGCTTCTGTCTTGATTTATTTGAGAGAAAATAAAATCTTATGTTTAAACCATTTATTAAGAGTCAAAAAATGGTACCAAAAGATCAGGGAACAAAAGTGGATGTTTCATTCCTTAGTTAAAATTATAAAACATAGTGACCACTGTGGTACACTGCTCAGATTCTGCCTCAGCATTCAAGAAGTCAATCCTTTCACTGCTGGGACCAGGGCTAGCAGGTCTTCAGCTGTTGCCAAAGAATGGCCCTTTGCCTAAAAAGAGTTACCCTACTTAAGGTCACATCCTTTTTTTGGGGAGCAACTAGCATCTAGTGGCTGGTTAATGTGGGTATACAGGTCCCCAGCCCCAAAGTCCCCAACTAGGAACAACTCAAGGGCATTCCAGTGTCAGAGCTCTCCATGGTGTCCGCAGAGAGCTTCTGTCAAGCTTTCATGGAAGGCTAGCTTTTTCCTACCCCATTCTTTCTTCCTTCCCTTCTCTCAAGGCTATGATTGTCAAAGCATGCCCTAATAACTTCCTACACACAACTCTTCACCTCAGAGTCCACCTTCTAGAAAATCCAATCTGCAATGGTATTAAGGGCTAAAGATTAAGATATAGTTAGAAAATTTGGTTGCAATGGTGAGATCAGCATTAGCGTTAAGAAACCCATCCTTCATCACTCATAAATGCACGTATCAATTGGAGTTTGGTGGTAGAAGCCCAAACAAATAAAAGTAGGAAGAATTAGGGGCACCTGGGTGGCTTAGTCCATTAGGCATCCTACTTGGGCTCAGGGCATGATCTCACCGCCTGTGAGTTTGAAGCCCCGAGTCGGGCTCTGTGCTGACAGCTCAGAGCCTGGAGCCTGTTTCAAATTCTGTGTCTCCCTCTCTCTCTGCCCCTCCGTGATCTCTCTCTCTCTCTCTCTTTCTCTCTCAGAAATAAATAAACAAACATAAAAATTAAAAAAATAGAATGAATTAAAGGAACATTTCACTTTCCAATTATCTTAGAATATTTTGGAATATTTTTCATCATGTGCAAATTTTAGAAAAATATTATCAGAAGTCTATTAAATTCAGCAAGTTTTTGAGCATGTGCTAAAACTAATACACACTAGTATTCACAAAATAAAAAAAAAACATTTAGATCAAGTCTTAACCCTGGAGAAGCTCTTAAGGACATAAATAGTATGTTTTCCATCAAAAGGAAAAGTGTTTACAACTGAAAACAGTCTTCCTAGCTCTTATTAGAAAATGATGCTTATTCATGCAGACAATTGAAATATGAGAATTGACAGGGTTGAATGTGGTAGTCCTTGTGGTGCATTGGCACTCAAATATAAGTACAAACAACACTGTGATATTAAAGCGCTTGCCTTCTCTGGACGTCAATGAACGTTTCTCCAGTAAGTACTGTGGTTATGATTTGATCTATATCTATGTACAGTGCCAACTAATCAAGTAAAGTTTTCCCTTGCCATAAAAGGCTTTGTGAATTTTACAGCAAAGTCATGATCGTATTTTTTAAAATGCAAAATGGCATTTCCGTTCTTCTTGAGCGGGTCCTGACATTTCCCCTTGAGCCTTCCTAAAGCCCATTTCCTCATAAATATCCTACCCCTCCTTAAATAGAGGTAAAAGTCATTTATTTTTTATTAAAAATGACTGCAATAAAATCAAGCTTTTTCTGAGGATGAAAATTATGCTAACCCAATGTACACATTTCACACAAAAAGTGTTTGCAGGCAAGAGGCCTAAGTATTATCTAATTATTCTCTTTTCTTTCACAAGCTTAACATCTACTCTGAAAAGCCCTCTGTTGTTGAAATAATGCCCATTTTTTCAGTTATGGTTTTTATCATGCCAGAAGTTAGGCAATATTGAAATACCTTATGTTGTCAACACATATTTTCAGATCATCCAGTGATCTCATAATCACTCAAAACAAAAATCAATCATGTTTTCATGATAACCATATTCTAAAAAGTGGAACATACTCATGTCAACAAGTAATTGGTTGGCTAAATTAAATCAGCTTTATTTACACTACTTTGTGTTTCAATTCACTGAAATTAGAGACAAAAATACCAAATCAAGTACAGAAATATAAATTTTTAAAAAAATATATCATATAATATAGCTTTGAATGTCATTCACTTTTTCTTCTTCCATATACATATATTTACATATGTATGTATGTATTTATGTATATATGTGTATATACAAAAACATATGTGAATGTGTAGATACATATAAATATAGGTACAGATACAGACACACATATATGGAGAGAGATTTATTTGAAGGGATTGGCTCGTGCAGTTGTGGAGTCTGGCAAGTCCAAAATCTGTAGGGTAGGCAGCAGCTTTGACACCCAGGGAAGAGTTGATATTATAGATCAAGTTTAAAACCAGCCTCAGGGCACTATAATTATTCTTTTAAGGCATTCTACTGAATGAGGCTCACCCACAGTACAGAGACTACCCTGCTTTACTCAGTCTGCTGACTTGGTTGTTAATCTCAATCTAAAACTGACCTTCACATATCTAGGCTAGTAGGTGACCAAATATCTGGGTGCCATGGCCCAGCCAAGCTGGCACATAAAATTAACTTCTCCTCCTCACCCTCCTCCTCCACCTTCTACCCTAATATTTGGCTTTAATTTTCATTTTCTCTATGAAATATTCTTCTGGTCAGTATTGTTTCTGATAAATCTTGCCAAAAGTTCTCTACATTTTCCTTTACGTGCCTGTTCTTTTCTTTTTCTTTAATTAATTATTAAATGAGTTGGATTTTCTTAGGCTACATATTTGCAGAAGATTTCTGTGGAAATAAAGGATAGAGTAATGTGGAGCCATATGCTTTCTCCTTCCCTGCTAGTCTAGCGACAGCATCTTTCCAATATGGCTTATCTGTGTGATGTGTGAATTCTTGTGAAAACTGTCCTTCTCTGCTTCCTGTAACCAGAATAAGTGACAGAGTGCTTCTCCTACCACTCTTGTATTCTCCATTTCCCACAACCTTAGCTAAAATTTAAACATAATAAGTTTTAGAGTGAGTCTATTACCTTTGATTTCTAATAGTTGCCATCACCATCTCCCTCCCAAATTTTGCCTTCTTTCATCCTTTGTTGAACAAAGTTCAGATACTTGTAAAACAAATGGTAATGGGAAATAGGACAATAAATGGTCTAATTATATGAAATTCTTGAAAGGACTGGAGAGGGACTTAGAGATAATCTTTCCACAGGTAGATGTGAAAATACAAGGGGATAGTCTTTATGTGTTAACAAAAGAGATTATGCTGAGCCAGGGAGTTCAGTATTTGGGTGGTTATGATAGAATCATTAATCTCCTACTGTTGGGGTCATAATCAGCATAAATAACTGAGGTGTTCACACATCCAGCTAGCCTTACTTCTACCCATTAGCCATAGCTTCTGAGTCCAGTAATAGAAGACAGCAGGTATATTTTTCATAAAGTTTGAATAAACTGGCCTGGGTGTCCCCATTTGAGAAACGTCAGCAGTTTATGTTGTCTCTAGCACTGGCTGAAACCATATCAACAAATGTTATCCAAACTTTCAATAATATTTTTTAAAGTTGCTAATATGTTTCTTCCTTTGATTCATGCATGGGAAGAAATATGTGTTGATAAACAGAAATTTGTGGATATATGTAGATAGAATAAAATACTTTCTAAAATTTTTAAATAAATTCAGGACAAAACTTCTTTCACTTACATATTTGCAAATAATCAGATAGATTTATTTGGAAATAGCTTCTTTTTCAGGCTCTTACAGTTTTGCTAGCTGTATCAAAATTTAGAGGAATATGGTATTTGCAATCCTTTATTAAAATCTAATCTTGAGATAGTCTTGGCCTACTTTTAAAATTAAAAGTTTTCATAGTTTAGTAAAATTCAGCTGAATTTTTAGTTATTGCTATCTTTAAAGGAAACTTCTCTTATTTACTATTGAGCCATCATATCCTAATTTATGCAGGTTAAAAAATTTAATAACATAACTAATAAATCCTTCTGGTTTTATTTCAAGAAAATCAAAGCAGACAGGAACAGCATAGATAATATATAGTAGTTCATGAATATACTAACAAGAAGATCTGTTCTAATTATAATACACTGAGCATTAATGAACTTATTCCTATCTTAGAATCAAATGCCTTTTCTCTGTGCCTCCCTCCCACAAAAGCATTCAATGGTTAGACTTCAGATTACAATGGTTTCAACTACAGGTATTTGGAATTAAGGAAAACTGAAGCTGAAAATTATGAAAAGAATATTCACTGAATTTCTATAAGCTTATCATTAACTAGTAGATTCTGATACTACCTAGTTGGTTGACTTTAGAAGTTATAAAATTTTATAAAATCCTCAAGGCCTCTACCTTTCATTTTACTTACAGTATAATCAATTTTCTTGAAATAAAACTAGCAAGATTTTCTGGTTACATTATTAAACAATAAACCCAGTATAACACTGTTAAAATATTAACTTGAAATAAATTATTTATATCCATTATAATGATATCGTTAAGCATTTTTAAGTCTCTTCATATCCAGTATTCTCCCTATGTATGATGAGAGAGATAAATATGTTAATAAAGTAGACTTCCATCAACATTTGCATTTCCAAATATTTATAAAGCATAAACAAAGATTATCTAAGATTAGGTGTAGGTAAGGCTGAGTATGGGTGTAGAGGGAAATGGAGGTGTAGAGGGTACTGGAGAGTATGGGTGTAGAGGGTACTGGAAACGATCCAAGCTTGGCCCAGGTCCCCGTAGATCCCTTGTCTCTTTGGTGTGTGACACTTGCCCAGCTTTATAGTGTGTTTGATTTTCTAAGCAAGCCCTCAGCTGCCACTGTTGTTGGGGAGACTGCCCTCGGGGTACTGGAGCTGATTTGCTTATACAAGCAGAGAGAAGAGAGGTAACTCACAGTCATCTCTTAGTCAATAAATAATGAATGCAGGTGGAAACCCAGCTCTTGTTCCCAGAGCCAGAGAAAGTCAACCAACTAGGTAGTGTTCAGAATGAAAGTTTTTGTGAAAAATTACTAAATAATCACTAGATAAATTACTAGATAATTTCAACAGTGAGGAAAGAGTAAACAATAACAACAAAATGTAAAGTATTTTGTAAAGTTATTAGTTTAAATACAACCATTAGGAAAAAACATATCTTTATAGAAAATAATGTAGTGACGCATTTAAAATAATAAGTGAAAACTTAAATATGAAGTCAGATAAATGTAAAGGCGTAAGAGTGAAACCATAGTAATGAAAAAACACCACCAGATCTTTTAGATGTTAAAAAGAGAGTAAAAATTCCCTTTTCTGGGAATGGTAGATTAAGAGTTTATTGAATACCTGCCTGAAGAAAACATTTGTTAAATTAAACACAAAAACTATTCATGTAAAAAATGATGACTAGACATTAAATTTAATAACTTCTGCTAATCAGAATCACCATTAGGGGAATGTAACAGTAAACCAAAGATTAGGAGAAGAAATTAGCAAGACATATATTTAAATAAAAAGACTTACACCCAGAATAATGAAGGATTTTAAAACCAATAAGAAAAAGACAGCTCAATAAAAACATGCAAAAGACTTAAGAAGCTACTTCATGCAAAATATATATGTCTGCAAATATTGAGTAAACATTTGAAATTTTGCTGAATTGCATTAGTCATCATAAAAATGTTAATCAAAACCACAGTGATAGACAACCAAACACTCACTGAAAAGGTTAAAAAACAAAAGACAAAATAATACCAAGATCTGGTGAAAATGTTGAACAACTGGAATTCTCATACTCCAGTGGTAAATAGGTATAAGTATTTTATGAAAATATATGTACTAAAATTAAGCAAGTGAATTCTCCATTATCCAACAATTCTACACCTAATTATAAATATATAAATAAACATATAACTATATATATATACATACATACTAGAATGTTCTTGGTAGCTCTATTGGAAATAGGCAATAATGGAGGACAATAGAAATACTCTTCTACAGTAAAGTATTCTCCTGTAATTGTATCACAGGTTGAACTCTCTCTGGAAGAAGATTCTGAGAAAGAGCTTGGAGTGGAAGATGATTACTAAGGATGGACACCTATGCAAGGAAGGCAAAGGAAGTGCTGACTGAGCAGAGGGGGAAGTAGAACTTTGCTACAAGACCAACAAAGCCTCTTTCTGAAACAGGCAAGAATCTTGGGCATGAAGATAACCCATCAGAGGTGTCTAAATCGGGTTGAAATAAGGGGTCAAGCTTAATAACCAGATGTGGATTGTCACAGGAAGTGCATAACATAAGTGAGGAAATCCTCTGTGACTGAAACAGAACAGGTAAAGATAACAGGAGGTAGGGTGCCTGGGTGTTTCAGTCGGTTAAACATCTGACTTTAGGTCAGATCATTAACTCACAGTTTGTGAGTTTGAGCCCCATATCAGGCTCTGTGCTGTCAGTTCAGAGCCTGGACGCTGTGTCAGATTCTGTGCCCTTCTCTCTCTGCCCCCTCCCCACTCTGTCTCTTTCTCTCAAAAGTAAATAAACATTAAAAAAAAATTAAAGATGACAGGAGGTGGCTGACTGTGCTCCCACCAGGTGGGCAGCAAATCTTCTTAATTTTTATTTTTGGTGGGGGCTGGGCAGCAGGCCTGAGGTCTAAAGGAAGATCTGAGCAGCCCTTCTCAACATTAGCAATTGACAGAATACTATGACAATGACAATGAACAACTCATCACTACATGAAATACGGGCAAATCCTACAAACATGAAAAAATAGTTTACTTCTATTTATATTAAGTTCAAAAACTGGAAAAACTAAACTTGGTTTTCATAGCTAGCATATAACTACCAAAGCGGGGTGCTAAGTGACTGGGAGGGGCCAAGGGACTTCTTGGGCAATGTTAACATTCTATTTATTGATCAACTGCATACTTCACTGCTGTGATCACTTTGTTAAAATCAATTCAACACAAACATTATGATTTGGAAGCATATTCTGTGCCAGCAGAATGCAAGTACAAAGTGATTGATAGTTATGTCCCCAAATGCAACAATAGCTTTCATAGATCAGAAACAACAGGTAATGTAAGGAGAGATAGATAGGAAGCCACCAATCCCAGGGATTTGAAGAGACCTCTCACAACTAAGTGGACAACAGGTTCATAAAGGCACATGACATAAAAAAACAGAATCGGGGTGCCTGGGTGGCTCAGTCGGTTAAGCATCCAACTTTGGCCCAGGTCATGATCTCACAGTTCATGGGGCTGAGCTCCGCATTAGGCTCTGTGCTGAGAGCCAGCTCAGAGCCTGGAGCCTGCTGCAGATTCTGTGTCTCTCTCTCTCTCTGACCCTTCTCTGATCATGTTGTCTCTCTCTCAAAAATAAATAAAACATTAAAAAAAATTTAAAAAAACCAGAATCAAAAGTATGTGGTATATATTTTACATAAATATTTGAACTAAGATGACAATATACTTTTTCAAATGCTTATGGAACATTGATTAACAACTTCCCATACATTACACTGCACACACAAAATACACCTTAATCTTCCCAAAGGATGAAAAATAACACAAACAGCTTCCACTGAGCAAAATGAAACAAAACCAACATAATATCATATCAGAAATGAAAAGGCCCTGGGACGCCTGGGTGGCTCAGTCAGTTAAGTGTCCAACTTCAGCTCAGGTCATGATCTCACAGTGAGTTCAAGCCCCATGTCTGGCTCTGTGCTGATAGCTCACAGCTGGAGCCTGCTTCGGAATCTGTGTCTCCCTCGCTCTCTGCCCCTCCCCCTCCCCACTCTGCCTCACAAAAATAAATAAATGTTAAAATAAAAAAAATAAATGAAAAGGCCCTTTCCTTGGTAAATAAAAATAACCCTTGACTCAAAGGGGAAATATAAAGCAAATTTAAAGATTTTCATGAAAATAAAATGTATCAAAATGGGTGAACTATAGCTATGAAAATGCAACTAAGAAGTTTCTAACTTTTATAGTACATGGAGGTCTATCAAAATTTCTTCCTGTTGGAATCCTACCCTTCTTTTCAGATCCACCTGAAATTAATCCTTTCATTGAACACCTCTCTTTGGTCTCCAACCCAAATAGAAGCTTGCCTTATACAACAGAGAAGACATAAATAAATTGGATTTCAAAGATTTGAGTAGGCATAGGAATGTGTTTGTACATCTTAACGGATACTTTTCTATTGTTACTTATATTTTATTTATCAACTTTGATTAACCTCAATCTGACCCAAGACCTAGGCCAAATTTTACAGATCTTTAAATATATTGACCACATTGCTTTGTTAGTATATGATATTTAATAAATGTTTTAAACTAAATCAAAACTGTCTAAAAGTTACGTGTCCATTTATCCAGCTTTAATTTTCCTCATCAAGTATTTTCTTAAGGAAACTTGTACTATATACAATCACAATTATGATTTCAATACACAAACCTTTATAGACTTAAAGCTAGTGGCATGCAACTCTGCACATTCTCATTCAAGTGGAGTTTTCAGTTTTGAATGAGTATTTCTTAATTAGTCATTTTGAAAAAGCTTAATATTTTGGATAGAACCTATCTTTCTCCCAGTGTCTCTTTACGAACAATAATCATTGGTAGCAATTAAGACTTCCTAATCTTTGATGAGCATATTTTAGTTCACTTATGAGTTTCTCTCTTGCTTCTTTTATCTCTTAATAATAGACTGATAACTTTTAATGTTATATTCCTTCCCTTTTCAGAGCAGAAGCTTGGGTCAGTTCAGGTTGAATTTTCCCAAGTGCTTTGATAATCAGAATAATGCTTCTGGTGTGAACACAGAAACTACTGGTATAAATAATATGCCAGCATGCCAAAAAATAAATGGTGGCAGCATTCCAGAAAGGATTAAATCCACTGAATAGTCGTTAATAAGGTTTTTACTCAGGGGTGATTCTTCTTTCTCATTTCCTCTCTCTGTGCTAACAAGTCCAAAAACAGTTTTCCCTAATGAATTATTGAATCGGTCAAGATAAAATAATATAAATGAATATACAAAAATTTCTATTAAATGATACAATCCTAACGACTTTTACAAACTCACTTATTATGTAAAATAACTTTAGATAGCCAAAGAACACAGAAACTATAAGATGAATAAATACTTGGCTGTGACACAAGACTTCTAAAGATATATTAGTTCTGTATAAATATGGTCTTAAGGCAGGCACACTTAAGTATCTGGTGCAGCCTGCAACTGTAGAAGAAGGCAGGGGAAATGTGGTTACTTCGTGCTTCCAAGGAAGGAGTCATTTGTACAATGGAGGGGGGCTGATTTTCATACTGCACACAAATGAGTCACATGATTCACAAGCTAGACATTCATAAGGAAAAAATTTATATTGAGATACTAGTTTTCATAGATGCTTCTCAGAGCCAAGAGAAAAAATTACATTAATGTGCCTTCTTCCTTAAAAATTCAAGCATTCCCTCTTTGTTTCTCACTGCAAATATAAACTAGAGGCAAAAAAAATAGTACATTTGCAGGTAAGAAAAGTGTCACTACGAGAAAAATAAAGACCATAAGGTCATTAAGTTGCAGAAATAATTTTATAGACTCCTTTGTCTTTTCTATTACCTGTATGTATAAAAATTGTCTCCTTCATAAAGTTCTGAGTTTTTCAAGTGCCAGCTATTAGGTTTTTAAATCATTCACTCAGAAATATGCTAATATGGTACTTACACATTTTAATAAATCTTTTTTTAACCTCAAGATTATTCTTTAGGCATTACTTACTATTAAGAACTATGGGCTCTGGGGTTAGCTGCACCTGTGTTTGAATTACTTAACTGACCTGCTGTGTTATCTTGGAAAATTTAGTATTACTGCATTGAGCTTCAGTTTTAATATGTACAATGATCAAGAAAACAGTTATTTTATAATGTTGGTCTGAGAATAAAATAAGATAATAAATATAAAGGGCTTTGTTGAATGTCTAACATAATGCACCCTAAACAGAGAGTGTTGGAAGCATAATAATACCATTAACACTATCATCATTATAAAATACTGCACCTGTCACAATAGCCCCTTTAGACTTTTCTGAAACTGTTTCATAATACCCTATTGTTCTTTTCCTAACTCCTATGAAGCCTCCTGTACCGAGATTATAACCTGCAACAACAGTAATCTAGAAGAGATTACTATCCACACGTTGCAAGAAAAATTAACTTGCTCTCTTGTTTGCAGTAGTAAAATAAGTGATTTTCAAAGTTTCTGAAATCAGTAGTCTTTCAAAGTTCACCTAATAGAAGGAAATCCTGTTAAAATCTTCAAATTATAGATTAATGTTCAGTGATATAAAATAGCGATGTACAAAAGTTGTATTTAACAAATATGTGATAAATGAATGAATAAATGTAGTGAGTGCCCTAAGATATATTACTGCAAAACTTCTTCCTTCTTGCTGCATTGGATCATAAAGTCTTCCACTTTCTAGAAGTGAGTGTGGGACTAACATATTTGATATTCTAATTACTCATAGAGAGTCCTTCCCTTGCAAGTTCTAAGAAACAGAGTGGTCTGCTTCATGCCTGTTTGGTATTTTTCTGTCTTTCTCCTTAAAAATTTCTGCACTTTTGGTGACACAAACAGTCAGTGACCTTATGATGGTCTATTGTTTATTCAGCAAAGCATGAATCACTTTATTTATTTTATCACAGTCAGAAAAGTATTAAAAGCACTAAATTAAGACAGGTGTAGATTTGCTCAATTAGTGTTACAACCTTATATAAACCTCTTAATGGCTCCTGTAGTATAGCATTTTCCTTATGTTTAAGGTGAAATATTTGACAAGATGTTACTAGTGATAAATAATAAAATATTCAAGTATTAGAGGACTCTAAGGAAATGAGATATGAAGATGTGTATCTTGGCAATTGGAAGGACACTGGAATAGGCTGTCACGGTAGGGTACAAATATTTGGGGGGTATAAAGCTGATGCAGCTTTATAACAGGTGAAATAGACATATTAACTCTGTAACTGTCACGAAAATAGCTGAGGAGGAGAAAGCGAGAGAGGAGAGGAGAGAGAGGAAAAAAAGGAGGAAAGAGAAAAGAAGAAGAATGAAGAGAGAATTCAAGTGACCTTTTCCCCTCTCGTATGGTCAATGTTATCTCCCCACTTCTTAAGGATTATGAAAATAAAATTTTAGAAAATCAGTTTCTTTTCATAGCCTCTTATTTGTCATAAGTAGATATACAAATAGGTACCCACTCAAATATCACAGAGCTCAACAAAATTGTAAAAAATGAAAAGGTTAGTTTGGAGGACAAATGGGGATCTTGTTAATTTCAATAATATTTCAACTCAGTTTCGCTTTTTTTTTTAAATTGAAGGTAAGTAAGTGAAAATGTTTTCATACACAAGCAATTTACACAGGGCAAACTTCATAGTTATAGAGGAAAGGCTGACATTTCCTTTCTGTGAAAGCACCCAATATATACTCCAGTGGAAGATTTTGTGTTTTCTGTTTATACATTCAGATAATAATTTATAACAAATTATTTCCTAACAATATTTTTAAATTTATCTTTTCTTTGTCTTCCTAGAATTTTTTAATCAGAGTAAGTAGGTCTGTGTTAAGACTCTCAGAAATAGAGATGAAAAACATGGACAAATATGTCTAAAGATTCCACCAATCTCAGCAGCCAGAACAATTATATAGGTTAATGAGGTATCCAAGTTCATGGAAGTCTGATGTGAGGCATTTGACACCCATCAGTTTAATTCCTAGACTCATCAAATTTTAGCAGGAGATTAAACTGTGGCTAAAGTAGAAGTAACTGCTTACAGACTCCAAAAAGCATCATGATATTAATTAAAAACAGATCTCTGATGATCAAACCCTCAATTAAACAACTCTTTTCACTTCACTGATATTTTATTGTAAATATACAAGCAAGCCTCAAAACAAACCTGAATGATAGATTTTAACAATATGTGACCACATTATTTTTTATGTTTGTAAGCATCTCCATTTCTAGTCATTAAAATCTATACACCTGTATCTACCAGGAGGTACTCTGCTCTTCACTCAAGTTTGGATGGTGATTGACCCCAAAATATGATATGTCCTCAATCACTTTATAAGTAAACTTTACATTTTAGAAAAGTTTTGGATTTACAGCCAAGTTGCAAAGACATATGGAGAGTTCTCATTTACTCCATTGCCAGCTTGCCCTGCCATTAACATATTACATTATTATGGTACATTTATCACAAGTAATGAACCAAGAGTGGTATATTCTTAACTAAATGCCACACTTTATTTGGATTCTATTAGTTTTCTTCTAATGTCTTTTTTCTGTTTCAGTATCCAGTACAGGTTATATAACATATAACATTCAATCATCATATGACCTGAGGTTCCTCTAGACTGAGAATTTCTGATTTTCCTTGCTTTCCATGACTAACAGTTTTAAAGTGTACTGCACAGATATTTTATAGAATGTTCCTCAATTTGGGCTTGTCTGATGGTTGTCTAGTGGTTAGGAAAAAAAAATAATTTATGGTTTTAGGGAAGAAGACCAGAGTTGAAGTGCTATTCCCATTCTATTAGATAAAATCTGCATACTTCAACATGATTTAATATTGATGATGTTTTAATTTTTTTAATCTTTATTTATTTTTGAGAGAGAGAGACCCACACACAATGGGAGCAGGTGAGAAGCAGAGAGAGAGGGAGATATAGAATCTGAAGCAGGCTCCAGGCTGCTGATGTAGGACTTGAACTCACAAACTGTGAGATCATGACCTGAGTCAAAGGGAGACGCTTAACTGACTGAGCCACCCAAGTGCCCTTGAT
The DNA here is from genome assembly GCF_006229205.1 of Suricata suricatta. Taxonomy (NCBI): domain Eukaryota; kingdom Metazoa; phylum Chordata; class Mammalia; order Carnivora; family Herpestidae; genus Suricata; species Suricata suricatta. Next base: position 124,841,332 of record NC_043705.1, on the reverse strand, counting down.
GACGTTAACGTGACCACTGGCTGAGATGTGCTGGCCATGTCTCACCACTCTAAAGTTTCTGTTTTTGTTTTTTGTTTTATTTTGTATTGTTCCTATCCCTACTCCCCTCTTTGGAAGCAAATCACTAAACTCCACCCACACTTAAGGGGTTGAGAATCAATTCCACCATCTTTAGGGATGGATACCTCCATAAATAATTTGGAATTCTCCTATACTTGAGATTGTCTCTTCTACACTTTTAAATTATTCAAATATTTATTCATATCAATAGAAATTCACATGTATTTATATTATGTTTTGGGTTATAGTCCAATAGTATGCATTTTGTTGCAGCTTTGGCTTTTGGGAACTTTTCAGGTTGGTCCCTTTGACATATCTTCATGATTTTGTTTTTTATTTATTTATTTTTGAGCACTTCCCCAATCACTTTCTAAATAGTCAATTATGTTCAATAAGTAGGGATAAAATGGACTAACCAACACAGTTCTTGACACCAGAAAAGTTTAATTAAGTAGAAGCTGCTATTCCCTAAACATTACAATTAACTTAAATTTATATTTTATTTGTTTGTGTTTAGTGCCTCCAGATCTTGATATCTGAAAGTACTGAGACCTGTGGTACTGAGATATATTTTGATAATTTTTATCACATTTATGTTTTTCAGAAATAATTTTAATTTTATATATACCGAGCATGAATTTTATCAATTTTTGAATAATATAGAATGAACATTTAGGATATTTACTATGTATTTTCCAAAGCTTATTAACTATGGAAATACAAAATGTATGTTGGTTCCACAATAAGATACCTGACATATTTAAGTAAGAGTTACTTCTTAGATACAGATTTTTGTTTTCGGGACACTTGGGTGGATCATTCAGTTACGTGTTTGACTCTTGGTTTTGGCTCAGGTCATGATCTCACCGTTCTGAGTTCGAGCCCCGTATCGGGGCTGCACTGGCAGTGTGGAGCCTGCTTGGGATTCTCTCCGTCTCCCTCTTTCTCTCTGCCCTTCCCTCATGAGATCTGTGTTTCTCTCAAAATAGATAGTAAAATATTTTTTTCGACATATGGTTCAGGAAACTACCCTTCTTGGATCTACATTCTTTATATTAAATATATTTTAAAAATTATAAATACAACAATAATTTTGTTAAAACAATAGTCAATCCATCAAAGTTAAGCTGCCTTTCCATGAATAGTATGCCCAATCCAGCCCCACTCTGTAAATAGTATCACCATTACCAGTTTACTGGTCTATTTCAAGATGGTTCAATATAATTACATGCTTACATAAAAATCAAGGAAAAGCATACTACTTTTTCTTTTTTTAATTTTAGACAATTTCTCAGTGACTCACTCTTCCCATCTTTGTAATGGGGTATAACAATATTTCTGCTTTGTAAGTTTTGGGGATAATTATTCCTGTTAGAATATTTTTTCCTTAGGCCAATGTCTGGCATACAGGAGATATACAGAAATTTTTGAAATATACCAAGAATATTTTTATAAATATACATAAAATTTTCTAATATATTTAACCATAGTGTTAGATTCCATAGAATATACATCCGTGTGTGCTTTTTTAATTTTTTAAATGTTTTATTTATTTTTGAGAGAGAGAGACAGTATGAGCAAGGGAGGGTCAGAGAGAGAGCGAGACACAGAATTCGAAGACAGGCCCCAGGCTCTGAGCTCGCTGGCAGCACAGAGTCCCATGGGGACTTGAACCACAAACCGAGGGATCATGACCTGAGCCGAAGTTGGATGCTTAACCGACTGAGCCACCCAGGTGCTCCTATCTGTGTGGTTTAATCAAATAATCCTTATAGATGCATTTTTACATTTGTTTAATTATTATTATATTTTTATGTATTTATTTTTTACTATTTAAAATGTCTCTGTCATCATTGTTCTTGTGAAAGTTGTTCTGAACATTCTTGTTGAAGTGTTGGGATGCAAATATGTGGAATTTTGATAGGAATTATTAAATAGCCCTCTAACATGCCTTAAAGTATTTATATTCCAATGTTTATATCAAATGTTACATTGGATATATTATTTCAATTTTTTGTTATATTGATTGGTAAATAGAGCGTTTTTTATTTTAGTTGTGGTTTCCTTGATTTCCATTAAAACTAAACATGTTTTCATCTGTTACTAAATATTAGAATTTCCTATTCAGTAAATTGTCAGTTCTGAATCTTTACTTTCTATTCAGCTATTTGTCTTTCTCTTTTTAACTTGTTATAAATATTTGAAATATTCCCTATCAATCTCTTGTTTATCCAACTTTTTAAATAATGTATCTTTCAGGATCAGAAGTTCACGATACATCGATGTAATCTGTCTTTTGCTTTGCCTTTCATATTGTGTCTAATATGACATTTGCTAATGTCAAAAAATTATTTTCCCTTATTTTCGTATAATTAAGTATTTTTATCTATTTCATCTTAAATTTACCAGGAACTTAATATACTTTGGTGAATAGTATTGTATAAATTTCTATTTGTTTTTTTTTTCAAATAGCCAATGATCTCACAGCCATTTATTAACCTGACTATTCTTTCTCCAATGCCTTAAAATGCCAGTTACAGTTAATTCTCACACTGAATTTCTACTTAGCCTACTATTTGTTTTACAAGTTTTACAAAATTATTTTGGCAATCTAATTATTTTTCTTCCTTTCATTGAGCTTTAGAACCAGTTCATCTGGTTACATGAAAACACTGCACCAATTTCTTAAGAGCATTGCATTAAATCTGTGTATAAATTAAGGTAGAAATGACAAATAATACTGAAGATTTGTATACAGAAACATATGTTTCTCTATTCAAGAGGAGTTTCTACTCTTAGGAAAGTTTTATATTTCTCTTTGTATGGGCATTGCTTATTCTGATTAGTTCTAATCAAATTTATTTTATAATTTTGTGACAATTTGAGATGACAACTTCTTTCTCCTTTAAATTGATTTTTGCTGCTGCATAACAAACTTTTTAATTTTTATGTTAATCTTATATCTGCTCATATTGTTAAATTCTTTGATTTTAATGTTTCTTAATTTTATTGCATTTTGTAGATCAATTATATTTTCTGCATATAATAAAAGATTGTGTTTATACACAACTAGTGTTTATACTTTTATTTCTCTTCCATACTGTTTTTTTAAACTATAAATCTAATGGCATTTTAATTGAATATTATTAATAATGGCAGTCATCTTGCCTATGTTCCTTTATTGGATTGCTTGTAATTTTTTTTCCTGAGTAAGAGTTTTGCTGAAAAATCTCTCTTCTCTTTCTCAAGCAAATGCAAACACTTACCAGATGGATGTTGCATTTTCACAAATATATTTGGATTTTCAATTGGGATAAATACATATTCTCTTTAATATATTTATGAATATTTCACTTCAATATTATTTTTAATGTTGAATCATTTTGGTAGCACAAGGCATAAGTGGGAAACTCACTTGGATCTAACACAGTATCATTTCAATACACTATTACACTTAGTTAAATAATGTTTTATTTAAGATGTACACCTCCAGATGGATATATGAGATTAACTTTGGTTACAGGATTTATTTTGTTGTTTGTTTGCTTGTTTATTTAAACTTAGCCTGTGTATCTTCCTTTATCTTTGTAAAAGGTACTGCCCTTACCTAGTTTTGATTGTGGAGATATTAATCTCATTAAATACACTGAATAGCTTTCATCATCAGTTTACGATCTATAATATTTTATGCAATTTGGAAATTATCTGTTCCCCATATTTAGACATGAAACTCTTGTAGAAACATGTGGTACTGGTGTCTAATGTAAGTGTAAATCTGTGACTTCCTTCTTATACTGTAATGAATTCTCCAATTTTGAGGGGCGAATGTTTAGAATTTTTATATTAAAGTTAAGAATGGAATAGTGATAGCTTGTGTCTTTTTCTAATTTGAAACTCTTCTTGTTAAACCCACTGTGTGGGTTTTAAAGCCTGAATCCAGCCGAAGCTGGGTGCAGGAGAGGAGGGATGAGAGACAAGAGCTTTAATTTGATGAAGGTTGAATTCTGAATTTCTCTAAATTATGGCTATTGGGTAATACCTGAGAAGGTCCAAACATAAATGATGACATCTGTGTATGCTTTTATCTAATCTAGGGGTAAGAAAGAGTAATCCAACAAGCAAAGTTGAAGTGTAAATAAAAACAAATAAGCAGAATTGCTTTCTGCTCACTCCCAACAGACTCCAGCTTACTCCAGAAACCATTTCCACTAGTGAGCAGTACTATTAACATCTTAAGGATACAACTCTTACCACAGTAAGCAAACATTTATAAATTATTATGAAGTTCATTTTATCTCCCCATTGCTTAGCCCTTCCCTATTTAAGAATAGTACCATTTCTCTACCACCATATCACTACTGAAGTATTTTTTTTCTAAAACGAAAGAAGCTTTCAAAATTAATTCAAACTTCTGTCTGTAATGAAACAGATAGTTATTTTTGATTGACACTTGAAGTCTAAAAATGACTGCTATTCTCACCCTGAGCTCAAATTCTATTCTTCAACAATCCAGAAAATACAATCACTCTACAGTTATATTCCCGGTATCTACTGCTACAACCTGCTATACAGTAGGTACTCAATAATGTTTAACATATGTATTTCTCACACACCCATACTCATGGAAGTGTATATACACACAGAAGATAATGATCCATATTAACCTTTTCAGACCTCATGTACTATTATATCCTAAATCATATTTAAGTTAAACTGTCTTATTTCTATACATCCTACCCTAATTCACCCAGTCTATAAGCAGAGACTTTATCTTATTATCTTTATTATTATCTTTGTTATATTGATTTGCAAACACAAAATTTAGGTAAATTAGAAAAAAAGCAGTTATGTAGAGGTATTGAGACATGATTTAATTTTTTTAATGTTTATTTATGTTAAAAAGAGAGAGAGAGAGATGCCAGTGTGTGTGTGAGCGGGGGAGGGGCAGAGGGACAGAATATCTGAAGTAGGCTCTGTGCTGACAGCAGAGATCCCAATGCCAGGTTCAAACTCATGAACCAAACTGTGAGATCATGACCTTAGCCAGAGTCAGATTGGTCAACCAACTCAGGCACCCAGCTGCCCCCGAGACATGATTTTAAACAGCAGAGATGGAACTTTGATACAATATTTTCCCCCTTCAGAAACCCAGCATCTTTTTGCCCATGAGAACATGAGGAAATCAGGGTAATTCAGCAACTTGGTAAGAAATACTTGTAGACTGTTTCTGATGACTTTATTGAAGTTCTACTACCAAGGATAAAACATCCAAGGTGCTGTAATATATTTTGATTGTGTTTTTTATACACTGATTCTTTAGTCTCTTCATCATATTTGACACCTCTATGGTCCTAAAGGCAAGGATGACTGCTTATATTTCAGTACACTGAATTTCTTATCTTGTAGTGTTTCTGGAGAAAAGTAGAAAAGTAGAGGCTCCCTTAGTTTTTGTTTGTTTGTTTGTTTGTTTGTTTGTTTTACACCCTTGTTGCCAAGCTTTGTCTGTGTTGCTAATGAAGCTAATAGAATTCTGATGTAAGCAGTAACCTGTAGAGAAATGTTTGACATAAGGTAAAAACATGAACACAGATCCAAACTCTGAGCCATATGAATTCCACAGAAAGGATTTGAGAATGTTGAGCAACACAATCCCCCCTCCATCACCCCTGCCTCAGTGTGGGGAAAATGTATTGTTTTTGAATTTCCAGGGAAATACTTTCTACCAACTCTCAGAAGCTATGTCTCTACCATTCAGCTCAGAGTGGAGTATAAATGATTAACAATGAAAAACAAAAACAAAACGAAACAAAACAAACACTTGAGCTGACTCCAGTTATGTCAAGTTTTGAAGGAAGACATGACTCCAAACAAACAGGTGATTGGAGGTAGTCATGGATATAGAACAGTTCTCTCAAAACAGCTTGGTTTCCTTTTGATTTTTGTATGATAATGGATACACATGCTTACCAAGGGCAAAGTTTTAAATGAATAATAAATGTTAAAAAATAAAAATAACAGAGTATATTTAGGGCAGAATTCAGGAGACTTTGCTATTTGAAAAAAATGTAATAAAAATATCTAATATATATGTGGCCAATGACCAGCAAATGACTTACATTATTGCACAAGACTTATCCTTAAACTAAATTTTGTATGAAGATTTTTATATTCTCCAATATATCCTATGTGGTCAACTATCCTTTATGTCAATACTAACGGTATCAATTTGATCATATTCTGAAAGGAAGTACAGAGGCATAAAAGGATATATTAGCTCCTACAAATTGCCTCAACTTAAAAAAACATCATAAACAATGTCTTTTTCCTGGAACATGAAACAAGCTTTGAAAATTAGTTAAAAGGAAGCTAGAACTAAATTGACTTTCAAAGCAAAGACACCCTAATATGAATTCTGATGACCTAAGTCTCTGTCTCTGTCTCTGTCTCTCTCTCTCTCTCTTTTTCTTTTTTCTCCTGCACATATTTAACTAGTGGACTAAATAGAGAGTATGAGTAATTTCTCCTAATACAATACAAATAATGCTGAAATTGTTTTTTAAATAATTTCTATTTTTATTGGCTACTTAAATCCAAGTAATTTTAAGGGTATGCAATCTTTGCAAATGAATGATGATTCACCTTATAAAAGCTTTCATCAGATCTCTGGATTTGGGGATGCAGATATATGAATAGAGTCCAAGTTCAGTGAATGCTAATCTCAGCCATGCTGGTGATTTATAGTGTGGATCTGGGCAAACTGCTTCACATCTCAGTTTTCCCATCTACTAAAAGGAAACAATAAAAGCACTTCTCCTGAAGGAATTGGGTGTGGTTCAACTAATCAAATATGTTAAGGTGTTAGGTAAACACATTTTCATAAATTACATTCAGATTTAGAAAAGTTCAAGTGATTTTTTTAAAGCTTGCCTTTAATAAATCAACATTTTTGTTCATTCAGGATTCATCAGAAATATACACTTAGTAAGGCCTTAAACAAAAGCTGCTATACCCACACAGTTATGGTGATGTGATCATTTACAAAGGTGGGGGAGCAAGAATACACAATGGGAAAGACTAGTCCCTTCAATAAATGGTGTTAGGAAAACTGGATATCTGCATGCAAAAGAATGAAATTGGACCTTTACACTGTGCCATACACAAAAATCAACTCAAAGTAGATTAATGACTTAAATGTATAACCTGAAATTGTAAAACTCCTAGAAGAAAACATAGGGAAAAAGCTTCTTTGTCTTGGCAATGATTGCTTGGATATGAACCAAAGCACAGGCAACAAAAGCAAAAATAGACAAATGGGACTACATCAAACTAAAATGCTTCTACACAGCAAAGCCGACTGTCAACAGAGTGTAAATCTAACTTATGGAATGGGAAACAATACTTGCACATCACATATCTCAAAAGGCTGACTATCCACGTGGAATGATGTTCAATATCAGCAATCATCAGGGAAATACAAATCAAAACCACAATGAGATATCTCCTTAGACCTGTCAGAATGGCTAAAATAAAAAAAGACAAGAAATATGGCAAGGATGTGGCATAAAAGGAACTCTTCCTCATGCACCATTGGCGGGAATATAAACTGGCACAGCCACTGTGGAAAACAGTAGAGTTTTCTCCAAAAATTAAGAAACTAAAACACAATATGACCTAATCATTCTAGAACTGAGTATTTACCCAAAGAAAAGGAAAACACTAATTAACACCTCTGTGTTAAATGCAGGATTTCTTACAATAGCCAAGACACAGAGGCAACCTATGTGTCCATTGATCAGATGAATAGATAAAGAAGAAGAGGTATATTTATATACCATGGAACATTATGCAACCGTGAAAAGGATAAGATCATGTCATATGTGACAACATGAATGAACCCAGAAGATATCATGCTAAGTAAAATAAGTCAGACTGAAAAAAACAAATGCCATATGATTTCCCATATGTGGACTACAAGCACCAAAAACAAATGAACATCAAACAAAAAGCAGAATCAGACCCAAATACACAAAAAACAAACTAGTGGTTACCAGAGGGGAGGAAGCTAGAGGGGTGAGCAAAACGAATAAAGAAGAGTAGGAGATACAGGCTGCCAATTATGGAATGAGTAAATAACAGGTATGAAAGTTACAGTATATAAGGAATATTGTTAATGACATTGTAATAGCATTGCATGGTGACAGATGGTAGCTATGCTTGTGTTGGTCATAGCATAATATGTAGAGAAGTTAAATCACTATGCTGCACACCTGATACAACTATACTCAACAAATTTATATATATATATATATATATATATATACACATATATATACAGGACTAGAGATGGAGGATAGAAAGAGGGAAAAGGTAGAAAGAAGAAAACGCAGGAGGGAGGCCTGGGTGGCTCAGTTGGTTGGGTGTCCAATTTTGGTTCAGGTCATGATCTCACAGTTCATGAGTCCAAGCCCCACATTGAGCTCCCTGCTGTGGGACCTCTGCTTCTCTCTCTCTGCCCCTCCCTCACTTGAATTCTCTCCCCCCTCCTCTCAAAAAGAAATAAAACATTAATACTAAAAAAAATGCAGGAGATGGAGAATATGGAATTGTTCTAGGCAACCATTATAATTTATTAAATTTCAGTTATAGGAATTTCAAGAATTATAGCTGACCACTATAGACACTTAACTCTTGTGTTTTAAATGCTGAATAAAAAAATTAACCTTAAAAATGGCTTAATATTCAAAATATATAAGGAATTCCTAGAACTCAATAGCAAAAAAGAAAATAACCTAATTAAAAAATGGACAAAATATCTGAATAGATATTTCTCCAAGAAGACATACAATTGGGCAACAAGTATATGAAAAGATGCTCAATATCACTAGGCGTCAGGGAAATGCAAATCAAAACCAGACTGACATACCACTTCACACCTCTTAGGATGGCTAAAATAAAAAACACAAGATATAACAAATGTTCTCAAGGATATAGAGAACAAAGAACCCTTGCACACTGTTGGTGAGAGCAAGAATTTGTACACTCACTACGGAAAACTAACAGAGAGTAGAGGATTAAGGTTCCTCAAAATATTAGAAAGAGAGCTGCCATATGATCCAGCAATTATATATTTATCCAACAAAATTGAAATTGAGATCCCAAAGTGATATTAACACTCATATGTACATTGCAGCCCTATTCACAATGATCAAGAGCTGGAAAAAAACACCTAAATATCTATTAATAGATGAATGTATAAATAAAATGCGGCATATACTACAATAGAATATAATTCAGCTTTTTAAAAGAGGAAAAATTGCCATTTATTATAACATGGATGAACATAGAGGATGTTACAGTAACTGAAGACATAACAAAAGAACAAATACTGCATCATCCCACTTACAGCAGGAACCTAACATAGTCAAGCTCATAGAAGCAGAGAGTCCAGTGGTGTTTATCAGGGCCCCAAAGAGGAAGAATTTGGAGACGTTAGGGATCTAGTTTTTGTTATACAAGATAACTTATGTCCCAGAGCTCTACAGTACAGCATAGTGCATGTAGGTAACAATACTGTATATTTAAAGATTTGTTAATGGGTAGATCTTTTGCTATAGATTCTTATCACACACACACACACACACACACACACACACACACACACACAGAGGAAAGTTTTAGCAGGGGTGGCTAAGTTCATGGCATTGTTTATAGGAATTATTTCACTGGTATACACTTATCTTCAAACTCCTCTATATGTATACATTAAAAATGTACAAGTTTTTTGTATGTCAATCATGCCTCAAAAAAAAAAAAAGATACAAGCTACACATTAGTCCCCTGAAGATATATCCATACACATATCTATGCTTGTTTGTTGAATGCCAAGCTGAGAGCTGTTATTGACCCAGAAGGGTTAAACTTTAGTGCAGGATGCCAAGCAATTAGATAAGTGACATCAGATCATCATTTATACTCCTGTGCAGTCATGAATGATAAGGTCAGCTAAAACAAGGACAAATGAATGAAAACCAGCAGTTCATAGAAGCCCCTGCACAGCATAGCACCTGAAAAAGTTAACATAAACACCAGTCTAGCACAGGATTTCAACAGAATTTTGAAACAATTATTGGCTGTTTTTTTTTCTAGCAGCAGTCAGTACTAATAAGACAATTCCCGAGCCAAGTCAATAAACTCACAATGTTTGGAAAATGTTACTTTCCCATATGTGCCCTTTCAGGAAAGGAAATTACAGTAACAGCTATCTTTATCAGAACAGTGTAAACATGTCCCATAGAGAATATGCTATTTCACAGTGACTTACACTGTTAGTGGGTATTCCATGCAAGTAACAAGCATGATTTTCTAATTCCTTGTTGAGGATCTATGATTTTCTCTATTTTATTTTCATTTAACGTTTCAAATAACTAAATATTTATATGGCTAATTAAAAAAATTATTGAAACACTGTAATCCACTCTGTTTTAACTTGTCTCTGCTTCATATTTAAATGAGAAATGTCTATATACTGAAAACATAGCAAATTACATTTTTAATGGGGAAAGGGGGAGAGAGCGTGAGCAGGGGAGGGGCAGAGAGAGAGAGGGAAAGAGAGAATCCCAAGCAGGCTCTTTTCTGTCAGCGCAGAGCCCAATGCAGGGCTCTGACATCCATAATATCATGGCTTAGCTGAAATCAAGAGTCAGACACTTCACCCACTGAGCCACCAAGGCGTCCTGAAACTCCACTTCTTGATGGAAGGATCCGTAACGTCACATTGCAAGGACCATGCACAAGTGTAAGAGGAAGAATTCAGGCCACTTTTACCATCAGTTGATCACAATGTCTAAATTTCAAATAAGGAAAGTGCAAGAAGTGTAGAAGTTTGAAAAATGTCAGTAATAAAAGTTTTCAACTACAACCTGAATATTCTGATTTTAAGTCTAAAAATATTAACATCTCTATATCTGTAAGGATTTTCAGTATGTCCTCAAAAATACTTTAAATTAAACCCAGTAACAGTTGCCAAAATAGAATAAAATATGATCCCATATTAAATTACTGGTAGCACCATAGTGTGAGATGAGATTAAAACTAAAAAACTCCATCAGAATAAGCACCATATAGGCTGCTAGACGAGTCGAAAGTTTACACAATACAGGGACTTCAGAACAAACAATCTCAGGATCAGCAGTGTCCTACTGCTAGAATACAATTATAATAATTTTTACTTCATTAATCTGTATACCTAATTATTCTCACAAAATATACCAGCAGTTTCAACCCACTTCTTGTAAATATTTATCTTAAAGTAATAGTTTGTTTTTCCTTGCAAGTTCATTACTCCCATTAAGCATACATTAACTGACAAAAAAGTGTAAAATAAATTGAATAAAGCATAATTGGTTCTAATCAAGTAAAAAACAAATCATATCTTAGAGCAAATCTAGCTATTTATTTATAAATAAATAAATTTATTTATTTAGTAAAATTCCACAAGATGTGGTAGTCTCTACTACTTGATTGAAAATTACACATCCTGTAGAAAACCCAGGTATATTTCCACTAGAAGTATTAGTGAGTGATCCTAGGGAGAAAGGTAAACGGTAAACAGGATATAGAACTTTATTTTGCAGATGTTTGGCATTAATACACATTTTCCAGAAGCTATAAAGTTAAGTGTCATGAAAAAAGGTGGTCATCTATTACCACATAACAAAGCACTCAAATAGTTACTTATTTAAATAGCTATCTATTTGGATCGCAATTCATGGTTTGGGAATTTAGCTAAACTCAACAAGGATGTTCTGCTCACGGGTGGGATCTCTTATAATTTGTTGTTAGCTACGGCTCACCTGCTGGTTGTCTTTCAGACAACTCTCTCAGATTTATGTGGAACCTCAACTCTGGTTCACTCTCATCTCCTAGTTTGGGCTTATTCACATGAAAGGCAGGGGAGCAAACAAGTAATAATAATAGTAAGTGGAACTGTGCGTGCATGGTCTTACAAGGCTTTGGTTTGGAATCAGGACCCATAATTACTAGCTCAATGTATTGGCCAAAGGAAGTCACAAAGCCAGTCCAGATAGAGAATCGAAAAAGAGAGTCCCCCTGAGAAGAGTTTCAGGCACATTACAAAACATACTGATAGAGATAGAGGAATGTTTGTGGCCAGTTTTCCGAACAATCTTCTACAAAACAAGAGCTCACAGTTTTTGACTCTCATGATAGAGGATGGTGAGATGGGGGTGTAATGGCATCTAGTAGATAGAGGCCAGTGATGCTTCTAAACACTTTACAATACACAGGACAGTCCCTTACAACAAATAATTATCCAACCCCAAATATCAATAGTACAGAGGTTGAGAAACCCTGATATAGGGAGCATGATTCCAAATTAATCTATTCTCATAGATTCTACAAGACAACCTAGGAATACATTATTTTAATTAATTAATTTTTGATACTCATAGATTTGAATAGCACACATATATTGCATTAACTCTGTTTTCATTGATTTAATTTTTCTGCTGCTATATTTCAAACCTACTTAGATTTCTTACAAGTTCTTTTCCAGATTTTCTTATAGGTAGGCATATTTTGATTAATTGCTAATAATTTATTTTTCATCTGTCTTCCTTTTCTCAAAATTATAATAAAAAATGTTTCTAGGTTCCTATTTACTCTTCAAGATTAAAATAGGCCTTAATAATACTCATAATATTTTATTAATCTGTTTTTGTTCAATTTATTCAAATTGATTCTAGATATTTAACTTTGACATTCTAAATAATAAGTTTATACATAAGCAACTTTATATATAGTTATCTTAAAATGTATTTTTGCTTAAGATAAGTTATATGTCAGATTGTAAGTTAAAGCATAAAAACATTTTTATGATGCTTGAAAAACACTCAATTTGATTTCCATTGAGTTTAAAGACCTCATCTCCACCAATACGTGTATATATACTTTATTCCAAATTTTACAGCATTGAATATTATTATATTTTTAATTTTCTCTCTCCTGCAAAAATCTATCATGTAGTTACCTAAATTGCAAGTCTCTAACCATTAGTATATTTGGATATTTTTTCTTATATCTCATTATAGCTAAGGGACTTTGGCAAATTACTTAACCTTGATGAACCCATCATATATTGATAAAAAGAATACATACTTCAGAGTAAGTAAAAAAAACTACATGTACTTAGCCCAGTTCTTGAAAAATAGTGTTCAATAAATGTTGACTAACACTACTTAATAACGTTTTAAAATAATTTTCTCTTGTGCATTTTTTCCTTAGTCTTTACCCATTTATTTATAAAGGGCCTAATGTTCTTTTATCAATCTATAAGAATATTCTAGTATATTTAAGCTATTAACTCATTTTTTCATAATTACTCTAAGATATCCATTTTTTCAGATTTCTTTCTATATATGAAATCTTCTGGAAAGTATAATCATATTATTTTCATCAATGAATGCCAAACTTAGAGCAGAAGTCACAGGGCAAAACACACACCACTATGATGAAATGGTAATTTTATAAATGCTTATATTTCATAAGAGAATCTCCAGAATTTCATTTTTTAAATTTTTTAACGTTTATTTTTGAGAGAGAGAAGCATGAGTGGGGAGGGTCAGAGAGAGGGAGACACTGAACCTGAAATAGGCTCCAGGCTCCGAGCTGTCAGCACAGAGCCTATCTGGGGCTTGAACTCAGGAACCACAAGATCACAACCCGATCTGAAGTTGGATGCTCAACCGACTGAGCCACTCCAGCACCCCCAGAATTCCATTTCAGTATATGGTCTTATCCTATTCACTATTTCAATCAATGGTATAGATACCATACTGATTAACTTTGGGTTTGACATGAAACTAGGAAGTTAGATCTAATTTAAAAATTAGGTTTTGGATACAAAATGATCTTGACAAGCAAGAATCATGTGCCAAATAAAATTCAATTCAACAAGGATTTATTGAATATCAGGAATGTGCAAGATACTGTGTTTAGCATAGAAAGCTATTTGTACTGAACTCTAAATAAACCAGATACACATTATGAAACAATAATTCCATCCATGTCTATATGCATACCAAACATAAATTAATTAGCTTAAAGTAACATTCTTTCAGGTTGAACTATACAAACTATACTTACCCAGGAAGGAATGATTCGGAGTCCCATTTTCTATAGCAGGGTTTCTCAACCTTGGCACTATTGACACTTGGACTGGATAATTCCTTGAGTGCCTCCACTATAGGCTGTAGAATTTAAGCTGCATCTCTATCTTCTAGATACCAGTACCACCCTTCAATGTGTCAACCCCAAAACCTTTCCAGACATTGCCAGATGTCCCCTGAAGAGTTAAATGACCCTATTTGAGAACCAAAGGGATATAAACTCAACAGCCCAGAGATATGTTCTTTAGATTACTCCTTTCTGCTGGTGGATGCCGCCGAGTAAGCATCGTTAAAGTCTCTCCCTCCACCGCCGTCATGTCTAAGTCAGAGTCTCCCGAAGAGCCTGAACAGCTGCAGAAGTTTTTCATCCAAGGTTTGAGCTTTGAAACAACTGATGAGAATCTGAGGAGCCATTTTGAGCAATGGGGAACAGTTAACAGACTATGTGGGGATGAGAGATCCAAACACCAAGCGCTCCAGAGACTCTGGGTTTGTCGTGTATGCCCCTGTGGAGGAGATGGATGCAGCCATGAAATCAAGGCCACACAAGGTGAATGGAAGAGTTGTGGAACCAAAGAGAGGAGAATAATCTCAAGAGAAGATTCTCGAAAACCTGGTGCCCACTTAACTGTGAAAAATATTTTTGTCTGTGGCACTAAAAAAGACACTGAAGAACATCATCTAAGAGATTATTTTGAACAGTATGGGCAAACATGATTGAAATCATGAATGACTGAGGCAGTGGCAAAAAGAGAGGCTATGCTTTTGTAACATTAGATGACCATAATTCTGTAGACAAGATTGTCATTCAAAAATACAATACTGTGAATGGTCACAATTGTGAAGTCAGGAAGGCTCTAAGCAAGAGATAGCTAGTGCTTCCTCGAGCCAAAGAGGTCAAAGTGGTTCTGGAAACTTCGGTGGTGGTTTTGGTAGGAATGACAACTTTGGTCATGGGAACTTCAGTGGGCAAGGTAGCTTTGGTGGCAGTCGAGGTGGTGGTGGATATGGTGGCAGTGGGGATGGCTATAACGGATTTGGTAATGACAAGCAGCTTTGGAGGTGGTGGAAGCTATAATGATTTTGGCAATTACAAACATCCATCTTCAAATTTTGGACCCATGAAAGGAGGGAATTTTGGAGGAGGAAGCTCTGGCCCCCATGGTAGTGGAGGCCGACACTTTGCCAAACCCCAAACCCAAGGCGGCTCTGGCGGTTCCAGCAGCAGCAGTAGCCATGGCAGTGGCAGCGGGTTTTAATTACTGGCAGGAAACAATGCTTAGTGGGAGAGGAGAGCTGGAGAAGCGACGGAAAAGCTATAGGTTACAGCAGATTTGTGAACTCAGCCAAGCTCGGTGGTTGCAGGGCCTTGCTGCTACAAAGAAGACATGTTTTAGGCAATACTCATGTGTATGGGCAAAAACCTCCAGGACTGTATTTGTGATTAATTGTGTTAGCAGGCTATTTTAGCTTCTGTTCTGTGGAAGGTGTAAGTCATTCCAACAAAGGGTTTTAATGTAGTATTTTTTGCACCCATGCTGTTAATTGCTAAATGTAATGGTGTGATCATGATGCTGAATAAATGTGTCTTTTTAAAAAATAAATACTACAACAGCTCACTTTGATATTGCTCTTTGAAACAGTCAAAGAAGGAAACCTTTCTTCATCATTGTTCTGTTAATGGGCTTGTCTATAAAAGAAAAGCTTCCCAAGCTGCTTAAAATCTTAAAACACTTCTTTTTAAGTTATTTTTTAAATTGTTAGTTATTTATTCTGAGAGAGAGACAGAGAGTGAGTTGGGGAGGGGCAGAGAAATCAGGAGACAGAGAACCCCAAGCAGGCTCTGCACTGTCAGTGAGGAGCCCAACATGGGACTCAAACTCATGAACCATGAGATCACATCCCAGAATCTCAAACACCTTTACATGAAACTACTATCACATGTTAGTTAATCCACAATCACCTCCTGTGTTCCTACTAAATAACTGGCTAGACACAGAAGCCTCTTTGCCTCAAGGGCTTTAGACTCAGAGAATAGTTATTAAACAATAACTTCTAAACACATATCTAATCGACTTCAATTGCGCCAAAGCGTTCTTTCTGAGGAGTGTCCTCCACTATGAAAATATATAACAGAAGACTTCAGCCTAAACTGTGGATTTAGGAGAGGATTTCTAGAGAGAAAATAGTATTCAAGTTATGACTTGAAAGAACGGTTAAGTTTGGGGCTTCTGGGTGGCTCAGTTGGTTAAGCATCTGACTCTTAATTTTGACTCAGTTCGTGATGTCACAGACAGTGAGATGGAGTCCTGCATTGGGCTCTGCATTGACAGCACGGAGCCTGCTTGGATTCTCTCTTTCTCTCTTTCTCTGCCCCTTCCCTGCTCGTACTCTGTCTCAAAATAAATAAATTAACTTAAAAAAGGAAGGAAGGAAGGAAGGAAGGAAGGAAGGAAGGAAGGAAGGAAGGAAGGAAGGAAGGAAGGAAGGAAGAAAGGAAGAAAGGAAGGAAGGAAGGAAAGAAAAGAACAGTTAAGTTTCAAATTATGGAGTGGAGACCTGCATTCCAGACAGAGGAAACCACATTCATGACAGTCCAAGATGGATCTCAGAAAAACCCAAGTGGCTCAAATACAGTGAGGGAGGCCAAGAAGTAGGGCAAGAGGATTGCAGATCATGCTGGAATTTTTGAGGGCATGTTGGGATTTCAGATTATAAAACAATTAAAAACCATTAAAGGGTTTTACGGAGAGAAGAGATATGATCATATTTTCTTCAAACAATGACTCGGACAGCTGTGTTTCTGAAGCCCTGGAAGGTAAGTAAAAACTATAGGTGGAAAAGGAAACAATTTCCTGCCCCCTCAATCCCATCTTCTGTGATCCTGTACTTGCTGGAGCGATCACTACACTGGGCCAAAATCCCCATAGGCAGCATACTTTGATGATGTAAGCGGTTTTTAAAATGGCCTATGTTTTAAGAAGTCTTTGTGATCTCAACAAAAATGTTTCTTCTGATTTTAAAATGTTCCTTTTTTTCCTTTATAATAATTAATAAGCTTGTAAGAAGTTGTAAAGCCAACACTGACCTATTTTAATGGTGTTGAAATTGGTCATTCTGTTCTAAAGGGACATCTGACATCATTGCTTAAAAACACTTTTTTTTGCTTAAATTATCACATATCAAAAGGACTTTGGTTGTAAGTCCATGGAATTTTATCTCTGTAAAATTGCATCTGATTATGCTTTTGTCAATACAAATTTGAGAGCAAATAAGTAAACATTCAGCAATATTAGTAAATGTCCTTCTATTTCTCCTTGCTACTATAAATTAAATTAAATAACATTCACATATGAATGTACATATAATTTTATGTGTGTACATATATGCATATTTCTATACATGCTGTAATTTTTACATACCTCATATGAAATCATGTATTATATATTTGTGTATTGTATTTCTATATAAAGTGTCTTCATTAAAACTTCTTTCAGGAAGACTTATGTGCTTACATGTTCTAGTTGAGCAAAAATTTCTCACTTTTTGACTCAGAATGTAAAACCAAATGAGTATTACTGCAAACGTCAATGATAAAGTCCCTCGACTTGAAATCTCATTCATCTTTTTTATAAGTTTGTTTGTTTATTTATTTTGAGACAGAGAGAGAGAAAAAGAGAGAGAGAGAGAAAGAGAGAGAGTGCACAAGCAGGGAAGGGACAGAGAAAGAAAATGCCAAGAAGGCCTCATGCTGTGAGCACAAGGGTTGGTGGGAGAGTCTTGAACCCAGGAACTGTAAGATCATGACCTGAGCCGAAATCAGGAGGCAGATGTTTAACTGACTGAGCCACCCAGGTTTCCCTCATTTACCTTTGCATCATAATTGGCCTTTCCACAATAGCGTCATCAGAATTCCCGGGCTTAGTCTCAATCAAATATTCCTGTTTGAAATAATCATCATTTGCCCAAAATGAAGAGTTTCAACTGGGCATTATGATTTGCTGTCCCACCAAAATTACAGAGGCCTTACCTCATTAAAATAATATATACAAACAGCAGACTATTCATCAACTTTTGAACTTTTGTGTTACTATTGGGAAGAGGTCTAGGGTGTTGTCCTCACAGACAAGAGAGTAAATCCCTCAGTCTCACCACTTCTGAATCATGAAACAATGGAAAAATTTATCCTCAGTTTTTCACCTTTAAAATAGGATTGTCTTAGTGTATATAGTTCTCATGAGGAAGTGAATGTGCTCAAAAGGAACGTGATCATGAGGAAGTGAACGTGATTACACAATCAAAATTAATTTTCTTCCTCTTATAGATGGAAATTCTATTTGTAGCATCATTTGGCTAGCCAAATGTCTGGACATTTACAGAATAAAATGTAAGAAGATGGAAACATTCCATTTGGAAAACTAATTAAAGGGTGCCAACAAGTATTTATTATCCAACTTACTTCAGTGTTTTAATTTCCGTCAATCCAGGAATAAAATACCCCAGTAACATGATAAATAAGTAGAAGCAGGTTGTACCCATACTTTGAAGCGATGAAAGGTTTTTCTGACATCATATCCCACTTTGAGGTATGCAGCCCCATCCAACCAGAGACATCATCCGGACACCTGCATTGTCACTCGGGCAGTCCTGTCTGTTCCTCATGCTTGACCTTCTGTATCTGTCTTTGGATCTTCATTGTACTCACCATGACTAAATATCCAAACTCCTGACACTGCTTTGCCTCTCTTCTCTGCTCCTTCCAACTGAGATTCCACACTGCAGCCAGATCTTTGTAACACATACCTAATGATGCCATGTGTCCTGCCCCACATTACTCACAAGCCCCTCAGCCAGGTAGCCAAGTCCTTTCATCATCTGATCCCTGCCTCTTCTTTCAACTTCACCTTTCTGCCATCTCATAATCTTGGAAATGTGTGTGCTTACAATTCTTAACAAAGGTGAGGCATTCACTACCTGATTTCACAGAACTGGACCTATTCTTCAAATCCAGAATGTCCTGGCTTGTTTGTCTGATTGATCTTCAATATGCTATCCAGGTACCAGCATCTGCCTAAAAGTTTCTTTGATCTGCACTCTCATAGATTCATTACTTATTATTCTGAATTCTTCCTTTCCTTTAAATACAATACATTTTTGTATTAGTTTGTGCATCTAAAATCTAGTCTATTGAGGGAAGGAACATTATTTTATTCAGAGCAGGACCTTTTGATACAACTGTATTTACTGTGGGAGTCACGTGGATAGAGCCATTCTGTACAGTCAGAGACTGAAATGTCTCTGTCAAATGGTAATATATTTGACTTCATGATTCTTCCTTCCTTGATACATAATACTTTCTATTTGATAAAATAGTACATTGCCATTATATTTTTAAATAAATCATACTTGTAAGAAAATAAACATGAAGGTATAATTTTAAGTTTGTTAGAATTGGGATCATGCTGCCCCTTATGGCATGCAACTCATCTCCTTCTGTGCTTTGTTCAAATGACTGTAGTAAAATCTTCCCTACCCTCTCTCCTGCAAGTTGCAATGCACTCTATAGTTCTCCCTCTCCTCTTTTCTTGCCTTGATATTTTCTGTAATGCTTATCAATGTCTGCTATAATCATATATATGCATATGCTTATTTTTTATATAATCCTATGTTTGATATAGTCATATATTTATTTATTTGCTCTCTCTTCTAGAATGTAAACCCCATGAGGAAGGAATTTTTGTCTATTTTATTCACAGAGTGAACTATTCTTAAGTATTTATTGACTGAACAATTATTCGCTTTAGTATTATTACACAGATTCACATATATGTAGTTTACTTGAGAGATGATACCAGGAAACAGGGGTAATGGAGACAGTAAGGGAACAGAGAAAGGACAGGACTCAAAGGGTGTGTTACTGAGCAAGTTACCACTGAAACAGGAGTTTCATCTTGGGGGAAATTATAGACACGTGCTTTACAATTATGCCACCTCATAGGTAAGAAGGCTCAAGTATCAACAGATCATCTCCCATTAGTCATTGTTTGACAGCTCTTCCTAGCGGCCATTATTTCTCCTACATTCTCAGCCTGCCACATGGAAGTCAAGGAGGTTTGACTATCAGAGAAAGTCTTCAGGCAAAGAAAAGTGGTGCTGGCAATTGCAAATCATGTGAGAGTGTAAAAGACCAAAGGGTTTGGGCCAGGAAGCAACAGCATCTGCTACAAAATTAGAAGAATGCTTCATGATATATATTACACATGTGTACGTGCGCGCGCACACACACACACACACACACAACACACCCTCACACGCATGCAAACATACTATAGGGTATATACCACAACTTTCCATTTCTTTACATAGAAAATGAGGTAGAATTTTCTATGTAAAATTTCTACGTAAAAATTTCTATGTAAAATTTCTACATAAAAATTTCTATGTAAAAATCTCTATGTTTTTACATAGAAATTTCTATGTAAAAAACAAAAATTCAGTTTAAAAAGTTCATAATTTTAGTTAAACTATCTACTTTAATAAATTATTTATTTGTGTTCAACTTTGTCCCCTCTCATATTTGGTGTTAATAATACAACAGTATGGGCTTTGCGTCGATTAGACTGTATATCAATCTGATCCCAAAGATTCTGAAACCATTTAGGTTATGCAAGTGTTCTCAATATTGGTAAAGTTTTGGCCAGACGATTTAATGAATTCCCACTTTATAAACTAATTCGAAAGCCTCAGGCTATGAAGGCAATTTCCATGAAATGTACAGGAAGAAGCTAATGAAGCACAACAGGTAATTGCTCTGATGAAGACGAGAAAAAGGGCCTCTAAACTCCCTGGTTTGACTGAACACACAACAACATGCAACATCATTTAATTACTATTGAGAAAGAACTGATGGTTAGACTCAATATGATAAATTCACAATATGAAAATTATCTAATACATCATAATTTGGCAAAGCAATTTGGTGATGCTAACCCTTAACCATATTTAAAGATATGTTGATTTGGCACCTGGGTGGCTGAGTTGGTTATGTGTTCAACTTCAGTTCAGGTCATGATCTCATGGTTCGTGTGTTCAAACCCTGCACTGGGCTCTGAGTTGACAGATCGGACAGAGGCTGGAGCCTGCTTTGGATTCTGTGTCTCCCTATCTCTCTGCCCCTACCTCACTTGCATTCCTTCTCTCTCTTCCTCTCTCTCTCTCTTTCTCTTTCTCTCTCCCCCTCAAAGATAAACATTTAAAATAACAAATAAATAAAGATATGTTGATAAAGTCATTTTATTTTATTTTTTTAT